>NC_140491.1:54881302-55023802 GCF_964271855.1 Acomys minous | reverse complement strand
TCTGGGAAACTTATTGATAGAAAGCAAGCCAGCAGGCCAGCCAGGCAGCCAGCAGGAGAAAACAGGGAATTCCATTAGTGAAATCAAAAATTCAGAAGGAACTTTTGCAAGAAGATATTCCATTATAAAATCTAGGATGAACACTTTAAAGACCTTTCCTTCTAAAATGGTCAGCCTGAATATGCTTTTGTGTTAATTAAATTATTTTTTTTTTCTGGGCATGCTGAGATACTTTCTTTACTACAAAACTTGAGTCAGATGAGGGCAGTAATTCTGCAGTCATGCTGAAAATAGATGCCCAGTTGTGTAAATGTTCTTTGCCTCTAAAAGAAGATTCTGTTGGGGTTTTTTTCTTTAATAAAAGTGAAAATTTGCCAGCTATTATATTCCCAATCACTGAGGTAAGTTTCTGATTTCAAGCCACATCTCTTCCTGCGTTTAATTTAATGATGCATTGAAGATGGCTGTGGGTGTGATGTCCCGGGCTGGTATCAGTGCGCACACACCTAAGTAATTAGTGAGGGGTGTAAATACTTTCTTTAAATAAACTGCTATCTCTTTAACACTGGAGGGAGATTTCATCTAACTCTTGCCTGATTAAAAAGGAGTGGTATGGCTTTCGTAACTTAAGGGCCTTTACCGGCTTCATAGGCTGGGCTGACACAGGAGACCGCTGCAGGAAGGGAGAAGAAGGCAAAATTCTCACCCCTAACAAAACTGTCACAAAATTACATTTTCACATGTCTGAAGGAAAAAAAAAAAAGAACAACAAACAAAAAAGAGAACACAATGCTATTCATTTCTGACTTGGATTCTTCACCAGCAAAATGCAGGTGACAAATGAGCAGCATCGCCCAACTCCCGTATACATCATCGCCAATAATTACCAATGGGCGGCTTTTGTGTAGAGCAGCGCTGTGGGGTGGGGGGAGGTGGTTGGAAAGTGGCATTAAGCAGAGAAATGCCAAGATGGAGACTTACCGAGAGAGCTTTCAAAAGACAGGAAAAGGAAAACGACAAGCTTCTGTGCAAGAGCAGACGAGGAAGGTGGTTGTGAAGAGCCTGAAAAGAGAGCAGAAGAAGGATGTGGGGTAGACTGCTGGAGTCCATGGAGGATTGAGAACCAGAAGTGGAATTTTGAATTGGATATACATACGAGAGGAATTGATTGAGGATGCAGGAGTAGGATGTAGTATTTCAGAATTATAGCTGTGGGGAAATGGACAGGGACGTTGTCCACAGGAGTGATGCACTGACCCCAGCAACAGAATGAGCTCATCATGGCCAGGGTTGGACGGCTTGGAGTGTTGCATCAGTTCCCTGGAGGGTTTTCTCTTCTCCTGTTTCCATATTGTTGAGCTTTCTCTTAATTATGTACTTCACATACTCTAGCAAACTGATTCTGTTCAACCTACAAAAACACAATCCTATGAAAGAAAAGTGGTCTTGCGGCTCTCCTGATGCCCTTAAACTATGAGAGTCATACCTGTTTACCTGCAGTTTTCCCTAACTGTGCATGTGCCTGTGTGCGCACACACATGCTATTTAACTTTTTATTCATTGAAATATGTATTTTATCTATCTATCTTTGGGTCTCTGTAAGCTTTCTATATTCAAGTTTCATAGTGGTGCTTCGTGATGGCTCCGGAAACAATGGCTACAAGTAGATTTTGATTCATTGTGGCAGAACTCTATGAAGTGCAGGCCATAACTTGAGAAGCAATTAGTTATTATAGCCAGAAGGACTGACATACAGAGGTGAGATCACCGACCAGGAATACGGCTATCAGAAATGCAAGTCAGAAATCCAGCAGTGAGGTAGTTTATTAACCTGTATGCTAGGTGGATAGTAACCTGTGGTTTAGCCTGAGCTAGGTAGCTTGTTAACTTGTGGCCTGGAGGTAGACCATGCTCTGAGTATGAACATATGTGTGTGTGTGTGTGTGTGTGTGTGTGTGTGTGTGTGTGTGTGTATGTATGTATGTATGTATGTATGTATGTATGTATGTGTGTATGTATCTATGTGTATGTATCTCTCCCCATCATTTTTGGGTGAGCTGAGAATTTTTGACCTTGGGAGATTGATTCAAATTCTCAGCTTTTCTTGAAGAATTTGCATTTCTAACACATATCTCCTAATTTCTTATAACTGAGAAACCATAGGAAAGAAGGAGCCACTGTCCCTTAAGCCAGGCCATAGAGTCTCTCCAGTTTGTACCTACGCACTACAACCCTGTGACGCTCCAAGCAGCATGGCCTGTATGTGGCTTATAGGTGTATTTTCTAATGCCGAGATTTTTCAAAGCCAGGAAAATAGCATCATTATTTCCCATCCCGTTTTAGATATTTTGTACTTGATTGTGGTGTAGATAGCAGCGACCAGTTTTTTTCTCATATAAAACATAGTAATGAGAAAATCCAGGCAGGAAGAAATCACTTAGCTTTTTAAAATTATTATGAGTTTTTTGTGACAACCAATATTTCATGCTGATAATTACATCTAGTTGGTTAATTACTATTTTGCTTATAAAGATGACCAGTGTCTAAGTACTGTGTTGTGATTATAGATACACTTTCTTCTTCAGGAGGCATGATGCTCAAAACTGTAAATATGCATGTATGCATTCTTATATATATAAAACTTCTAGACATTTGTATTTTGTAAACACCTATGCTTAACAGCAAGAGAATGGAAACAAATACATTTGCTTTGATAAGTAATGAGAAAGTTTCGATCTTTTAAATTTCCCATGAACCCCAATAATACCTTGCTCATCTCTCATTGGTGAAAATATGTCCACAGGACACCACACTTTATTAGTGATGCTCACTCTGGTATACAGGTCTCTAAAAATAATATTACCAGACATATGCAGGCTTTTTAAATGGAATCAGATTCAGACGTGGTCCTGTGGAGAGTCTCCGGCAAGCAGTAGGTGAAGAAGTAAGTTTTTAAGTCTGACTTCCTTGTTTGTGTCTGTATGTGCCAAACGTGATGTGTAGCTTTTTAATGTAAGTTGCACACACCCTGAAGGCCCCACTGTATGGTTAAGATAGTTACTGGTTTTGTCCTCAGTAAGTTTCAGTTACTGAATCTGTATAATGTATGTGATGTTCTGACCTGTTGGCATTGCCCCATTAAAGAGAAGAAAAAGAGGAGAAGAATGTCTTCATTCGCCTTTTTTTCCTGAAGAAAGGGCGTTATATGCATCGCATTTATAAATGAGTCCTGAGTAGCTGTGAGATATGTGCAGCAGACAGTTGAGTAAATGTGGTCAATATTAAGACTGCCACAATCGACTCAAGTGGGTGAAATTGATTTCTTTAAGCCCACAACCCATTGTGAGTATGCATTTAACCTAAGCAAACTCCTGCAGCGGGGCTAGCAATCTTGTGCAACACAGATTTTCTGTCTCTTGTCCAGCTAATGCTACAAAGGGAAAGAGGGGCCCAGTTACGTAAGAGCTTATGAATTGTATGCATTCTGTATACATGCCTTTTAAACACTAAGAGAAAAACCCTCTGAGTCCTAGTTGGCCAGTTTTAGACTTTTGGACTAACTCACCATTGTCATTACAAATGGCCCTATGTAATGAGTCTGGGAGGAATTCTTTTTTATTTAATCATTTAAAAAACTGTTTATCTATTTTCTAGAATGGAGAAAGCTCAGCAAATCTCCACAACCACCCTATTTGTCACATTGGAACTTTGCCAGTTTATCGGCTTCCCTGTTCCACTCACAGTGACGTGTCATCTTCCTTGCTCTCTGATTTCCTAGTCACACAAGCTCCCGTGTGAGGTCCTGTCTGGCATGGGGTACAACACACTGAGCTTGCTGCTGTTACTTCACGTCTACAAAGCTGGTCACCAATAACTTCTCTGGGTTGCAGAAGAGCAGTGTTGGTATTTCTAATAACCCTCCTTCCCCCACATTGCAACAAGTCACAGAGTCACAGGGTGTCATAGCTGAAGGAGCCCTCCCATCCTAGCTTGTCCATTGGTCCCCTGGCAAGACTGAGTTTGACTGGTGTAGTGACTATTCAGGATTTGTTTCAATGCGGACCTCTTCTGAAGAGGCATTGTTCCTCAGGTCTCGATAGGCTTCTATAGTCCCTATGTTTTCACAACTCCTGTCTGACATGTTTATGCAACCCGGCTGGCCTCCAAAGAACTGTGCTCAGAACTTTGGATCTGTTAGTTTCAAATGTGGTAAATTTTTCCTTTTTACATTTAAATCATGGTTGGCTATTAGAAATTCCATAGCTCGGTCACCGCAGTTCACACATAAATAGAGGCTTAAGCAGTGATTCTTTTGTTCAAAACAACAGAGCTACAGTTTGAATGGCTTTTACTTGAGGTGCTTCGGGACAGAAGTATGTCATATTTCAAAGCTCAATTTGGCTGCAGTGACTGCTGCCTGTCATCCCTGTTCCTTAGAGGCAGAGGGGGGATGATTGTTGAGAGTTCAAGGCAAGCCTAGGCTACATACTGAGTTCTAAGCCAACCTATAAACAAAACCAAAATTAATAAAAAAAAAAAGATTTCATAGCTTCTCAAATATGGGGATGTTTGCCTGGATTTTACACTGGAACATTCCTAATTGGCAAATATAGTCTAGTAGATTACAGTTATTCATGGAACTTAACTTTTTGAAGTCTTGCCACTAAACATATATGTCTGCAAATAATTTATTCTATTTCTTTCCTAAGAATAAGAGCAGATAGACAGAGTGTTAATGGAAGGAATTAAACACCAGTGTCCTCCAAGAGGCCACGGTTGAAGAAATGGAGGGGAAAGAGAAAAGAGAGAATTAGAAGAAATAAGAAAAAAAGTAAGAGAAGAAGCAGATGATGAAGACAGAGGAGGAGTAGCAGCAGCAACAGAAAAAGGAGGAGGAGGAGGAAGAGGAGGAGGAGGAGGAGAAGAAGGAGGAGGAGGAGGAGGAGGAGGAGGAGGAGAAGAAGAAGAAGAAGAAGAAGAAGAAGAAGAAGAAGAAGAAGAAGAAGAAGAAGAAGAAGAAGAAGAAGAAGGGGAAATAAACTTCAGGTGCCAAGAGGGAGCAGAAAATTTACAGAGTTGACAATCTGACTTGAACAGAGCCAGAGGCTCTTGGGAGTTGAGTGGAATTTGGTTGAAATGCTCTGTAGATGAGCCACTTGGTTTATGTGGACTAATAGTCATGAGAATCAATATGTTCTAAGTAATGTAAGTGAATTTTAACATTCTTGCATTTAGCAGATTCCCATAGTGAACCGTATTTAATGATCAGCCCAAAATTGGAAATAGATATTTATTGCCAGACTCTAAGTTATGAGTTCCCTTTGTAATTGAGTTGGGACAAAGATATGATTACAGTTTGTTCATTATATGCACTATGGCTTAAATAATGCCTCTGCAATGCATGCATGTATATGAAACCACGTCCCTGTGTCTAATGAAAACAAACTCCTCTTCCTTTTATTCTGAGTATTGGGAAAATGGGCTCTCAGATTGATTCTGGCAGTTAATAAAAGTAAAGGGTTACAATATTGCATTTACTCTAAAAATTAGAAGAAACAGAGCTGCTTAATTACAAGTGACCATTTTTCAGCTTTATATTTCTTGGCCATTGCAAAATCAATAGGAATTATTTTCTTATCTTTCTAGTTCTAAACATGCCAAGAGAACAGCCACCCTGCCTAGTGGTTTAGCATTACTAACTTAGGGTTGTGCTCTCAGTGACAAAGGTGAGCAGAACCTGCAAGAGTTCATAGGTCCCTAGACGCTACCTACCTTTTTACTTCCTGAAAAGACACAAACTGAGCCTGCTATTGTTCCCATTTCATAGATTCAGAAGTTGAAGTTTAGTAAAACTAAGGGGGCCTGTCATGGGGCTTGGGCACAGAAGAGGGCTAGTAGTCACTTCTTACCAGTGTCTGTCCTAGATGATTGCCATGCCATTTTGGACACCCACTGTCCTGCTGTCCTGCTTCTGTGGTCCGTGACTCTCTGCCTTTCATTATCCATGGAAATATCACATTATCAACCAGAGGTACTGAGGGATATACGTGAGAGCTAGTAGCACAATCGTATATGATCATATTTCCTGGCGGCCTGCTGGAGAGTGCCTCTGCCATTATGTTGTGGAATTTCAAGCCACATTAGCAGGAGGAACACCCGTGCCCTGAATTCTTTCTGGCTCAGAGAAAGAGGCTCAATTGCAGTTTCTCTGCAGTCATAAGTGGTTTCTTTTTCACTTTGATAAGGATTATCACTCTTCACAATTGCGGAATTCAGTCTCCATTCTTGAGATGGTGATACGTGGGCAATTATATGAAAATGACTCACATAGAAAACATATCTTCCTGTGTTTGCACATCAGCGGATAGTCTGTTTGGCTAGTGGTATGGGGAGGATGCTTCTGTGATGGCCAGTAGGCTCCTTAGTGAAGGTTAAAGGTGCTTTCCTCATTTAACATGCTTATCATTTCCAAAAGAGCAACAGACGTGCCTGGCAGGGCAGACTGGGCGGAGGAAATTGCGAGGTGGTTCCCTTTATGTCAGTTATCCACACTATTTCTTGATGCTTCTGTATTCACACAAAAGTTATATTTACAAGTGAATAATCAAAATTCTTATTCTTGGCTAAATTTTATTAACTGTTAACTACATAACTACTGTTGCTACTCATGTTTAATTTGAGTGGAAAAACAAAAGACCATATATATAAACCAATTAGCTATATAAGATGGTCATGTAGAAAGTGGTATTTGGACATCAAGTGCCCAAGTAATATATTTTTCTAAGTATCAAGAAATGAGTATACTAGAACTTACAAAGAAAAATGCAATCCAAGTTAATTTATCGGTTATGACCCAGATAGATATTTCAAGAATGAGTGTCCAATTGTAGTCCAGGGTAGTACAGCCGTCAGGGAGGAACACCTATCAAAGGTTATCTTTCTCTGGCCTCTTGGTCATGATGAAATGACCTCACTTGAGTCCATTACAGTTTTTAGTGCTGACATACAGTGTAAGTGGTCCATTTTGTCTGTCAAGGGCCAATATTTTTTTGTAAGACCTCAGTGTTTGAGGTGCAATCCAGACTGTAATATACAGACTCAACCCTCAAGCAAGTTGCAATCTGAAGACAATCTATCTATCAGTTTTGCAGTGTTCTGGGAAGTGTGCTACCTTCGTGTATCCCAGCCGAGAGAGATTGTCATTGGTTTGGGGACAACTTGGAGAAGAGCAAAGTCTTTCCCCAACTGTCTCTTTAATTTAGTATTAGTTTATTTTGTCTTAGACCAAAGCGTGTGTTTTATTTCCACGGTCTTCACATGTGTTGGTATGTAGAAAGATGACAGTTTACCAACATCTGTCAGAACAACCAATTCAGTCCAGGGTAAAAACAAAATGCAGAGTTACTGCTGAAGATGCTGCAGTGAGCAAGATCATCAGTGCACTCTATGGGCCACTCGTCCTGTGCAATGGAAACAAATGTTGGTATTTCTTCCCACCGTGATTGAATTAGGCCCCTGCAGCATCTGACATGGGACATGGACAGGACTTGTCATTTTACTCTCTCTGAGAATCCCCATGTCTGTCCATGATTTAGATTTTTGGTTATGGCCATGGTTCCTAAGACTGAGCAGGCATCTTGTCTGTACCTGTATGAAGCTATGGGGTGTTAATATTATTTTATAATGAGCTCCTTGGTCAGAGCCTTTTGACACTATTGCTTGGTCAATAACCAAGTAAGTAGTCAAAAAAAGATGCACTTATTTTAGCTATAACTGAAAAGTTATTTTTGAAACTATATTTTTTGTTTTTATGATTTTTTGAATGAAAAAATGCCTATAATTAGAAAGGGGCATTTTTTTCAAACAGAACATACACAGATACACACACACACACACACACACACACACACACACACACACACACACACACTGAAATCATAGTGCAGGATCTGTCACAAAGAGGCCTTTAGTAAGCCAGGCATGGTGGCATGTTTATTATTTTAGTACTAGGAAGACTGGGGCAAGAGGATCCAGAGTTTGAGGCCACTCTGAGGATATTTAAAACTCTGTCTCAAGATAAATGAGCAATAATGACAACATCAAATGAACAAATAGACTATTAGTGTCCTTCCATATTAATTATTCTACAGCACCGACTTACACTTCTGATGATACGTTTTTGAATAGATTCTGAAACTGTATTTGGTTAAGACAGTAATAAGTTTTAGATTGCTTTACACATTTCACAAAAGCAACTGATAGTTCATTTTTAAAAAGTCTTACTTACCTTTCACATGCATGGATGTTTTGCCTGAATGTCTGTCTGTCTGTCTGTCTGTCTGTCTGTCTGTCTGTCTGTCTGTGCACCATACTGCATATAGCATACTGCGTGGATGTCAGTGTCCTTAGAGACCCGAAGAGGGCAGGTGTTGAATCCTTTGGAACTCAAGTCACTGATGGTTGTGAGCTGCCAGCCATCTGGGTGCTGGGAATTGAACTTCTGTCAGCTGAAAGGTCAACCACTGAGTTAGTTATCCCTCTGCCTTCACTGATGGTTCTTTTCAAAGATATTTTTGCTGGCACTGGAGAGATAATTCAGTTTTCAGGAGCACTTACTGCTTTTTCGGACGTCCTGAGCTCTGTTCCCAGCACTTACATGATGGGTCACAACCACTGATAATTACAGTTCCAGGGAAGCTGATGCCCTCTTCTGACTTCTGCTGGCATTTCATGCACATGGTGCACATATACACACTCAGGCATCCATGTGCACACTTAAAATATATAAATATGGAAATATTTTAGCTTAGGTATTAATTTTATCCTCCAATTTCTTCATATACAAAAATATACTTGCTTTTAAACCAAGAAACCAAAAGTACAAGTCCACCCACAGATACAAACAAGCCATTTTCATGTGCATTCTTATGTAGGCCTTTTTCTTTTTCTTTTTCTTTTTTTTTTTTTGTTGTTGTTGTTGTTGTTTTTCGAGACAGGGTTTCTCTGTGTAGCCTTGACTATCCTGGACTCGCTTTGTAGACCAGGCTGGCCTTGAACTCACAGCGATCCACCTGCCTCTGCCTCCTGAGGGATTAAACATCTGCTCCACCACAGCCCAGCACCCTTTGATTCTTTAATATCAGGTTGTTATATTAAATATTAAGCTAACTCCACGTACTTACACAGTGACAGAAGCCACAGCACTGCTCTGTGTAGATGTGTTTGTTTAACTGCTGGAGGTTATCCCAGTGGCAAGTTCATCCTTATTTGATAATAATGAAACATAAGTTTTATGTGTTTGCTTGAGTAAGATTGCCATCTGGTAAATAATATGTTTTGTGAGTGTTTATGACAATCATGGTTTAAGCCAAAATTGACTTATCATGATTGCTGCAAATAACACTTGAGTGTCCTAACTGGTTTGATTTTTTTTTTCTTTGTTGAATTGAGAAAATGCATTTTACGAAGCTTCCTGCATTTATTTTTAAAGTATTTTGTGGGTTTTAAAGCTTGAGTTTTCAAAAGCAATAATTACAGCTGATTACTCTCTCTATATAGTACTTTTGCTGGAAAGTAGAACAAAAAAAGATTGTTTACATAGCATCCTAAGCATTGTGTGTGAATATATGGATATATATATATATATATATATATATTCCTTGAACAAGTTAAAAATCTGTTGCTTTATGAATTGACTATCTCTAAACATCTTTACTTTGGCAGAGCACTATTAAGAAAATAAGGCCAGGACTGTATTGTGAACTTTTTTTTCGGTTGTAAAAGCATTCAAAGCAGTTGTGGCCATGGCCTCTAACCCATTATCTCTCCTTACAGAGGAGAAATTGAACATAAACCTGGGATTGCCTTTTCTCTTTGTCGCATGTAAACAGATTTTCTAGTTTGTCGGGATTAATTTTCAACATATTAGTCCAACGTGAGAACTTCAAGAGATAGTCAGTGACTAGTTCTTGAAAATGCCGGTTAAAACCCCAAGCTGATTGTTTTGCATATCAAAAGGAGCCGAGGGGGGGCAATTATTTGTCGGCGCCACACCGTCCAGCGGAAATAAGACACCAACAACCAGACTTCTTCTTGAGATCTTTACTCAGGATTAAGCTCAATGGGAATGGCCCCGAAGAAAGGAAGGGCCAAGCTTAAGTACAACTCAAGGGCCAATCAGCTCATGCCAGGCGCCACCTCCTCATAGGTCCATGTCAGAGCAGGACTGCTCGTCATCAGATCACCAGTTACCCTTGCACAGCCTTTTGCCATATAAGGACTTGTTTATTTTAGAGAGCGCTCGCCATCGGGATGGCGGAAACCTGCGCCATACTAAGGCGTGGCACCTCGCAGCTCTCCACAATTATTTAGATTAGAAATTTGGCATGAGTCTAGAAAGGGGCTCCTCCAAGTCTGCTGGGTGAACAGACCATGGGTTTGACTCTTCAGACCAAGTCCCTCATGTGTGCCGTCCTTCAGGGTTACGGCTATGGTGCTGGACTCCATTGTCTCTGTTGCTTTCCAGAGTGTGAACTGAAAGGGCAGATAAGGGAATCCAAAACTGTGATTGGACCAAGAAAAAGCTATGTTCTGTTATTTGGAATGTTCTTTGTGTGTATGCGCTCCCGTGCGTGCGTGCGTGCGTGCGTGCGTGAACACAGCGATCCACCTGTCTCTGCCTCCCGAGTGCTGGGATAAAAGGCGTGCGCCACTACGTCTGGCTCTTTATATATCCGTACGTTAGAAGACTAACATGTTTTCGCTAAGCCAGTCTCCGTGAATATGTACTCAGTGTATGTAGATGCTTTTCAGAATTTTATCTTCATCCCTTTTGCGTTGTATTCTTTCTGGAATGATGCTGATTCTCATCTTTTTCTTCCACGTGCTTAATGGGATTACAAATTCTGTCCCTGTGCTTTTGACCCCAGTCACATACAGATTTGTGTTCCCAGAAATGAGCTGATGGCAGCTATACAATTTGTAGAGTCCGTTCTTCTCTCATTCTTCCCACCTTTGTGATGACTGTGAACTTGCTGCCTTGATACATCATGAGGAAATGCTAATTTGCATACAGCCCCAAGGACACTGCCTGCATTAGAATGCCACACGGATTAACCTATGCCGCCATTCAGGAATGTGGACTTAGGTAGCAAACTGTTAAAAAAAGGTACCGGTTTGGGTTCGTAATGGGTGAAGTGGCGGTACCGAGGGAGAGAAGAGCAGCCAGGAGGGCTCTCTTGTCCTACTTTAGAAGGATGACAACTGTCATCTTCCTGTACGTTGTGCACCTGTACACCGTCCTATGCACATTTCAGTGTATTGTGGCACTCTGCAGTTTATAAACTGTGAAAAGTGAGGACTTTATCCTTTGATCGTCTCTTTTTTTTTTTTCTTCTCCCCTGTCTCTCTGTACTGACTGGGGCAGAGCAGATGGGCCTAGGACTTGAAATTCTGCTGTCCGGCTTCCTGGAGGCTGAGATTTGGGCTTTTGGAAAGGATAACTTTTGTCTCAAGCATTGCTAAGAGACAATACATCCATCATTGAATATATTTTATTTTTTAAACTTATGAGAGCTGTTGGTAAAGCATCAAGAACTCTACACTTCTTGATGCAAATGATTCAGGAATTCTTCCTGTGGGCTCCACACTAAAGAAATAAATAAAGGAACCACATGCATTCACACGCCTTTAATCTCTGCAAGTTGGAGGCAGAGACAGGAGGATTTCTGTAAATTTTAGGCTAATCTGGCCTGTAGAGCAAGTTCCAGACCAGCCAGGTCTACATAGTAAGACCCTGTCTGAAAACAAACAGAGGAGATAGAAAAGGGGGGGGGGATAGAGAGAGGAGAGACAGAGACAGACAGAGAGAGAGGGAGAGAGAAAGAGAGAGGGAGAGAGACAGAGACAGACAGATAGAAAGAGACAGAGAGCAAGGGAGAGAGACAAAGAGAGAGAGGAAGAGAGACAAAGAGAGAGAGGGAGAGAGACAGAGACAGAGACACAGAGACACAGACACACAGATACACACACACACACACACACACACACACACACACAGAGTGGGGGAGGGGAGAGGGAGAGAATAATCAGAGGTGAACAAAGAAAAGATTTTGTGTTTACAAAAAGGTGATTTTTGCTATTATGTGAAATGTTAAAACGTCCTATATTTACCAAAGCAAGAATTTATTAATTATAGTATGGTATATTCACAAATCCAAGGATTTCAATACTTATTTATTACTACTTCCAGTCAAATATATTAATCTTTTAAAGTTCCCTATAAGTGCTATTTTTCTAAAGAGTCTTTCATTTGTTTGGAAGCTGAAATTAAGCAAGGATCTTTTGTGTGTGTGCACGCTCGCTTGCTGATGTGTGTTAAGGCTTAGCAATTGTGTCCATATCTACTCATTTGAATCCTTTTTCCATTGTAGGGAATTTTAGGCAAATAATTGTGACTTTAAGCACAAGAGAAGCCACTGATAGTATTTCTAAACAAACCCACGATTTCTGTGGAGCCAAACAGTGTACTTAGTCAATTGACATAAAAATATTTGCATGCCTGATAGATGCATGCCAATTTTACACGTCACACAGTGTTCAGCTGCCGCCAGCTCATGAATGTGCCCCTTAAAAGTCAAATATTAACCAAATCCGATGATAGACATTTGGCTTAGGGTGATAGAAGTTTTACAAAGTACCTTCACTACCTAAGATAAAAGACAGTCATGTTTTTCTGAGGTAAATGAATTTATTTATAAAAACTGTCCCAAAGAATGCTGTTAAGAAATGTTTGATGTTAGAGGGAATGTGTATAGAAAAGACAATATTAGCAAAATGACATAGTGTAGCATATTGAATTTTCAAACCATCTAGTTTTCTGAAACATAAAAATAAATCTTGTCTTCTCACTCTAAAGGCGCCTCCGAATTGACTTTATAAGACCTTAACTTTCCTTATTGCGCACATTTGTCTGTTGACATCACACTTCTGAAATGCACTAAACTCCTTGATCTGTAGCAAATTGAGGGTTATTTATTTCTGAAGAAAAATTTTAAAACTTATTTTTCAACCTTTAAAAATTATTGACTATGACACAAATCTATACAACCCCCCCCCCTTTTTTTTTTTGGCTTGCTTGGTTTGCACTGCTCTAATAAATGCACATGAGAGCCACAGGAAGGTCATCCTCACAGACACAGGGGATGTGCTTAGAGCAGGCATGCTTCTGTTGGGCGTCAGGAACAGGGTAACCCCAGGAACACATGCTATGTATCCTTCCCACAGATATTCCATGGAAAATCCTCAGGATTAGGAATGTGTGGTCCGAACTGGCTCACGATGACATGTTCAAAAGCCAACGGCAATATAAGTAAAGGTATGGACAGTTGGAGACTGCTGTGCACAGTGAACCTGTCTGGTGAGGAGCTTCCGAGTCGACAAGCCTGAGTTTTGCCTCCTCGACTGGCCACTACTCAATCCTGTCCCATTAGTTGCTCTGTAGAAAATATGAAGAGTTTGTCCACCTCCCCTTGGTGGGGAGGCCTGGTGGCACTCAAAGAAAGAATAAGCTGGATACCAAGATGAGACTTGAGAGCCTATGACCATATAGTGTGGGAGGAGGCCTCCCTCAGTCACAGACCTAAGAGAGGGGAGTGGCGTGAAAGCAGGAGGGAGGGAGGAATGGGAAGGGTACAAGTGATGTGATAACAATTGAGTTGTAATCTGAATAAATTAATTATATAAAAAAGAAAATTAAGAAAAGAAAAAAATAAAGAGACTATCACTTCCTGCTTATAGCACCTGATCTAGGAAATAGTTACATCTCAGTAAATGCTATTTTCTAAAAATGTTATTACATAAACAGCGAACAACATGCATGGAAAGCTATAACAAATCAAGAGCTTCTGGGGGAGAAAAATCATATAAAGATAATATGGCTGATTCCCTTTTTGGACAGGTGAGGTATGTGCTTTGGATTGAATCCATGACCTCGTGCATACTAAGCACAAGCTTTATTTGTTTGGCTATTGTTCTTTTTACCCATTGAGATAAAATTTCCGCTCTACAGTGGCCTACAAGTCAGTGTAGTTTTCCGGTATTGTCGGCACGTGAAGGAGAAGGTTCTGATGTTTCTTCTGTCACTCATAATTGTTCCCCAGTGGTAAGGTTCTCAAACTCTCTGTCTCTCAAGTTCTTCTGTAAAACTCAGGCTTTGGGCAGGTTACACTGAAGACTCGTTTTTTTTGAAGTTTTATCTGCAGCATCAATCATAATTTACTTCTATTCAGGAATGTGTTATTTGAAAGTTCTTTCTATCACAAAATCTGATTAAAAATTTCAGCGTATACAAGTGCCAGAAAGATGATCTTTACGAAAGCACATGAGTGTGTGTGGCAGGGAGGTGAGGGTAACACCAGCGAGATGGTGAGCATCTATCATCTAAGATTTTTCAGAAGGGAACTATAAAATCCACTTTGGCAAATTGGTGGGTGTCAAATACATTATATATATATATATATATATATATATATATATATATATATATATATATATTACTAAAATGTGGGAAGTTTAATTTGACAAAACAAAGCAACAGTTACAACAACAACAACAACAACAAGCCAATAAGAAAAAGCAAACCAAAAGGAACAACAACAACAACCAAAAAGCATCCCAGGTGGATACAGTATTGTCTCTACACCAAATCTTGGTCATGATGTGGAGAAATGAAGCGGTCATCTAAACTGTATGGGGGTTGCTTGTGAAGACGAACATATACGCAATCTTTTCCTAGCAATACCACCCCCAAATATTTACCCAAGACATAAAAATGGTGCCCACAATGCAAGCCTTGCTCGTAGCAGTTCGAGTCATAAAAGACCCAAACTAGATGCAACTCAGATGTTCACAAATGAAGTCATGATTTGAAGATAGATTCACATAGTGATGTGTTACCCAGAACTATGTGGAAAGGACTATGATACATATGACAAGTTCAGAAACCACATTAAGTGAAAGTGAGTGAGGCCGTTACCTAAAATTAAAGAGCAAACTCAAACATGGGTGGATAGTGATGGAGCAGGACTATAGGAGAAGCTTTCTGTGTGACAGGAATGCTCTCCATCTTGATTAGGGTCTTAAAAATCTCATTGAGAATAAGTGGAATGTGCATTTATCAAAACATATTATATGGCCCTCTTAAGATTTCTGCATATAGCCACATGTAAATCTTACCTATTGAATAGAAAAAAAAATGGAGAGGTGGGAGGCTTTTATGGTAAGCGGAGAGCTGACAATGGGGGATTAAGGATGTACCTGATGGAAGACAGTAGGATGCTAGTGGTTTATGGGCAGGAAAGTAGGTATTATTTACAGCAATGCCTGGAAGAGTTGAATTCACTTGGTCCTCAAGTAGAAGTGTTCTAAGTTTAGATAGAGCAGCTGTCAGTAGTTATTTCGCTTTGCCCTTCAAACAAACAAACAAAAGAAAATAAATCCTTCCCATTCTTCTTGGTTCTAGAACATCAGATAGCATGAGCACCTTTCCAGTTTGGAAATTAGAAGACATTTCCTATTAGGGCCAAGTGCTACACAAAATTCAGTATCTATAGCACTCAGAAAAAGAAGTCTGCTGTAGAAAACAACAGGATAGAGGTTGGCATTCTAGGGAGCAGGAGGTAATTGAGATGCTGTTCCCAACATTTCCAACCACAGAGACTAATCACTCTCCTATTCCTCTTTTTTTTTCTTTCAGGGGAGATGCAGACTCTGAGTTTTAATTGTGTGTGAATTATGCAGCCCAGAAAGGGTATGCCGATTAGCACAGATATCCTAAAATACATGTGCCTGAGCTCAAGGCTTCTGTTGATCAGCACATTCTGTTATCACTGGGGTGGGAGGTGGGTGGGGAAAGCTCCCCGGTAGCTGATGGGTCATCTCAAAACAAACAGGTTTTGACTCTAAGTTATGATACATATTTCCTTTGTTGCTAATCAATTCAGTAAACCAAATCAGATTTCATATAATGTAGCTTCACCAAACACAAAGTCACTTTGTATTCTATCTTGATTAATCTACTATAAATCAGACTGAAAACTCCATTTTGATATAGATTAAAAAATACCTCCACAAGTCAACTTCAGACTAGTAAATTAATTGTTCATGTACAGAGCGACTTGGGTGATTGATAGAGTTGCTTTAAAACACAGCACAGTATTTTAAAGGAATTGCTTGGGAAAAAAAACTTGTACAAGGAAAGACTCTGTAACTTTCTGCTAATACTTAACTTTTTCATTTGAGATGCATTTGCAGGAGTGGCTTTTGGCTCACTTATTACAAGATTACAGCTTAAACTATCAATGAAATCCTGCTCATTGCACAAAAGTGTAACTTATTTATTAAAACAGGCATCTAGACAAAATCGCCATCTTTAATTATTTGAAAGCTTGTCATGTCATGTAGAAGGAGAGGGTTTCCAAGATTGTTAGAGTGGGCTGACTTACTGAGGGATGCAGAATAAGCGTGTCTGTAGACAAATGAGAGAATCTGTGCTGATAGGCGACTGTCCTAAGAGATGTTCATCACCAAGGGTTGTTTCCTCCCTGTGGGATCACGTCATCTCTCAGAAATGTTGCAGAGAGATTTCAGTGGTGTCTGAAAAATTGAACCACACACCCCTGCACTCCCTAGCAACCCTAAGACTGTCTAAGTGGTAGACGGCAGTGTTTTTTAAATGGCAGTTACTTTAAAAATAGGTATCAGTAGGACATTCAGTTTTAATGATGCCGTGGAGTTATGGCAGGCACTTAAAGAAGGGATTGGATTAGTATATGCTGTTCCTAATATGCGAAATTTCTGACAAGTTAGGTAATTTGGGCCTTCATTCAATATCTCCAGGAACCCTAACTTGTCACATGGCATGATCCACCCCAACTTTGTATAATTCTAATTATTAATAATTTTTTTCTTGTACCAGATCAGCCCTTCCCAAGTGTCATCCAAGGACCCTGAGTGACTGAAACTCTTTCAGGGACCTTCATGGTCAGAGCTGTTTTCCTAACACGACACAGACATCGTTTGTTTCTTTCATTCGCATATTGCACAAAAATCCAGTGAAGTCTTCTGGAGGCTACATGACATGTGACATCTTAACAGACTGAATGTTAATGCAGATATGAGAATACAGATGTCTTTTATGAAATATATGACACTGAAGAGATTTCAAAAATTAAGAGCCACACTACTTTTTCTATTAAATGGTTCAACTTGAAAACAACTCATTAGAATGCTGTGTGGACATGCTATGTAGCTTTGTTATTTTAGAAAATAACAGTTCAAATGTCTTGATTTTAACTTAAAATATATAAATATTAGTAGGTACAGTCAGCATAGAAAGACACTCACAGTTATCTTGAGTGTTTGTTAAGTATAATGTGTAATGATGTCTGAGATATTTTAAGACTTCTACATCTGTGTAAGATGCTGGCAATCAGATCTGACTGGAGAATCTTACAAACACTGAAACAGTGTGATAGTTTCTCCTTCTTAGTTTCCTTTCTGCAGATAACACAGCACAGTCAATTCATAGTCAATTTCATTTTGAGTTTCGACATTATTTAATGGCTGTTTTCTGAATGTAGTTTGAGGTGTGATGTCTTAGCTAAAGTACAATAATTAGAATAGAACAAAATATTATGGATCATACTTTTAATAGTAAAGTGGGATCATTACCCAGGATATTGGAATTGTAGCGCCATTCATAATGCTAAAGACTGAATTGTTTTATACAGCTCTGTGAGGATGTTTTTATGTGTAAGGAGCTCACAGCTAACAAAGCTTCTGTCTTAATGTTTCATTGCTGTGAAGAGACACAATGACCCCTGCAACTCTTTTTTTCTTTTAATTTAATTAATTTATTCAGATTACAACTCAATTGTCATCCCATCACTTGTATCCTCCCATTCCTCCCTCCCTCCCGCTTTCACCCTATTCCCCTCCCCTAGGTCTAAGACTGAGGGGGACCTCCTCCCCCACTATATGGTCATAGGCTACCAAGTTCTCACCTTGGTAGCCTGCTTATTCTTTCTTTGAGTGCCACCGGGCCTCCCCACCAAGGGGAGGTGGTCAAATATGGAGCACCAGAGTTCATGTCAGAGTCAGTCTCTGCTGACTCTGTGGAGAATGTCCTATCCATTTGGTAGATCAGAGTAGGAGTTCAATGTTTACTATTGTATTGTCTGTGGTTAGTGCAATTGTTTGAGCAGAGCCCCCTGGGCTGTGATCCATCCATAACAGTGTTCCTCTTGTAGGTTTCTAGGACCCTCTGGATCCTTCTGTTTCCCCACCTCCTATATTTCTCTTACCTAGATTCTCAGTAGGATGTGCTCACATCTATCCCAATCTCCTGGTAAGTGAAGACTTAAGATCAAAAACTCAAGTGACACCACATACTGGCGAGTATGTGGAAAAAGAGGAACACTCCTTCATTGCTGGTGGGAATACAAACATGTACAACCACTTAGGAAATCTATCTGGCACTTTCTCAGCAAACTGGGGATAGAGCTTCCTCAATGTCCAGCTATTCCACTCCTTGGAATATACCCAGAAAATGCTCTACCACACAACAAGGACATATGCTCAACCATGTTCATAGCAGCCTTATTTATAATAGCCAGAACCTGGAAACAGCCTAAATGTCCCTCAGTTGAAGAATGGATTAAGAAACTGTGGTACATTTACACAGTGGAATACTACTTAGCTATTAAAGACAAGGAAATCCCGAAATTTGTGGACAAACGGATGGGACTTGAAATCATCATAATGAGTGAGTTAACCCAGAAGCAGAAAGACTCATATGGTATAGACTCATTTATAATTGGGCACTAGCCCAAAAGGCAGTTTAATTGGGCTGCCTTACCGTTGAGAGGGTAAGTCTATTATGGTCACAGGGGAAAACATGACAAGCACACAGGCTGGTGTGGCGATGGAGAAGTAGACGAGAGTTCTAGATTTTGACTTATAGGCAACAGGAAGAGACTGAGCTATATTAGGCCTACCTTGAGCTTCTGAGCCCTCAAAGCCCGCCCCCACAGTGACACATTTCCTCCAACAAGGCCACACCTCCTAAAAGTGCCACTCCCTGTGGGCCAAGGAGGGCCATTCCTATTCAATCACTATAGTTTCTAAGCCTTTTTTTTTTTTAAGTAAAGTCTCACTTTAAGCCACATTTTCTAAATCTTTTGCTTTTTCTAACTTTCTTTGTATGTAGTTGAAGATTTTACTTATTTCCTCCTCTTGGATTTAGTCTCACTTTATGAAATCTAGCCTAGCGGTATACTGGGATCTTTTGTGTGTATGAAATATTGGTTTCCTTAGCTTGGTGGTGTTGGAAGATTTGACAAACGTGTCATTTAGATGTGAACCAAATCGCTGCTACTTTTCAAGCATATAGAATTCCCGGGAGCTGGAGAGATGGCTCAGCAGTTAAGAGAAGTGGCCGCTCTTCCGGAGGACCTGGGTTCAAATCCCAGCACTCATATGACAACTCACAACTGTCTGTAACTCCAGTTCCAGGGGACCTGACACCCTCACACAGGCATATATGCAGGCAAAACACCAATGCACACAAATTAAAAATAAGTAAATCTTTAAGAAGAGGAGGAGGAGGAGGAGGAGGAGGAGGAGGAGTTCCTAAGTGTATCCCTCTCCATTCTAATGAGGGCATTTACCACCTTTGGATCCCATTAGAGTTGCAGGCAACATTGGTTGGTTCTCTTAGTCTGACAAACAACACCCCGCACACCCAGTGATCAAGCTGTCTGTGCTTCCTTTTGTCCATCTTTCCTGCCTTGACCTCCATCATCTCTTCCTTAACCTTTTATATAAGAAAACATAAGAAAATCACTTTTTTGTTAGAAAGCAGACGAGAGGGGAAACACTTCACTCCCCCTGTTATTCTGGCCCCAGTAGGCTTCTTTCTTGGGCCACAGATGTGGATCTGAAAGGCTTAGTGTCATCACTGTGCTTCTAGTGAGCTTTCTTACCTTTTGGACTCCTGACGCAAGTGCCAGGAGTTCTCCTTAGTGGACATGTGCTTCCCCAGTGGGGAGCTGTCCGTCACGCAGTCTCTTGTCTAAAACACCATAGAATCCACTGTTGTAAAATTGCCTTCCCAGTGACCTGATGGCCTGTACACTCTTTTTTCTTCAGTACATTCTATTTTTGTGGGGGGGATGATTAACCTCTGGTCTGGATGATTCTTGTTTATATTTACATGTAACACTTTGAAAACATCGTTTCTAAAGTCTATGGTACCCATATGACAATGTTTAGGCCTTTTTCGTGTTGTCGTCTTGAACTCTGAAATAACATACTTTAGAAATATATAATGTACAAAAACTAGTAAGTCTTTTGAATTTTTTATGACACTTGAATGCCATATTTATTTTCAAAATTGGTTTCTTGCTACCAAAAATACATTTGTCTTGTTTCTGGGGTAGGATGCAAATGTTTTATTTCTATGGTATGTTTGATGTTAGTACGACTTGCCATGTGCTGAATGCTTTATTGTTGACAGAATGCCAACTCCTTCAAGTGGAATTTACCTCAAGTAGAAGGGATTTTATTAGTGTTTCCATTCTCTTAGCATTGTAGTAAAACTAAGAAAAATACAAATTGGTGCTTTTGAAATATGACTATGAAGAACAGATAGTACGGAAACATCAACAAACACTCCCATCAGAATTAACCTGTGAGATAATGTACCAACTTATTTGCCTGCTTTTTCAACAATTAATATTCACTGTATATTATATAACAAACTTATCAGTGGGCACCATGGCCATCAGATGCATAAGGAACAGGACATGGTTTTGAGGAAGACTAGTCCATTGGGCAATATGGGATATATATGATTAAAACACAGTGCTGTGCAATGTGAGATACTTGTGCAAACAATCGATATAGAACCCAAACTAAAATAACAAGAATATCATCTGTGCCCTTTAAAGAACTTTGCAATGTTGCCAAAAAGATGAAAAATATAATTCTTCCTAGTAGGTGGGCTGGAGAGAAAGATCAGTGGGTAAGAATATTCTATGTACAAGCCTGAGGACTTGTGTTCAAATCCCTAATATCACATTAAAAAAAACCAAGCATAGTTGTGCCATGTCTCTACCCCCAGAATTGGGGGCAAGTTGTGACAGGTGGATTCCTGGTATTTTCTGGCTTGTTAGCCTCGAAAAACTGACATGTTTCCAGCTCACTTAGAGACCCTGTCTCAAGGCAATAAGGTTGACCACGATAAAGATGCTCAGCGTTGTCTTGTGGCCTCTGCGTATCACCCTCACAATCACATACTACACCACGCAGACACACATAGACACACACAGAGAAATACAGATGCACACACACACACACACAGACACACAGAGAGAAACAGAGGAAGACACACACACACGGAGGCACAGGCACACAGAAAGACACAGTCACACACACACACACACACACACACTTCTTCTTAGAGATAAACCAGTGAGTTAGAAAACTCTCGGACAGTTCCACACTCTGGAGTATTCGCTTCTACTTGGAGGCAAGGTTTGGACATGAGTGAACAAGTAGCAATTTGAAACATAGTGTTTGAGCTAGTGAGTTTCCAATTGTACTGTGTGACTATCATTAGGGATCTATCCATGAGTGGGGGTATGAGCACAAGGGAGAAAACAGGAAGAATAAATAGGGGAGCAGTGTGTGTACATGTTTAGTATTTTAAAACTTTCTTGCATATCAACAGCGTGAAAGGTTCCCAGAGAACCACGCAGGGGCATGACGTCAGAATGTCTGGAGAGAACACTGTGGCAGTATGGCTTTGGCACAGCACTAGGAGCCGAATTGCTTCTGTAGTGAGTGATGTGACAGAAATAGTGTGGAACTTTTAGTTGCCTTTTTACTCTTTGCATCTTTCGTTTTGACAGAATTTCAAACTCGTAAAACTTTGGGTTCAAAGTTGGTACATTTTATTTGCTTTAAAAAATACTAGTCCTGTACAAGATCGTGTAGAATCAGAATATTCCTGCGTGGGCTAGAAGCGAAGCTCGAGGGCAGAGTGCTTGCCAGGCATGTGTGAAACAAGAGTTCCATGTCTAGCAAAAGAGTGAAACAAACAAACAAAAAAAGAAGTGTAGCTTCTTTGTTATGTTTTGATTGTATTGTGTGCAATAATACACAATTTATACAAACTTTCAGTTAACCATTTAGTGAGCAATTTTATAAATATATACATTTATATAGTACAGCCTTATAAGTTAACTATTGACTTCATGTTCCCGTAAAAGGCATTTCTATTTCTATAGTGTAAGAGATAATGATTCTTTTGGATTCTAACACCATCCATGCTGTGACCTTTAATGGCCCGTATTGTCAAGGAGAAAGGATTCCTTTTTACTAGAATGAGAATTGTTCTTTTCAGCTTAAGCACTGCATCCTTCCGTTAGTGCCGAGGTGAAGGCTGCCTGAGCCCAAGTCCCGCTCATCTTCTAGGCAGAACCAGGGTCCAGATGACTGCTTAGGTCTTTCCAGGGCATGTATGCATGCATAGCTACACTGCTCTGTTGACCTTGGAACTAGGTTCTCAGAGACAACACACTCTTGAAACATTTCATTAGTTTGAAATTAGTCCAATTCAGCAAATTAGAGATCCACAGGAAGGTGACCATCCTCTGTAGGTAACCATGCGTTCACCGTGTCATTGTTGTTTTTTCGTTTACTTCTTTGAGCGCCGGGCAAAGGAGAACACTATTTTCCATGTTTAGTTGAGGAAAAAAAATCCACACTGCCGCTCAGAGCTGTACTCTGGCTTGTTGAGGACATAGCTGTTAAAGGCGGGAGCTCACTCAGCTCAACTATCCTGTGCTTATGTAATACTGACATCACACACGCATGCTCAGAACAGTTCAAGTCAGACGCGGCTGTGGGAGAGAGCATCAGGGATACTAGACAGCCCCAGATACTGCCGCCTGTGCTTTCCCCCTTCATCCGTCTGTGTTCACGGTATCCTTCAGGAATTCAGTTCTGTTCACAGCACGAGATGAGGATGTCTGGTGCTGGTGAGGTAGAGGAAGACCGTAGGAGAGAGTTCAGGATAGGTCGTAACACTCTATAGGGCTGTCAGTACCGGGGGTTCATTTTCTATTGATACTACTCACACTTTTGAGCCCTGGTCAGTAGAAATCTGGTGCTGAAATCTGAAGCTGAGAGAGCCAGGCGGTCAGAAAGAAAGGGGAAGCAAAGCAGGACTACCCCCCCACCCTACCCCTGCCAGATAGTGCCCGTCGTTCTATCCAGATGCAGGATGGCAAAGTAGAGTCTTCAAGTTTAGCAGGTTATCCACCCCGCAGCCCCTCCTATCTATGCAAAAATCGCGGCACCAGCAGGGGACAGTGACTTGAGTGGGAAGCACCTCTTTCCTGACTCATTTTCCAATTCTGAATTTTGCCCAGTTCATTGCTCTAGTCTAAGTGTTTAAGGCTGAGCTAAGAAACCGGTCCGTGCTTTTGCAGTCCTGCTTTGGAGCTCTGACGTCCATTCTCTCTAGGTCATGCCGCCAACAGTGGGAAGGTGTTTATGAACATTTGTTTTCCCTTCTAAATATTCTCCGAAACTTAAACCACAGTGGTTCCCTCGCAGGTCTCTGGTGAAGGCGTAAGGAATATGAAGGTCCACTCATGCACAAGCTTACTCAGAGATGATGGAAGGTGCTTTGTTCAGCCACAGCAGGCTTGCCAACTTGGTCGGTGCTTTTTTAGAGTATCTTGTTCATCTTGTAAGTCTTTCAGTCAACAGCATCGCTTCTCTTGAGTAGAGGAAAGACTGGACTTTTAGGTAAGAAATGGTGAGACAGAGAAAAAGGGAAAGGAAACAGGAGGTGGGGACTGTTGTGGGCAGGCTGTGAAATGTCCTCTTTGGCTCACATAGTCCAACAGTTGGTCCCAGCAGATGGAGCTATTTGAGGGTAGGATCCTGTCTTCTGGTTCACTCTGTTTTCAGCCAGCTTCCTGGTCCGGTCACCATGCTTTTCCTGCTTCCTGCTTTATCTTCCCCACTTTGGAGGGCTGTATCCTCTGGAACTATAAGCCAAGTGAAACCGTTTCTCCCTTAAGTTGCTCCTGTTAGGGTATTTCATTATAACAAGGAGAAAGTGGGTGGGGCACACACCTAAAGAGGAGCCCTGGATTGTTCCTAACGTAAATGTTTATAAGTAAGTGGGTTATCACCTGTTGTTCTCACCTTCCCCAAATCTAGTGCTTCTTATACCTGACAGTGGTACAATACCACAAGTAGAGATGCAGTTTTTAGAACATGGGATTATAATCAAAATGTTATTAGGCTAAGGCGGAGTATCTGACACTTTTTCCACTCATGACCCCCTTTTCACCTGAGAAAATTTTAGCTATCCCCAACTATGTAAGTATATAAAATAGATCTGCAAGTTAGACATTAATTGGTAATAAATCATTGGCTATACAGAGAAGCCCTGTGTCCAAAAACAAATAAAAAATTTAAGGCAATGATTTGCTATACTTATGATTTTACCATTTAAGAGTCAAGGAAATTTAAATACTAATGACATGGATACACTTATTTTTACATAGCAAATTAAACCGTATCTGAATATTTAGCGTGTCAGGGCATAGAGCATTGTCAATGGTTTTCACGGTCGATGGCTATTTTGACTTCATGTTCATCAATTCCAAGAACACTGCCTTGTATATATTTGCAGTAGAAAAGGGTGCAAGGATTTTGAGGGTCATTTCAGAAACTGTTAGGAATTTTATCCTAATCTTAATCCCAAATTTATTTAATGAAACTCCAGTCAGCAACTGAAAAAAAAATGTTTTTTTAAATCAAACACTCTAACACAATGCAGATCACTAATTAGATATTTATGCACTGAAGAGTGGCAGCAGCAAGTATTATAAGCATCTGTTTTCACAATTAGACCATTATGTTTCTACTAGCACGGAAGTTTGTGTGCTTAGTGAAAACACTGCAATGCCTTACACATAGAAATTGTCAATCTGAACCAAGGCATTTTGGGCAACCTTTGTTGGTGTTCCATGGTACGATGATTTCCTGAACAGTACAGAGCAGGCATGCTGAGCATTTAGAACCAAGGCTACAGTGTGATTGCAGGAGACAACATGGGTGAGCGATGCCAAAATACCTCGAGTCATTATGTGTTTGACTTTGGTGGCTGTGTGTTCAGAACCTTTGACTGTTGTCATCGTTTTTACAGCTCCCTTATTCAGTTGTGTCATCAGATGACATCACTACCCACCATTTAAGGAGGAAAGCTGTGCCAAAATGACAAGCAGCAGCCCCACATTTCACTGCCTCTGTCCATGTGAGACCCACTGCGAATCTACACCATTATCCAGAGAAAACCACCAAGGCCTTAGGGGACGCTGCTCACGTGCTCTTATCCGCTGTTATTTCAGAGCTGGATGCTGCAAGTGACATACACTAGACAAGACCGAGGACGCCGGAACCCAACTGACCCATGCTGCGCTAGCTTACTTTGATCCTTTAGTTCTAGTCATGAGGCCTTGCCTTACTGCAAGAGAGCTGAGAAATAACTGTTCAGAGTTTCTGGAGGAAGACAGAGTGTGGCGAACACCACCTTAGGACAGTTGTTTGAAGCAATCACGCAAGCGTGCCTCCGTATCTGTATAACAGCGGTTTGAATTTGAGGTTCTTTGGAAACCCGAGATCAAGATCACATAACTGTGCGTCCGCCTTGCTGAATTCTTTGCAGTCAGGCACGATTAAAGCCTTGGATGTGCAGGGTAGCATCAAACAGCAACAGCAATATGCCATGTAAATGTGGGCTTCCAAGACTGACACCTCATTCTCAAGTGCATAATAAAGCTTTGAATGAATGTTGGACGGATGAGTGGATTGTTCTTGGAAACATCCTTCAAATTTAGACACTGTAATTGGATGTAATTTATCTTGGACATCTACTCTTATTCATTTTTTAAATGACTCTAAATGAAATTTTATATGAAAACAGGAAGCTGAAATCTCTGAGCATTCCCTGAGTGGAGTTTTTTTTTTTTTCTCGCCTAGATACTACCAGGAGGCCCACTAACAAAAGAGGAAGAAACACCTCACACAAAAGGTCTGGAGCTTGCTGACAATACTCAGTGTCTGACCATTCCCCAGTTCCCGTTCTCAACAGTAGGCAGAGGGGCCTTTCTGTGAAAAAGCTGAGGTGTTGAATATTACACTTGAGCATTTTTTCTCTGCTGCTTAATTATATGCCATCAACTTTAAGATATTTATTTATCTTTAAATATTCTTCTAATTTAGAAGACAAGAAAGTGCCACAGAAGTGTACCTTCTACACTGTTACCAAAAGCCATATGAGGATGCCGTGTTTACCTGGCACTGTTAATGAGGAGTCTGAGCCATGGCGATGGCTGTATCTTTACCTTAGTAAGGCTAGACAACATTTACCCCAAATATAAAGCCCCTTTGCATGTGTATGTATGTAGGTGTGAAGGTGTGTACATGTGTGTGCGTGCATATATGTATGTGTGTAGTGTGTGTGAGGGTCTGTGTGTGTGTGTGTGTGTACCTATTTTTGTGTGCATGCATGCCCATGTAAATGTGTGTGAATGCCTCTGTGTGTTGCATGCCTATGTATATGCCTGTGTGTGTATATGTGCTCATGTGTATATGAGAGAGTGTGTGTGCCTGTGTTTGTGTGTATAAATGTGTGTGCATGTATGTGACTCTGTGTGTGTGTGTGTCTGTGTGTCTGTGTGTCTGTATGTGGGGATGGAATTAGGGAGGTGTAGGAGCAGAGAACTGATTGAAAAATGTTGCTGGTGAGTTACTGATTAGAGCAGGGAGAAAAATCTTCTGTCGTGGAGCTACTGGTTTTTTTTTTTTTCATGAATGAGGAAATGATCTTGTTATTACTTTACTAATCCCTGTCAACTTCTTTGGTACATTACTCTCATTTTAAAAAATAAAATAAAATCTCTTTGTTCTGAGTTTGAAAAGGGTTTTCTTTTCTTTCTTTTCTTGGTCAACCCTTCTGTGTTTCGGCAGCATCGGCCACCAGTGTGACTCCACTAGTACAGTCTCACGTGGGATAAGAAGAGGGACAGACATAGGAGCAGATTGTCCCAGGCGGCTACTTTTCTGTTGACTTGGATGCAGTCCTAGGGGGAAAAATCATTTTAAACAAGCTACTCTCTTTAAATCTTCAAAGTTTCTGGGACAGCAGGCAGGCACTTGGCAATGTTCTGGCGATGTGTTTTAGCCAGGATGGTCTTCAGAAATATGCTTGAGAATTATTAACTCGTCTGGGCATAATTTAGCAGTATTTACTGTCTGTTCCTTTGAGTAACTGCACAATCTGTACTGTCCCTAGGATAGTTAGACCTTCCGGGCCTGGCCTATTTTGTCATGTAAGAATATATAAAGACATGACCATTCTCAAAGTGCAAGCTTGTACCCTGTCGGAGTGTGACCTCCACAAGTTAATTTTTATGCACCAAAGCTATTTGACATTTACCCAAATTTAAATCTCATGGTGTGTGTGTGTGTGTGTGTGTGTGTGTGTGTGTGTGTGTGTGCACGAGCGTGCATCTGTGTGTTTTAATGACAAACACCACTGCTCTGACAGCTTGCTCCCCAGGGAAGCGATATTGTGGGTAGCTTTAAAGCCTAGATGCTTCCAAAGCCCTTTTCTTCCACTGGTCCCCAAGCAGTGTGTCTGGAGCAGGGCAATGCTGCTTGCCACTGTGGCAGCTGGGAGTTTGACAGTGTTATGAAGAATTGCAACTGTTGATCAGTGGATTGTTACAGTGTTGATGACAGCATTGCAAATTAATTCTGAAATTAACTGAGGGGACATGAAGAGGTCCCACTGCTTATCCAAGGGAAAGAGGGCAGAGCAGACGTTACCAGCGGAGTTGAGTGATTGTGAAGAGCACATTCAAAAAACCATGGCTAGAAATCCAGGTGGCAGGAATACTTTCCATACTGGTGTTTGCCTAAGAAGAATTGGTGACTGAGAGATACATGTAAAAGAGTTATGACTGACCGTTTCCAGTATTTTGTTATTTTAGAAGTGATTTATTGAACTCATTGCATCTCAGAAAGGGAGAATTAATAGGTTGATATTTTCCTTCTGTTTCAAAATTAACCCACTATCTTACAAAATTGAAAGCACTTTTGGTTTCTCCAACATTTCTTTCCAGCTAGGTAGCAGATTTTGTTTTCACCTGGATGTATCTTCTAGTTCTCAGGGTTATTTTGGCTACGTGTGCAGCATGCCATGTACCGGGAACCAGCGGTACTCTTTGCCAATGGCCGTGAGCATCTGCTTTTCCTAGGGTTCCATGTACTTATTCTGAGCATGTGCCTTTTACAATGCAGAACACAAGAGACTTGTTTTGTAAGATTAATGAAGGTCACCAAAATTCTCAAAAGTATTCTGATAATTAAGGCTTTGTTTATCAAAAACAAGTTATATTAAGAGCAAAAAGATTCATGGTAATTATTCATAATCTTAACAATTCAAGTGTAGCCACCTCATTTGTGCATTTAATTCTTCTTGTTAATGTTTTGCATAAATCTGCATAATTACTTGAGTTGCCTGTTGTAATTTTGACAGCTACTCAGTTCATGTGCACCAAAGTATATCAAAAGCTTGATGTGCTGAATATTTATAATTTTACGTATGTTCTTGGGATAATATTTTTTCAACAATATTTTTAGTTTTTATAAAATTGACACGGTATACTCAGAAACTTTGCCAAATGTAGCTGTCTAAAATAGAGAGCACACAAGGGAGGAGAAATAACATTTAAAGGTATAGAACCCGAACAGGACAAAGTTTTCCAGTATCCCAGATTAATCCTGCCTCTCACAATCTCTCCCTCTCACACACGCATACAATCTCCCTCTCTCTCCTTTCTCTTTCTCTCTCTCTCTCTCTCTCTCTCTCTCTCTCTCTCTCTCTGTGTGTGTGTCTCTGTCTCTCTCTCTCTCTCTCTCTCTCTCTCTCTCTCTCTCTCTCTCTCTCTCTCTCTCTTTCTCTCATAGTCCCTCCCCACCCCTGCAGTAGCTTTTAGAAAGACAGGAAGTCCCCTCCACTGCATTTTCCTGGAATAGTTTCCTAGGACCCAGAAGCACCAGCTGCTTAGCTGTTGTCCCCCTCACTGGCCAGTGGTAACAGTATGATTAGTATCAGACCTAAGGGAAACCCTTAAGCAAGGTCTCAAGCGTAATCCTTGTTATGAGGAAAGGGAGCAGTTTTGACTGCGGTTCTTAGCAAGTGGGTTTCCCACATGATGTAAGGCCCAAGAAATAGTCACCACCAGTCAGTGTAGACGGGGAAAGAACAGCAGCAAGAGCAATCCTTCCATCAAGTCATATGATGCCTTTTCCAAGTTCCTGATGGGGAGAGGCTTTATGGATTGAGAAAATTCTAACCTCTTCCGGATAAATGGCAGCAGGCATGATTTCCAAATGATAGCAGATGTTGTGGTTGTTTGCAAATACCTCCGTGCTTGTGAAATATTGAGACGTTTCAAGCCCAGATCTTTGAGGAAATTCTATTGTTTTTGTTCAACTATACTTGGGGGAGTTTCGTCAGTCAAAGTCGTATAATTGATTGCACTGATACCAGAACCGCAGTGAGATACTAATGCGTCTTCCCTGGCGTTCTGACAGAGAGTTTTCAAATATCTCTGAGGTACTGGTTTGCCCGAAAACACCGTGGTTTCATCACATGGCTGGAAAGTAGGACTAATCTTTTGATTTAAAAACCATTAAAGGAGCTAAGACTTTCATCACTCATTCTGTGGCATCTGCATATGCCACCAAATAGGAGCTAGCATTCCCTGGAGTCTCTGGCAATCTTGCCTTGTGTTTATGGTTAGCTGCTCTGAGCTTAGATGGCCAGTAGTGTCCCTTTACCATACACTGGTGTTTTTAAACATTACACGTCTTCCAAAAATGATTTAAACGTATTAGCCTTCCAGAATCAAATAAGATGTCAATGTGTTTTTGTGTTCTTATGAGGACCTAAGTGAGGAAGTTGGTAAACAAAAATGGTTGCGTGAGGTCTTGTTCACATTTGAGCACTCAGCCCCTGTGAGAGGGACCAGATCTCAAAGGCTGCCACATCAAAACACCGCACCAGCAGGCCAGCCGCAGACTACCTTTTGTTTGTTTCTTCTTAAAGGTCTCAATGAACCGAAAATAAGGCTAAACTGCAGAGAACAGTAAGGATATCAAAGATATTTATTATGGGATTATTTTGAAAAAAAAAACAATCAGGAATTTAGAAGGTAAAATGTTGCCTTCAGCTGGTCTCCTCTTTGGGTGTGTCTTGTGTCTGTAAGGAGTCTGTGCCTGGGTATAGGTGGTGGGCGTGCATACTTGTGAGATTGCTCAAAGTGCAGTCATATGCTTCTATTTTTCACTTTGATAAACAGTGGGATATAAGTGACAAATTAAAATGTAGCTGTATACTCAATGTGTGCTGCACACAGTAGGGAATGGACATAAAACCAGTGAAAAAGCCACAACATTGCAGCTATATGCATTAATTAAAAGAAGTTTGTTAAACTAAATTTGAAAAAAAAACTTCTTTAATTGTGTTTACCCAAAAGCCTTTTCTTCCTAATTTAAATAGCATAAACATCTGGACTAAAGCAATATTAGAATCATGGCAGTAGTCAAGCAAATCTTGTGGAAAATAATGAAATTAGATCCCTGGTGTTGTGACAGAGTAAGGGCAGGATACATCAGTTCGATGTTAATAAAATTTCCATGAATGACTGAATACAATTAAGAAATTGTCAGTTGCGGCAATGAACTTTTGTAGCTCATAGATGTTTGCATCATTTGATTATGCTGGCAATTTAAAATTGTTTGTTAGTGTCTGTGTTGGGATATTAATTATGACCTTTATTACAGCCCACAATTAAACTAGTCCATATAGCAAGAAACAAACGGTGCTGTGATACTAAAAGAGATGAACTATTTAAAGAGGGGTCCGTGCGGTTGGGGGGGCTACCAGCACCCTTTCAAAGTAGAAATGATTTTTAAAAGATGGGCAGCAACAGGAATGAGTAAGCCCTTTAATACAAGAATTTCTTTTTAATAGTGTTTTAACCGTTTTAATTGCTCACAACATCTGTAAAACTGGAAAAAAAAAAAGCACTTTTAGCTGTGACTCTAAGATAAGCTTTCCCTGTTCAGGAAGAGAAAACAATTATTCATTGGTTAATTAGCTGTAAACAACTTTTAAAAGACACATCCATTATATATGTAATTATTTGAAAAAAGGGCTTTAATGTTATTTGTACTAATGCATAATTATTAGTGCTTGCTAAAAGGATTAACAGTACTTGGATGACCAGCATTATTGAGGAGGAACACAGTGAAAAGATGAGATCGGACCAGTGTGATGAGGAACCGAGAAGGAGTCCTGCTTCTTTTCCCTCTCTCACTCTTTGTGAGAGTTCACGTGGGGTCACATGACATTCTCAGAAAGACCATCTTCAATGTGGCGGTTTCTCCTCTATGTTGTTATAATACATAAAGAAAAAAAGACCTCAGTAGATAAGTGTATATTTCTGAGTTACACTGCTGCTAAAATTTATTTATTCACTTTTACCTCTGAGTGCTTTTTTTTTCTTAAATCAACAGTAAATTATAGTTGAAGCCAATGGTTATTTTAAAAATGAAGCAACTCTAACTCTAACTCATGTATATTCTGTCTCATTTCTAATTTGCTTCACACTCCATTCTTTTTAAACGTCTTAAGTACTAATAACCTTTGCTTCAAAAATGTTTCCATTTATCCCCCCCCTGCCCCCCCCCCCCCCCCCGCACTGTCCTAAGCCATTTGTTTCCAAACCTTGTTAGGAGTAGCACCAAAGGAGTCATCAAACTAAAGAATTATTGTCAATGAAAAAGAAAGAAAGAAAGAAAGAAAGAAAGAAAGAAAGAAAGAAAGAAAGAAAGAAAGAAATGCAGTTACTACTGCTAAGACTGCACTCTTTGGTCTCACCTGTGCTAACAACAGTGTTTTCTGTTGTGTTTACTAGCCCAGCACCCTGAGTTGGTTGATGTTTCCCAGCCATTGACAGAGATTAAGTGCGTTAGGAAGGAAGCCAGGCTGGCCTTGTGCTTGCGGGTTTAGCCGAGGAACTTTACTGCAGACTTTCTACTGGGAATTCGGTGATTTGCGCTAAGACAGAACACTGTGGACATTTCCAAGTCAAATAGTTTGGATCTTGGGATAAGGAAAATGCTAAGTTGTCAGTGTTGGGCTGCAATGCATTAAGAAAGGTTATTGTAGAGTCTGGGAGCAAAGCCAGGGCCCTTTGCTGTTGTATATTATGACGACCTCATCTTAGATGGTTCAAAGGTTAGCGGACATTTTCTTACTTCAGAAGTCTGGATTGATTCTACTTAAGAGCCCTCTTTCACAGAAAGTGCTGAAGTGCTAGGCTCTGGCTTTAGAATCTGCACGTGCATCATGCCCAGGCTGCAGTTCAAGTTTCAGTGGTGGTGACACGTCGTGTGTACCTCTCCTTAAGCTCATACTTGAAGTGAGCAGGGGACTGTGAGAAGAGATTTTTCTGGGAGCATCCTTTAGTCAGAAAAGCCCTTGCATATTCTCCACAGTACGGCCTTTAAAGCCCTTGATCAAATTTTTTCTCTACACGGAGGAGGAGGAGGAGGAAGAGGAGGGGGAGGAGAAGGTTGGCATGCCTATGAGTCACTCCAGCATTGAAGAGCTGAGTTCACAATTTCCATAGCATTTGGCATGAGTGAAGATTTTTATCATGAGTGGTGCCTTCTTTTTTTTTTAATTTTTTATTAATTTATTCTTGTTACATCTCAATGGTTATCCCATCCCTTGTATCCTCCCATTCTTCCCTCCCTCCCATTTTCCCCTTACTCCCCTCCCCTATGACTGTTCCTGAGGGGGATTACCTCCCCCTGTATATGCTCATAGGGTATCAAGTCTCTTCTTGGTAACCTGCTATCCCTCCTCTGAGTGCCACCAGGTTTCCCCCTCCAGGGGACATGGTCAAATATGAGGCACCAGAGTTCGTGTGAAAGTCATACCCCATTCTCCACTCAACTGTGGATCTGGGTAGGGGTTTAAAGTTTACCACCTTTATTGTCCTTGGCTGGTGCCATAGTTTGAGCGGGACCCCTGGGCCCAAATCTGCCTATCATAATGTTCTTCTTGTAGGTTTCTAGGTGCCTTCTTGAGCGGCCACATAGGCTGAAGGAGGTGAGCCTCCAAAGACCTCCATGTGGCATGCATTTGACTTTGAGTGGTCTCAAACACCAGTCAGTTTACTACGTTATCAGATTTTTTTCCCTCTTAGTTGTCTTCCTGCACCCTAAAGATTCGAGAGCTGCTATCAGGAAATTCCCCTCCAACGCAACACATGCATGTCTTGTATATTTGTAAAATCTCAAATTCAAACTCAGCCCATGGCCTTTGGCAGAAATGTGGTGAGAAACGGATGTTGCGCCTCTTATTTTCTTTAGTTGTCAGAGAAATGATTCCATTTTCGGGGATTTGTGAGTCTAAGCGGAGATGATTACCTGGAACATTGGGGTTTGGCAAATGGGAAGCCTTGTTGCTCCATTTACTAATTTATTTTGTGATCTGTGACTAAACTGAGTAAAAATGCAAATAGTACAAGGGTCCTTTCTGTTTTATCACCGGATCAGTTTACTGATGGGAGGATCAGAGTCACAAAACAGGCGACACTCAGGATTCCTAAGGAGCCCAGCTTTAAACACAGCTAAAGTGAAGACTCGGGGAAGATTGCTGCGATTCACACAGGGAGGTTTAAATGAGCTCTTAGTTATTTATTTTAGGTTTAAAATGAAGAGGCTTCAGCTCAATTTTATTGGCCATTGTGACAGCACAAACAGGTCTGCTCCCATCACAAGCAACAATAAACTGCATTGCTGGGAGGTTGCAAATTCACCCAAAAAGGAAAGAATTTGGCAAAGGCTGAGTGAATACTGCTACAGCTTTTAGAAGGACTCTGTTAAATCCTTTGTCAACTGCTAGCTCTTCAAAGCTGAGCGATCACATTTTGATGCCTTTTCTTCTTTTTGCTTTTGGTAAGGATTAGACCAATGTCCTTCAGTATTCGTGATACTAAAATAATTCATGAAGATGCATTTCCTTCATATGTATACATTAGAGTATTCAAAGAAATGAGCTCATCAAGAAAACTCAGAAAGGGCTCTTCACTGTGAACAGCGTGTTGCTATGTTTGTTAAGCAATTCTGGGGGTGTTCGTCAAATAAAATTCTTACATGCTTTCATCAGTCTTAACATGTGATTTCTTTTGACATGTGTTAGAGGAAGAATGGAACTCTCAGTGTCCTTATATAGACTGAAATATCTGTATGCTGAAAGGACAGGGCAGGAGCTATGTTTCCAAATGGGAAACCCGAACCCCAAAGGCTCAAAATTCTGGATTTGTCATCTTAGCCTTCACGACATGAAAGTATCTGATGGGTGTTAACAGTTGACATGTGAGGCATTGTGCCTTCCACATGTCTTTTCTTTAAAACATATTGACTCAGAGTAACTGATGCAGCTTATTTGTGCAAGAGGTCAAAGGTGGGGTTGTATGAAGTTTACATAGGCAGGTCTGCAATCCCTTATCCAGACCCCCTGGGGCAGATGTATTTCTGCGTTCAGGAAATTTCTTTTAGAAAGGTAATATGGTACACACACTACAGATTATGCAATATCCCAGCTGGGTCTGGGGCAGCACCCTATAATCAAACACATTCATGTTTCTGCATTGAAATGTATGAATATTCACACTGAGTGGGATAAATAAAGATTCAAAATAATCTTCTTGAAATTAGTTCAGGTCTGGTTTTGCTGCCACATGAGTTATGAAAAGCCTTTTAAAGCTTTTTGTTTTTAGAGTTGCAGATGGAAGATGGTGGGCCAGTGTTTCTATACTTGCTCACCCCTTCCTCTTACCTTTGCTGACACAGTTTCTAAGTTTTATTTCATTTTGGACCAAAATGGTTTTTGTAATCAAACAAACAAGTAAGGACAAATAACTTGCTGATAAACTCTTTCTTCTTCTGCAGAGCCGAGAATCAACCGCAGGAGCTCACACGTGCGAGGCAAGGGCTCTACCCATCAAATACATTCTCAGCCTCACAGTTTTTAAAAGTAAAAAGTCAAGAAGTATTTATTCTTTTAAAAAATATGAGCAAAACTTGGTGCTGGGTAACCTGGGGGTATTCTGGGGGAGGAAAAAAATAGCCTGTTCCCTGGTAGAATAAATAGTTGAATCATGCATATGAGGCACATGAGACTCTCTCTGTTGGTCTTCCTTTCCCAACAGTTTCTTCTTCCTTTCTCTTTCACTCTCTGACACGTGCATGCGTATGTACACATGCACACGTACGCGCGTGCGCACACACACACACAGAGATGTGTTTACATATGCACACTCACAATCTTATAGAATACTCAAACCATATAAATGCTAGATTGAGAGTCCAGCAGTGGCACATAAGCTTCAGATGAACCGTATTGATCGGCAGTAGATGCTTTTGGCGTGATATTACGGCTTCTGGGATAAGTGTGAGCTTAGCTGTAAGAGTCCCCTTATCGATCACCAACTTAATGCACGGTGGTTGGAGCCAATGGGCACGCTGCACAGCTGTACAGTTACCGTTCGTAAAGGCTTAGCAGCTCGTGGGCATGAAGTTGTGGATCAACCAGTTATGACTATTATTGTGATTGTTATTCCTTAATTTAGTTCATATCTTTTAAAAATGTAATGACATGGGAATTATTTTGGAAGTATGACTGATGGCTACAATTTAAAGAACCTCTCCATAAGTATGACCCATGGACTTTTCATACCTTATTCCAGTGATAGAATTTAAGTGAGTCAGCAGCAATGCAATTCAGCGCAGGTAACCAGATTATAATTGCATTGATTAGCATTTGAGGATCTCTTCAGCATACCTTTTTCTTTTTCCATTTCCTTGTGTTTTCCTATGAGTTATAAAAATCCACCTAGGAAAATGTGAACAGTAAGTGCAGGTGTTCCCCTTCATAATGCCTCCCCTTGTGTTTTGTCTTCTCACCCCTCCTGTTCCGGGGTCCTATTCACAATTGGTGCATTAAAACAGGAAAGCTTTATGATTATGCTGTTTTGTGTGGTTGTTCTGTTTTAGGGAAATTTGCAGGACTCTTGTCCCACAATGTGGGTTCTGAGTATTTGGCATCAAGTCATCGGCATGACCACAAGCACTTTGACATGCTGACCCATTTCTCTGGCTCTTGCTTCATTCTTTAGTCTAGCCTCTGATGTTCAATACTATGAACACAGGATGTTGGGAAGGACCACACTCCGATACAGTTGTTCTGAGATGCGGCTAGAGAGATGGCTGAGCTGACAAAGGCTGGGCTCGCAATCTGAACGTCATCAGCTGCTGGGAGGAGTGTGCATGTTTGGATGTGGCACATGTTCATTAACGGCAGAGATGCACTACTTCACACAGCTCTCCTCCCTCTCCCTCTCCACAGCCTTCTCACATATGTGGCTTTCTCTTTCCTTGGGAACTTGACCTCTTTCCACAAGAATTGAGCTTTGCCCCTAGCTTTCTTCCGTTCTACCTGCCACATCTAGATATTTTATCTGAGAATTATTTTCTTTCTTTCTTTCTTTCTTTCTTTCTTTCTTTCTTTCTTTTCTTTTTTTCTTTTTTCTTTTTTCTTTTTTTTTCTTTTTTGTCTTTAAACTACATCCTCAAATTTGAGGGAAGGAATTCTTTTGGTTTTGCAATTTCTATCAGATTCCTCAGGTTCGTAGTTACATTTTTGGTGATGCAGTTTAATGTCATTACCAAATACTGAGCTGAATATTTTAAATGAATTCTGAAAAGTTCACAGTTCCCTGCTGCTTGGGTGAAAGGTGAAGCCATCACATTTAAAATAAGACAAAATAGAATAATAGTGGAGCCACAGGCGCCTTTTATTTCTCTATCTTGGAGAAGCAGCAGCAGGGATCAAACAGCTTAACTGTAACAGTGCCCCCCTGACCTGCCATGTACCTCCCTGGGCATGAGAATGGACAATCTATGGGACCTGAAAAACTGTGTTCGTCCAAATTCTTTGAACATCAAACTGGGCAATCATGTCTGCACTCAGGGGAAGCTGATTCACTGCTGGCCAAAAATGGCAATGCGGGCAACCAAATGGAATGGATTATAAATTTTGATTGGTAGAAGAAATCGAAGTTAAAATGTCCCATAGTACATTTAATACCGATCTGAGAAATAGTGATTAAACAGTGTAGAAATATAATTTTCTCTTGCCAAAAAATGAATATTGACCTATGTGCAGAGGAGCTCTAAGATGGAATAAAACTATCATTTTACGCAACTATCAATTAACAGTTGGACTTTACAATCATTGTAGCAACATTAACTTTAGCTATATAGTAAGTATATATTTCAAATTTTGACTGCACAGTAGCTGCATATAAAGAAAAGACAAATAACTATGTTTATGCATTAATGGGTAAAGCAAAGTGAGTCGCAACTTAAGGGTTAGGAGTGAGTCTCATTGGGCGGAGCGCCTAATTATGTAGAGACTCCAAGTTCATTTCCAGCAACAACAAAAGTGTATCCTTGTCTTTTCCAGTTTTGAGTTTATTGGGTCATTTGAGAAATCTGAAAACCTCAGGGAGGGACTCACAAGGATTAAACAGGACATTTAGGAATAAATCAAGTAAAACAAAAATTTAGATGTAAGCATTTACTTGGTTTAAGGCAGATGCACTTCTAAGATCCTTATACTACCTAAAACCAAGCTCATAAGTCTGAAATGCATACAATTGAACTGAAGAATTCACTCTGTTCTGCTAATGTATTTTGTTTTAATGTCTGTTCCCTTGCATTGAGGTCTATGTGCATGTTGACCGTTTCAGATGAATTTGATGGTGTTGATGACTACATCTTCACTGTTTTTATCTAACGCTGTAGAATCAGATCCTTCCTTGCATTGGATCATGTCTGAATACATCAACAGCTTGCAGTAGCCACATGTATATATCACCATCTACAGAGAACCCATGCCAGCCCTCAGGATCTATCTGTGCACTCCAACCATGGGGAGTGTGATCCATCAAATACTGTAGATGCTGGGTCTGAACTTCCCTTGGGAGCTCCCTCAGGGCCATACCTCCCACATACCTCAGCTGGTGAGTGGGCTTGGGCACAGTTAAGTCTGAACTATTGCTAGGACACAGACGTCTTCTTTGCTGTTAGAGTGCTCCCCAGTCCAGGAGGCCAGAAAGCCTCCACACAACCTCTTCCCTCATGTCTACCTCAGTTTCTCCACTGGTGCCCCTTCTGAGACAGCAAAGACACTGTACATTTTTATACTTTTTCTCTTTAGCTTATTCTTTTTTTTTTTTTTTTTTTTTTACCAAATAAGTCAGGTCAAGACTGTAAGTTATGAGGCTCTCCATAAAGTGTTTAATGAATCCATAAATAAATGATGGCTTTTGAAACTGAGCAAGATTTGTAGATAAAATTCAGTGATGTATGATGCCAATGACCATGACTGGCTGGAGAAAAAAGATGTAGAAAGCCTAGCGTCTCAGATGACTAGAAAGAAAGCTAAGCGAATCAGGCCTCTTTTCTTGCTTGAGTTTAAGTGGTTGTAGTATTCTGTTTAGCAATATTGACCGTATGGACCCTGCTTTCATTAGCTATCTGTCTTTCACGTTCAAAGTCTAGCATGTTGGTCAACATTTAGCAATACCGAGGAAGAACCTGGTGGCCAGCACGGCATCTCAAACTTTACACTGGACCTATTCAGTCAGAGCCTGTCCCTTCAGTGGGTGATCCCCACATATGTTAGAGCTTAACAAACACTTGACCTAGTGCTTAGACTACTGACTACTGTGTTACTAGACAAAAATGGATGCTAAGTGAAATTTTCAAAGAATAAATAAAATAGTATTTATTCATAATTGATGGTCCTCTGCCTATAATTTCCTACCTTGTTGGGGAATTTTTCATGGTCGTAGTTAATTTTTTTAAAATTTATAGCACATTTTATCATTGCATTTATCAAAATGATGGATTGAAATAAGATGATTCTTATTTAATTATATATTATTGAACTGGAGATTCTCATCCTGAGCTATGAAGCAGAAAAACAAGACTCCTGTTGTCAAGCAAGAATATTGGGGGTTTAGGTCCAGGTGCTGAGTGTTTGGGAAGTCATCCAGATGATTCCGACCTTCATAGAGGTTTGAGGAGGCACTGGCCAGGCCAGAAAGGCACATTAGTTTGAAGCCACTACCAAGAGCCCCAATAGGACCTGTAGGTTCCCTGCAGGTTTGTACCTGACTGCTTCCTAAATTGATCGCAAGCCAGTAACAGCAGGGAATTTATATACATACATGCAGCAAGTTTTAACTAACAAAGTCATTGGCTTACTGGAATGTGCTGAATTCAAACCAGGAGCCTTTACTCAGACACAGTTGATTTGGCCTGAAGTTCATTAGGTCATTGTAAGTGCTGTTTCTGAACGCCTAGGTGGGTATTTCCCAGAATTACACAGAAAGATTTAGTTTGGTACTCAGATATCATGTGTGAACACACAGAGCAGGCATACATAGAAGAAATGTGAACATGCGTGTATAAATGTGCCTCTTCATGCCTTTTCCTTGAGTCTGGAAGAATAAGCAGTTAGATTATAGGCTAGTATTAGAAGACCCAAAATGGAGATAAAAATTTGAACTTCCTATCTTGCCCACTTCTGCTTGAAAATTCTGTCATTTTTCTTGTGCAGACAGCTAAAAATATAAAATCAGGGAAGACTCACTTCTGCTCTCTCCACCACCCACATTTTTTTTAATGTGCAAAAATTTTGGGATAAATATCCGCAACTAAGAAAGTTTAAGTGCCTACCCTGACAGTTGCAAATAATTTTATACAACAGTCAGACAGACAAATTGGGCTGTCTGTATTTCTTTAAAAAAGGGAGCGTGAGGGAGAGAGCAAGGGAGGAAGTCTGGCCTAGAGACGAGAGTAAATCACAAAAGTGATCTCAAGTGAACAGAGATAGATTTCTGGAGTACAGTGTGCAATGAAACCGCTGACCTCTTATACACGGGTTCATGTCTTTTTCTACAGAAACAGATGGGTAATAGCATAATGCTGAAATCATGCTCGACATAATATGGACCTAGTGATTGCAGACCTGATTGCTTGCCATATGGTTGCTGAAGGGTTGAAGAGAAAATGGGATGATATGCAAACCTTTAAAAGCAACATTTTTATTGAATGGCCATTACATTAAAACCCAAACTCGGCAAATGAAGGCAAGAACTGTGGTGAATAACGATGACATAACAAAGCAATAAAGGCAGCAGTGGAATGGCGTGTGTTTTGTTTTAGATATGCAAACTAAGAGCAGATTACTTATTTCTGTCACTTTCCCCCGCGTTATTGTGAGCACAAGGGGGTAAGGTGGTGGTGGGACAGACAAGCCTGCAGGATGTGTGTGTAGGGGGTTGCTGCATTCACTAGGTCTGAGAGAGGAGACAATAAGGATTTATTCCACAGGACACTCGATTTGACATAGAGACGACCTACAGAATGTGACTATTCTTCCTGACACTGGGTGTCTGAGCAAGAAGCTACTAGGAAAAACCTGCTTGAGAGTTCCGTGTGATTCGGGAAAATGAAGGAATGCATTTGCACTTTGCGTTTTTCAGACAAGCTTTGCTATTCTCTCCGCACACAGGTGTGTGGGATAAGGTAGATCCATTTCCCAGGGCACACTGCACTTTAGTTGAGCAGCTGGGTTGTTTTGCTCAGAGTTTTGTTTTCAGCATGTTATGGGGGGAATAGGGGTTTTTTTCCTTTTAAATATTTTTATTAGCTTGCTTCAAATTTGCATACACTTCATTTCCTGTCTCTTTAATGAATATCTTTCAGTCTTGCAAAATCATAAGAGTTTAGTGCTCAGAAATGGAACTCAAATACATTAAGCTAAACCTACTCAGACTGTGTGGAGGGTAATGAGGTGAGAGGCGAAAATTCAGCCCTTCAGTTAGGAACGTGAAGTATCTAATTTTATTTTAGCATGTAAGCGCTGCCGATTAAGATCAAATATTCAAACTTAATATGTATTATGTTCCTAAGAAATCTAAGGGGACTTGGGGAATCTATATTCCCTTGTGCCTTCCAATGAACATTCATTCTTCAAGGCACATATTTTATAAAAGCCCACAAAATGCATTTTTACTGTGAATTCATTTCCTCGTTAGAGGCTGTATTCTCTTCAAACTTCTAAGTATTAAGCAGTAAGATGAGCCAGTGCCTGGGTTGCTTGCTTCTATTTTCTTTATAGCCTACTTCTCCTCAGAAAATCTATTGCTTTGATTCACATTTCCAGAAGCACAGACGTTCCCCAAGAGCTTTAAATAGGGATCAAATTCCTGCCGACAAAGGCTTGGGCCTCTTATAAACATTGTAGTTGCCCATTGTTATGTGGAGGAAGAACTTGACTCTGGATAACATGAAATGTGTGGGTACCGTTTCATTTATCTTGACTCGTCTCCCTAATTATTAAAGATTCTTCAGAATCAAGCTTGTAAGTTGGAAGTCCATCCCCTCTCAGGCTGTGTATAGCTTAATTCACCATTCTTAAACTGGAGAGCCAGTTAATGCACAAATCACTGCATCCCACCCAATCCTAGGTTTTCTGATCAAAGCCGTTCTCCATGGAAGTATAATTTGCATTCCTGATGCTTTTCTGGATAACGTTGTCTCTGATGCTTTCTGAGGTCATCTTTTGGGAACCAGTGGTGATTAGAGCCCAGGGGTGAGACAGAAGCTTAGGACCATTAAGTATCACGGATTTGAGCCTGAAATGTGTGTCAGGGGCAACTTTAACTTACTGGTGCTGCTTAAGCAGTGACTTCAACCCAATAGGCAGCAGACGAGGCCACTTTAAAGTTTGTGCAGAGTAGGGACACAGGCGGAAGGGGAGGTGGACGCCCACATCTCTGATGGTATGGAGGAGGAGGTAGGCATGCAGACCTTCGGATAAGTGAAACTTCCCAGGTTTCACGTCTGTTAAAAGCAGTAAGTATGATCAACATCCTATGAAAACATGCTTCTGTTTGGAAGGATAGACCTATGCCACTCTGAACTCCCATTTGTGTTGCTCAGAAAAGTAAGTTTCTACTGTGGTGTTCAAATGGCTCGCATCCACTTAAAGGAACCCAAGCATTGTTAGGCAATTTTGTCAGCCTTTCTGCAGCCTAAATACAGTAACGAGGGAAGTATACTATGCAAGACTTCATATGGATAGCCAGAGTTCCTTTTTCCTTCCCAGTGATGAGAATCATTTTCTTTTTGCCTGGGAAGTTAATTTTTATACAGCTTGACTAGGGATATAGCTCCTGTGTGGCAGGAATAAGTTTTGCATAACTTGCAAGCACCCAGGCTGACCTATTTAACAGACACCCAGTGCTACATAATGTATGTAGGTCAAGTGCTTTGTCTAGGCTTCTCAACATTCTGGTACTAGTCTCGCACTGTCTGTGACAACCTCAGGACTATCATTGGTACAGATACTGGCTGAGGCTTGTTGCCTGATATCAGAACATAGCAAATTCCTACGCAACGTTAATTATCGTTGCCACCCAACGGTAGCGCCAAGTTAAAAAGGCACCCGAGGTTTTGATGAAATACTATCTCATTGATTTTCCTCTGAGGGATCACAGTGGCTGTGTAAGCAGACACTGTGACAGAAGGAGTCCTCGGAGTTGAAATACCTACAAATGTCTTTGCTATTTGCACCGCTTTCCAAAGATTAAAGAAAATGGCGGCCTGCTCTCATTTTGGGGTAAGTTTTTGCTTGGGAACTTGAATGATTAAGTCTTGACACTACTTTCAGCCATTATATGGTTTTTTTCTTTTCCTGGCAGTTTTGAGAGAGAGAGAGAAAGAGAGAGAGAGAGAGAGAGAGAGAGAGAGAGAGAGAGAGAGAGAGAGAGAGAGAGAGAGAGAACTGAATGTGGGCTATGCCATTATCCTAACCTATTTGAAATGAAAAACCAAAAAGGCCCAGAATCTCATTGCCTCTGAGACTTTTAAATTGGAAATTTCTTACAAAATTTAAAATTATTTTAAAGAGGCATTTAATAATATTTACCAAATATAGTTCACCCTTAAATGAGAACACTATTTTTTGTTTGTCCAAGAATTTGTACTAATAATATTTTTCTTTTTGATCTTTGTACTCATGAGTGTATCCCCTTCTCCAAGACCTAAAACAACGGCTTAAGCTTTAGGGCAGCCTGTACTGGGGAGGGGTGAGGAAAAACCTTCTAACATGATCCATTAGCTTTGGTAGGTAACACACTATTAGTCCCAAACTAAGAACTTCTTACCAAGAACGTAAGTCTATATAAGAGTCTATGGGTGAGAAATGGCTCCTCCTGCCTTCCAGCAGGGGTGCCATGACTGTACCACCAGGCTGTAAAATCGGTGGATCTCAACCCTGGCTGTTATAGTCACCTGCGGAGCTTTTGAAAAAATACCATAGCCTGGGCTCCACCCCAGTCCATTAAGTGAGGCTCTCTGGGGATGAGGCCCTGGACAAGGACGTCATCCTAAAACCTCTCCAGCTGATTCTAATTGTGCAGCCTGGGCTAAGAACACTACTGGAAATTAAACAACATCCACATCCATCCTGCTTCTAAAGGCATCGGTTTGTCAGCACACCCTGCGCTGGCTGCAAACTGCCAAGTGATAATTAAGTGTATCCATGTTATACAGTTTCTGTTGGAACTCCCTTACACAGGATGAACACCTGACCGAGGCCTGAGACAGTGCTCTGGCCTTGGGAGATGACAATGGCTCTCCCTCGTGTCCCTGGCAAGGACTTTTGAGAGGAGTAGGCATGTGCAATGCTCCAGAGTGTCTCTCTCTCTCTCTCTCTCTCTCTCTCTCTCTCTCTCTCTCTCTCTCTCTCTCTCTCTCTCTCTCTCTGTTCTTCTAGCATCAGATTGAACCTGGAACACTAAGAAATTGGGTATGAAAATTCAATTGAAAATATATCAAGTCTGAAACATGGGGGGGGGGGGCTGAAATAATTATCAGCTGTAGCTCTTGCCTCAGGCCAGAGAGCAAAGAAGCCAATTCTTTAGTCAAAGTTTTTTTTTTGTTTATATTTATGAAAAGCATATACTAAAATGAGCATTAGTGGCATACTGCACATGTTAAAACCAAGTGAGTGGCCTTTTAGCCATGTGGTACTGTGGTGTGTGTTCTTTGCTAGCAGTGTTTAAAGGCTGCACTCATCCTCCTCCTCATTTTACTATGACTATTTATTTAGATGATTCTGATTCTACTATACCAACTAGGTTAGTGCAGTGCATACAGACCTTTCAGGTATGGCCCACACTGTAAGAGCTTGCCTTCAGCACACTGGCTGCAGCCAGCAGCTAAGCAGCCTCATGTGAGAAGAGGAGTGCGCCTGCCACGCCCTCTCATCTGTTTATAAAACAAAAGTTACATATTTGGTTTTGCCCATCTTCCAGACTGTAGACAGTTACTGTCTATATTTTTATATGATTATTTTGTTATTTTGATTATTTGAAAATAACATTTTATCAATTATACCTGCTAACAATTTATTGTGTGCATATTTTGGCTTTACTGGATAATTTATCAACTTTTATTCTTCTTGATCTTGTTGGTGTGTGTGTGTGTGTGTGTGTGTGTGTGTGTGTGTGTATGTGTGTGTGTATACCTTTGCTCACACCCATGTTATTGCAAGGATCTCTAAGTGTCCTGGTTTATTTGGCAGTTTTCCTGAGATACTGAGGAACGGACGTTGGGCTCCATGAGTATTGACCAGTGCCTACCACTGAGCCTCACAAATGTGTTTATTTTAAGAAAGCAACTTCATAATTTTCTCAAAGTAAGATGTTTAATTTTTCTTTATAGTCACAAATTTTTACAAACAAGGCTACGGTAATCATTTAGATAAGTTATAGTAATATTTCTCTCTCTCTCTCTCTCTCTCTCTCTCTCTCTCTCTCTCTCTCTCTTTCTCTCGCTCTCTCTCTCTCTCCCTGGAGTGTGTGTGCATTTGTGTGTGTGTGTATCTCTGTGTGTGTATCTCTGTGTGTGTGTCCATGTGTTTTGTTGTGTTCATGGAGATTAAGCCCTAACCTGGTGCTTGCAAAGCACACACTTTACCACCAAACTACATACATCTTCATTTTCTCTATCATCTTGAAATGAAATAGGCAATGCACACTTCGAGAGACACACAGAAGCACGTCCTAAACATGGGACTTGCTTTTGCATCTCTCTAACAGCAATAATGACCCTTCTGAGAATCCTTGTAATAGCAAAACTACTGCTTTTAACCTTGCTCTCTTGAAATAACACCCCAGAACCTATCCTGCTCTTGGTGCAGGCAAAGCCTTCCTTCTGGGGCTGCTTCATCCTTGTGCCTTTGTTGCAGGTCCCCAGCTGCATCCAGGAGCCTCCATTTCGATAAACAGTCTTTCCTAGGAAGAGGGAGGCTCAACTATCTTTAAAGTGTGTGTTAAATGATTCACAACAGTGTGAAGGAATCACTTTCTGCAAGCATTCCCCACCTTTTAAATATGCTGTCTTCCAAATCTTTGTTGGATTATATTCAAATAAAAAAACAACAACAAAACACCAGCCCCTTTCTGCATGACATTTCTTTCCAAACAACCCAAAGCATACAGCCATAGTGATGAAGCCACGTCATGTTGACCCAGAATTGTGTTTCAGGCAGACACTGGGTATTGGTTTGTCATTGTATTTAAATATCTTGTGTCCCGGCTCATTCTGTTTACCATTTCTGTTACTGTTATGTTTACCTCAGGAGTCCCCAGGGCTTATTTTTAAGAGACCAATAGAAGTAAGCTCAACTGAGATTTGGCTCCCTTGGTTTAGGGCACAGTTGTGTACCTCCACGAAGAGGGATCACCTCATGCCAAATGGAAAGGAAAATACCTTTTTTCTTAGTATTTCTTTATATACCTTGCAGGGAAAATAAGATGTAACAAATTTGATTACAGTTAGCTTACTGTGTGCTTAACCAGTTATTTCATTTTTAAATGTATCCTTGCAATTATGGTCTGGGAAACAGGTGTAATCTTCAGAAGATAGATGCTTATGTAAGAGCCAATATCTATTGAATGGGAGTTGGTAGCTTTATTTCACTGACAGTAACAGCTACATTCAGAGGTTGGATTTTATTCTGGTGACCTGTTGGTGCTGTCCTTCCATATGATAGTTCATCTCCAGATGAACCTCCTCACTTTAGAAGGATTTTTTCATCATTCCTTGTTTTTAATTTAGGCACAGTAAGGCCTGCATAAAACTAAAAAATTCCAAGCTCAGATTCTTAATGACCACTCACTCACCTTTTCCCATGAGATGAATTTGATTTTCTGTTTTTGATTTCATCTTTCCTTTACCATCATCACTGAGATCCAGTCATCTAAACCATAAAAAATGTTAGTGGAAAAGAAACTAGGGCACGTACAAAGGTAGTTCAAAGCTAGTTTTATTTGGTCTGAGGTCTTCCAAGGTCTGCCCTGCTGCACCTAGATCAAGGTCTATCATAGACTCACCAATCAGACAAGGGTCTCACCTACCTGTAGATCCAAATTCAAGATGGCGGATCCTGGGAATCTATTGCCAGGCTCACTACACCTGCTCAAGGTTGAGAGTATTGTTCTACACTTTAAAGACTCTGTGACCTGTATTTTCTCAATCCTGAGATTCACTAAGATCACGAATTCAGTACTAAATCATGCATACCGCTTCCTTGAGTAAATGATGCATTAAAGAGGGCGAAAGGACTGAAGAAGCAAAGCTCTACATGGTCTCAGCTAGTCTCTGCTTAATCCACAGAGTTGGCTTTTACTATTCCCTGCTTTATGTCTCAGGCATGTGGAATTTTCCTCCCTATGGTGAACAGGCATGTCCTAGGCTAATGATAATGCTACAGACAGGAGGCATGTGGGATTCAGTCTTTAGTGAGCACCTCTCCTCTGGTTTTGGAGTCCCTGACCCAGCTAATGGGGTCAGAATGCAACATAAGGGGCATCTCCTGTCAGTCTTTTGTCTCTCTCTCTTTTTCTATACTTGATGTACTCTGTATCTTTAGGACCTCTTTTTTTTTTTTTTTTTTTTTTTTTGGCAACTGTTTATAACCCCTCTCTATGCAGAGAACAGATCTGAGATTACCTAATGCTTCCATCCTTTTCATTTCTTCTCTTCTCCTGGATATTCTTGCTCCCTTCCTTGGTGAGTCATCCACTTCTGTGCATGCTGTTTGTGTCTACGTGATAAACTTCTGGACTGTTTCCCATGTTCAGCATCACCTCTGTCATGACTTGAATTTAGTTAGTAGAACTCTGAGTTTACTCCTTGGATATGCATAAGTAAACTGCTTAACCTCTCAGAATCTTGGTTTCTTCTCATATAGAAGGAGCTGTTGAGATTAGAAACTTATGCAGAAAATAGCCTCAGTCTGGGATGGAAGGGATAGTACTGTATGCAGGAGCCTTTGCTACACAAGCAAAGGAAGACCACGCCTGATGCCCAGAGCCCATGTAAAAGGCTGAGCGGGGTCATGATGCCTGCAACTGGGCATGGCCCTGATGCCTGTGACTGTAGAAGGCTGGGCGTGGCCATGATGCCTGTAACCGTAGTGCAGTATGGGGCAGAAACAGGGGGATTACTGGGACTTCCTGGCTACCACCCTATCTTCAGGTTAAAGAAGAGACCCTGTTCATGGAAATAAGGTAGGAAGTAACAAAATAGGACCTATAGCATCCTCCTCTGGCCTTGTGCCCACATGGGCATGTGTACTCACATACATATCCATGTGAACTCCACATATCCCGCTACACACACACACACACACACACACACACACACACACACACACACACACACACACACACGGTGACTCTGTAAATCTAGGACTTATTTTGAATCAAGACTAGACTCTCTAATTAGGACATATGATTTGATTAGTGGTCCCAAGATAAATGGCATTGCCATTGAGGATTTTCTCTGTTATGTTCCTGGTTGCTGGAGTTTATTCTTTAAACATATCCCATCACATCCCAGAGATATTTATAGACCAAACGTCTTAGCTAGTCTGGCTTTCATGATTCACTTTATGTGTCGGGCTTGTACAAGTGGCTATTGTACACCAACCAGGATGATTCACCTTTTTTTTTTTTTTAAATCACAAGACAGAAAACTTCTTTGAATGTGGCTCTATCTTGAGGGATCTGTTTCCTGCTACTGGTTAAATACCAGTGACACAGAAAGTGGTGTGGATGAATTGGAGATTCTGAGATGAGTAGCTCGAGACTGTTTAAAAGTCTGAAACTTGGTCTGTGATGAGAAAGACAAGTGGACCATTTCACAATAACTTTCCTCACTTAGTTTTTCTGTTTACCTCTTACCCATAACCTCAAATAGAGACGTGGGAAGGGAAAGAAATTGTGCAAGACACAGAGGAATGCTGAACTCCCCTCATTCTTTCTGCTCCTGGCATTTGTCACCTTTTCAAAGAGTTGTTGGTTTTATATGTGTTTCTTAGCCGAGAGTCAGGGGGTAAAAAAGAGCGGGTACTTGGAATGTCATACACAGGGACATATTGCTGTCAAACATATTATTGAAGCTGGGAAAAATGAAATTGAAACAAAGAACACCTGCTACTTTAACTCATTTTAAAAAACATAATGTTCTTTACTTGCTGACTGGAAATATTGTGTTTCCAGAGGAGAGCAAGTGCTAATCTAGATGAGAGAAAATGCAGTGATTCACTATGCAATGACATGAAGTAAGAGTGTTTGAAATTGGCCGTCTCGGTGCATGAGAGGCAGGCACTTTGTATGAAAACGGTTTTACTCATCAGGTGGTGAGTATTGCTCTCAAATTGCAAAAAAGAGTCAAATCAGCTTGTCACTGAAGATTTTTTTATTGACATCTTCAGCTTGTCTTCATGCCAGTAATTAAATTGCTAATTATGTGTTTCTGTTACAGTGGTCATGCTTTTATTACATAATTGCTTCAAGTTTAGCTCAAGTCACCAACAATATTTATTTAACCTTTTTTTGTGCATTAGATAAATTTTAACATATAAAAGCTTTGGAATGGCTTCATTGACTCTGTTTTGATTAGTAAAATCAAAGGAATTCTAACCTTTCTAATAGTTTCATGGGTTGTTGGTCATGTTTTCAATGAGATTTCTGATAATTATTAATTTTAGCAAAAGCAGTCATTTGAAATAAAAAGAAAATGGAAAGGAAACTTTTCAAAAACATAGGTTCTGTTTTAGAAAAGTAAAAGGATCTTTCTTGAAGTCATGGGAAATATGAAATTAATAATTTGATCATTAGTGCATGTTTGTGTTTGATTAAGTTTGCCTAATTTCCTCACCGAGCTTTCCTTTCCTCTTGGATCACAGGCACAATTTTGTCAGTGTTTCAATGTATTCATGATTTTTCTCATTTGTTTATTTTACACAAACCATAAGAGACATTTTTCTCAGTAAAGATTGCCTCTTTATTTTATTTTGAAATATTTGTATATTTATTTCATTAAATGAGATAATGCTTTTTCTTATTAACATAATTTCCAGTACATTAAACATATTTCTCCACAGACAGAGGAGAGGAATCAAATTAAATGACAACTAAATCACTTGCAGCAATTTCAACTGTTAAAAGAAATAAGTGTCTCTGTTTTCTTTGTGATCACAAGATGTGCTGTAAAGGGAAATGAAATCCTAAAGAAAGAAGAGAAAACATAAAGAAATAATGACTGACTTATTGCAGCAATACCACTGAGAGAAGAAAAATTCACTACAAATAAAAGGAAAATAATATAGTGGATTTGAAAGTTACCAAAATTCATTTCTTATTGATGAGCTCACTGGACGCCTAATGCTAAGTAAACTGATGAAAAAAAATCAATGCAATAAACTATGAATGATGAAAGTTGAAATAAATACTTTGCGTATGGAGGGCCATTATTCTAAATGTCTAATTTTTTAATAATTCATGTCTCTCTGTTTATAAAAAAAGAGGAATTATTGCTTGGTGCACTCAAAATGCATGTAAAAAGCTTCTGCTAGGATCCCACACTTAGTAATAAGCACAATTGATAACAGTGACCTTCTGATTTTTGTGTCACACACAGTCTTCACGTGGGTGTGTCAGGGCAAGGCAAACTTGGCTGTGTGTTGGTGTATTTATATAGCATTTAAACTTTATGGAGCAAAGTGTTTTCTAAAAAGACACATTTTGCATCATAGAGAGAGGAAAACTCAGAGCATATGCTACATGTGCAAATGCATGTGTGTGTGTGTGTGTGTGTGTGTGTGTGTGTGTGTGTATGGCATGCTTGTCCGTGTTCTGGAGCATGGTGGTCCCTTCTTGGGGAGATCAACATATACATGCATACATGTGCACTGTGAGTTCGGGGCACTGCTTGTGTGAGTTAATTTTTACACTGAAAATAGTGAATGTGTTCAAGTCAAAGCCTACAGGCTACCTGGAGCTTAATATTTACAAGTGAGCTGATGCACGTGTTTTCCCGTTTGCACATCTTAAAAATATACAGCTGGTTAATCTAATGCATTAATCAAGTGCTGGGGGTTATGTAAAGAGTGCAACCCAGCCCACTTTCCCAAAAGGCTCATCAAGGAACCGACCATGCACCATAGTTGATCCTGTAGTCTTCCCCTCTCAAGCACCACCTTTCTTTTCTCTTCCCCTCCGCTTCCTCTCTTTACTTCCTTTGCTTTGGTTCTCTCCCAGACTCTTGCTCTCCAACGTGCTAAGCAGCCTCTCCCCTTGGCCTCTGGCTCTTCTTTCTCATCGTCTGTCTCTTTCTACCACCACCCCTTACCCTGACCTGCTGGAAACTAAAATGGGAAATTCTAACACGATTTCTCCTTTTGAATTGCAGACACGTGACATCACTGCCCTCCTGAAAACATCTATCTGCCACTCCGGAACGGGACGGGGAAGGTAATGGCGATCATCTCCCCAACTTGTTCAGACCTCTTTATTCCAAAGGGTCACAGCTTTCCACTCAGCACCAACTTTGAGACTATCTTTCAGACTGTTTTCGGCTCCGTATGGGGCCTTATGACGGTATTTGGGAACTGCAAGGCAAGCCGTTTTCTAAGTCAGGGCAGGCCAGGGTTGGGGGTCAGTGCAACATTCAGGAATCCTCTCATGTGCCCACCTTGGAAACACTCCCTCTTATCCTTCATTGAGGTTGCAGGGAATAAGGCAAAAGTGCAGGCCACATGCAAGAGATTTTGAATTATGCATTAAGCTGATAATGCTCCAGCATGCAAGCTATGTCCATAAATAACAAGGCTGGCAGGAGGAAGGCATTCACCTCCCCAGAGCAGGGGGTACCACACAGAGAGAGAGAGAGCTAGAGGCAGACCAGGGGAAGGGTGAAAGGGGCTCATAGCCTTCTGGCTTACTCTGATGAAGAAGAGCTAAGAGTAAGTTAATATTGAAAGTGTTGTCTAATGTCTGTTTGCTTTTAAAATAAGTTAGTGTCTCTCTCCAGTGGGGTCCCTGTCTGTGCTAGTTTGAGCTTGTGGTAGAGTTCACCTTTCCTTGTATGAAGCCTTACATAAAGGAATTCTGTCCAGGAGGGAGGTGGGTTAGATGGGACCCATTAAAGCCTTCTTTAAATAGCTAAGACATTTCATGATGGAATTTGGGAGCATTCTTATGAATGTTAATAGGGCACCCACATGTTCATTTCATTTTGTGTCTTTAACTGATTACTATGTAGCAGAAAAGCAGAAGGTATGCCAGTTGAAGAAACAGGAGCATTAAAAGAAGGTTTAAAATGACTTTTTCAGCACAGAGGACAGCTGAAGAGAACGGATTCTTTAATCTTTTCATCGCTTTTCCTACTTCAGTAAAATAGATTGAAGAATTTGGTTATTTAAGTATTGTGTATACTGAACACTTAAGTGTGTGCCTGCAAAACACACATGTATGCATACACACACACACACACACACTTTAAAAAACGTTGCTCAGGAGTTACACAGTATTGAGAGAATGCCCTTTGTCTTACGTGTTCACTCTCCCCCATAGGGAAGTGTCACCATTTACATTTCTTCATTTTCCAAGGTTTATACACAGTTGGCTGCCTCTGGTTCTGCATCCCGAAGCATTTTCATAGGCAGTGCAGTAAGAAGTATGAGATCTCTTTTCTCTGCTCACATGCATGTATAGACTAACAGATTAAAGATGGATCTGCGAAAACACTCTTCTCCTCAGAGAGTCATATCAAGCAGTGTTTAAACTAAATAATTTGCATGGGGTGGGGGATAAAGCTTCTGAAGCAGTGTGTGGAGCTTGTCTTCCCCTGGGAAGATAGTTGTGCCACTTAGTACAGTCGGGTACATGCTGACGAGGCACAGGCACGCATCCACTCATAAGATGGATCTAAACTTATTTATTTCTTTGTAACGTCTGTCTTCCACTTTATATTTGCGTCAAGAGAGAATCAGGAAGAAAACCCTTTGCAAAATATTGAGGTCATTAAGACCCAAGCACCAGCAAGGAAATGTCTCGAGTGATTAGGCAGGAGGAAGGTTGGTGCCTCCTGGCATGCAGCCAGGTGCCCAACACTTCCTCCAGGGGGTGTGGCTTGGTCACAAGGCTCTCAAGCTCAAGCCACTGTTTGATTTCGCTCCTAGCCCATTGCCTGGTGAAGAAAGAGGAGCCATGGTTATGATGAGGTAATATGAGTGATAAGCCACAAGGAGCTAAATTAGTTGATTTTTTTCTCTACCTGTTCTGCTCAGCCAGTATCTGGTCTGAGTTGGATACTAAGGAGAGGATTTCTAGTGAGACTATTAAGCCAATGTCCAGCTAAGACATTCCTCCATGGACTGATGTAGACTTATCCTCATCCATGAGAAAACACAACTGGCCACATTAAGGACCATGAAAGAAATACTAAGGAGAGAGAAGTTGGGGGTTGTGGGACAGGGAGAAAAAAAAAGTAAAGAAGTCCACCTAGGTACAGAAAAGTTTTAAATGTTCTGTTTTTGAAATCTGGCATAAGACTTACTTGAAGATGGTTGTTTTCCTGTTAGTTTTATACCTCTTACTTCCCCCCCCCCCTTATCCCTGATTTTAAAAAGTATTGGGAAAAACTAGTAACAGGCACAGCAACTATGAGTTGCTTCCTATGCCACTGACAGACATGCTACTGTGGCAGACTTCAGCTGCCCTAACAAGATGCTATGGACCCAGTGGCATAAGACACAGACTGATTTCTGTTTCCCTCCAGAGCCTGTAAATTGGGTGTCATGTGTTGGCAGGGTTGGCGTCTCCCCAGGTCTCTGTCTTTGTTAAGCAGGTTGCTACCTAATCCCTGTGTGTAAATGTCTGCTCTAGATAAGCATGTCCCTCATAGCACGTGAAGAGGCATCATGAAGTTCTCCCTGATGGCTTTTAAATGACCAAATCTCCAACTACAGTTGCATTCTGCAATTCTAGTACGTGTAATGTCAGGTTATAATCTGGAGACAGCGCATCATTCAGCCTAAAGCATACTGATGCTCAGAATAGTTGGAAGGACAGTGATTTTTCCACTCAGTTTTTTGCTGGCTTAATTACAGATGTACACAATCTTCATTTTCTCTGTGTATTTATTAGTAACTGAAAGTACCGTAATACGATTATTGTAGTGTTGTGCTTTATTGTCTTAAAAATTAGGATTTTAAAAAGAGGTTAAAGCTTATTTATGAAAACAAACACAGATTACCTGATTTTTCTTTTTTCTGGGAAGGAAGTCTTTTTATTTCCACTGTGAGAATAGCCTGGTAGCCTGGCATAGTCTTATCATGGGGGTTAAGAAAACAACCGTGAGGGCAATGTACCACATGCCAACTGGCCCAAGGTCTTCACCACATTGTGTGCCCGATGCCCACCCCTCTCTGTCTACCTTGGATAACAGAAGCCCCATGGGTTTCTGGGTGTATTAATTGAGATAGTACTTTTCAATGCTTAACTTTCTACCTGGATCATAGTCACTGCTCAGTAAAAATGTATCTAATATTTATAATAACCACAGACAGTTATACTATATTGCATCATGGCACCAGATATAAGAGTTAAAAGGACTCTTCAGAGAACGGCGTGGATCCTCTGTTAGCTGTTGGTTACCTAAGAACCCGTGTGATTCTCCTATGGAGAACCTGAGGGTGTACAGCACAGGGGTGGGGGTGGGGTGCACACTTTCTGTCTTGTAGTTTGCATCAGGAATAGTCAGTAGCATCTCCCCCATTTCTGGGAGACAGTATTTCAATCTCTGAGTGAGAAAGGCACGGACACACAATTCAGTCTGTGGGCTGGGCTGTCAATTGACATAGTGGCAAGGCCATTTAAAATGCTTTGCAATGAGTCAAACTCAGTCTTTGATTAGGCAAAGCACTGCCATTAGCCCTCACAAAGCTGTGTCTACTGTAACCACCACACACCAGTCAATACTTTACTCTTCAGATCCTTGAGGCCTCTGCTTAGCAATAGAACGGTGACCAAGGAAATACAAGTATCGGTTTTAAATGACATTTTACTGAAGCAGCTTTTGATTCCATAAAATTCTATGAAAATCTATACCAAGGTCCTGCCCTTGAGTTTTGAGAGAAGCCGAGAGAGTAGAAATACATTTTTAACCAGATTACAAAAGAAGAAGAAGAAGAAGAAGAAGAAGAAGAAGAAGAAGAAGAAGAAGAAGAAGAAGAAGAAGAAGAAGAAGAAGCAGCATGGCACAGGCAGCTCAGGCAAAATGATAAAGAGAGGGCAAACAACCAGCATTCTGCCTATGGGAACCACAGTGCTAGAATCTGAGTGTCTCATCACCAGTCCCCATAGGCTGATGCAATAGGTTTGTCATTTGCAGGTTAGAGGAGGGCAGTGGATTGAGACTGTCAGGTCAAACCCTAATACCTGGGCACCACGACAGCCCACGGCAGGTTGCTGTCTGTAGGTGGATGAAAAGAAGATCCACCTAGAAGGATTTTTATTTTGCCCTTCCATATACATTTAAAAGAAGAAAAGAATGGGAATTTCTATATTTAAACTCCCTTTCAGAGACTCCTTAAAAATAATAAACATGGGACAATATAACATGAGGTTCATTTTAGTAGTTTTCAATCCCGGAAGACCATTTTAAGGACAAAAAGGAATGCTGTGTGCTTACACTATAAACAAGGCTAAAAGTGGAGTAGAGAGCTTTCAGACGATAATAAGAAAAAATAAATTATACAATAGAAAAATGAATACGGGCTATAAGTGGTAGTTAATGGAAGGGATGCAAACGGCTAATAAACATAGGAAATGAAGCTGAAGGTGAAGTTCTTAAATGAAACGCATACATTATATTGGTAAACATTTCAGTTATGGGAAATATTTAGGGTCCATGAGTAATGGAGAAATGGGTTCTCTTGTACATTTGTAGGCAAGAGCAGAAGATGCCACAGCCTTTGGTAGGGCAGTGTTTCAGAATATCCTAAGAATTCAGAAGCGTAAATCTCTGATACTAGAGTTCCATTTTTAGACATCTATGTTGTAAAACTGTTTGCATGTAAATGAAGATGAAGTATAAGGATGCCCATTTGAATATATATATATATATTCAATATATAAAATATAAAATATATATATATTTACATCTCATTATATATTTGAGAGAGACTGGCAAATTGGGAAATTACAGCATGAGGGCTAAACACAATTGTGGTTACTTATAATATTAAATACCATACGTCCTGTCCTGCTGCAGCATGACAGTTGATAGCTAAAGGAAAACGAGGTGGGGGTGTGCTTATGTGCTGTGAGATCATCGCAAACCTACCTCACTGTGTTGAAACTGGGCAAATGCAGTAGAGCACATTAGGTAAGGTGCATGTCTGATGCTGGTTTTTTGTCCCCCCCCCAATGCTGCCTGTACCCCTAGTTACTGTATTCCTCTGGCCTTTGTAGGAATTTTCTGTCTCTGGTTGGAGATTGCTAGGTGGCCTAGTTGTATAAATATAATGTGTTGGTCTTCATGTTTTTTAAAAAATGTCTTTTCGGTTTTATTGTTTACAAAACTTCTTTTTGTATTGAGGGAAAAATAGCCAAAGCATCTTTGACAGAATGTTCTGCACCAGATAACACCCCCTGAAACCTAAATGTGGGATCCTCTTCTCAAAGTGAGCTTCTGGAAACGAGGTTCGCCCTTCTGTGCACCTCTTGCCCTGTATCCCTTCCAGACCTCAGTCTCTGACCGTGGAGCTGTTCCTCTTCTCCCTCACAAGAAAGCTTACACTTGTTTACTTGGAAGCATCTCTACAACTCTTGAATGACCAAGGAAACACTCAGAAGACCCACGAACCTCATTCAGCCCTTGTCCTCACACTCAAGCATGAATTCTAGTTGGTTGTTTTGAGACAGGGTCTCATGCTGTGTCTGGGGATAGCCTTAGACTCTTGGCTCTCCTCCTGCCATGGCCTCCTCAGTGCAGGGATGGCAGGGGAGCCGTGTCTCTCCAACAAGACCATTTTGGCAGGTGTGACTCACCTTTGGATGCATCAAACCAACTTAGTCTGTAATCCTTAGGGAGAGGGAAGCGATTGTGGGGCCTTCCCTGTAGAAAGTGGAGTTGGAAGACCAGAAAAGGCAATATGAATGTATAGTGAAGTCACTCAGGAAAGAAAGGAAAAAAGAAAGTAATTGTGGCTTTAGATAGACATGAAAATCAACAAATTATGAAGTGAAAAATAAAGGAAATATGTAGATAACCTGACATAGTTAACTTATAGTTATATAAAACATGTGCACAGATTAATTAATAGAGACTGTAAAGACATGCCTTCCTCAGACAGCACTGTGAGGGACAGCTACTTGAATTATGGTGAGGGCATCCATTCATATTTCCATTTGCATTGACAGCCAATATGTTGATTTTTAATGTTTTCATTAAAAAATTAAAGCACCTCCCCAAAAGTTCCTAAAAATATCGATGAGAAGTTTTACATGAAAAAAAATGGATTATGGACAGAAACTTGAAAGGTGATAGATTCCTTTCTGATTTCTTCATATTTCATTCCCTAAATATTCTATAATGAGTACTCATTACTGAAATCTGCTGAATAACAATTCCAAATGTTGGTACCCAGAGCTCATTTTGGGATGCTCTGGAGACAGTCTGGCACTTAGCTAGTTTGAGGAGAGTGACTAAGGACGCAGGTCAAAGGCAACATGGGCGTTAGAATCTGAATGTTGGGAACGTTTGCTTGTATTCTGAAGGTGAACTTCACAAAGCACATTTTTTTCTTCTTCTTCTCATTTTGTGAGTTCTAACTCAGCTCTCCTCTTTGGCTTCTGGATTCTCAGCCCACTCTGGTGATGCTCTCTCTTTGGGAACTGTCCCACCCTTGTGGAATGCCTTGTGTTCTGCGTTTCTTTTTTTTTTTACATTGCCTATGACGTGTGCCCTAATTCCAAACTCAGTGGCAGCTGGATTTATTAGCTCGTGGGATGGTGTCAGGAAGCCCATGGCAGATACCTTGCTTCTTCTCTCCTTGTGGCTCTTGTTTTCTTCCTGTGAGAGACATGCCACAGACTGTTCAGGTAGTTGAGATCCTTGACAAGATATGTGAATAATTTTCATGTATGAAGCCTTCTTTTCCTGGATCTCTCCATGAAAAGGAAGGCCGTGTGTGTGTGTGTGTGTGTGTGTGTGTGTGTGTGTGTATGTGTGTGTGTGTGTGTGTGGTGTTGAATAGAAGCAATATGCATAACTGAAAAATTCTGCATGCTTGCTTCCTGTCTTCCCAACATGCAGGTACACACACCAAGTGTTGTCCACTTGGTGCCCCCCTCAGTTTGGCATGTCAGACATGTTGGTACTTGCTCAGCAGTTTCTTTTTGTAGAAGCCATGGCATCCGACCCATTTCCCTTTTCCCTTTTCTGCTCACCAATTCTTTGCTCTCCCATTTTGCCTTCTGCCTTTTATATGCTTCCTGTTTTGAGGTTAGGTTATTGGTGAACTGTTCCATCCCTTGATGGTTACTAAGAACCTACTCAGGAGACAACACTATAAAATATACATTTGTGGTTTGTTTGTATCTTGAGGGTCTTTGTTACTTTCCATATGTTGAAAGATCAATGAAGCCAGAATGCCTGACCTTTTCACCATTAGATATGATATGCCCTCGGTTCAGTTTCTCCTGCTTTAAAAGCAGCTAAAGGAATGAGAGCTGTTATTAAGAATGAAAACATTCTTTAATAATTAGGATTCATCTACAAGTAGAACATTTTATTAATTACACATTGTAGTCACATGGAGAGTCACAAAACCAATCGTGCACGTCTGTATTTAGAGATTTGTAGACAGAAGACACTGTAAACATAGAAATGTTACAGGCTGCTCAAGTGGAACCTGCGAAGAAGATAACAAGAAGGATTCTGTTCTCTGTATGATTTGTGAACAATGCTAAGTAAATATTCATCATTAATATATGATAGCTGTTGCTTTTGGCAGTTCACTTTTCATTTAATTTGATAATGTGTCCAGTAAATGAAGTGGTACAGGCTACAGTGTTTCACCAACACAATTGCGTATTTTCAATCATTGTTAAGTGAAGGCAGCTCGAGGCAAAGCTTTAACCCCCACTAGCTTTGTGTGTGATAAAAAGAGAAGGCACTATCAATCTTTATTGTCCGTCTCGCTTACTGTAATTGCATTCAATAGTCCACTGATTCTGTTGTCTGTGCTAATGTCGGGGACAGAGGAGGCCAGATGCTCAGACTTGATCATATGCATCCAGTGGCCACTTTGATACGCTGGCAGCAAGTGACTGTGTTTGATGATAAATTGTTAACACTATAGATTATGAACAGCTGAACACTGCGAGTGTACATGGAGGAAACTTCTTACCTTGTTTTAAATCTGGCATCATGATGCTAGCTAAAGGGCATGTCATGTATTATTCAGAGGCATCTTGCACTGGAAATGTGCCAATGACTCATTGTGTCCCGAGAATAGTAAAGGCAGCAGCAACAACAACAACAACAAAAATTCACAGTGATTTGAACACGACAGTAATGGTCCCAGGATTATGAAAAGCATTTTGAAATACCATTTAATAGTTTTGATTATCTAACGCAACAAAAAGAAAGCATTTGAGATGTATTCACGCTCAACCCATATTAAATTGCATTGTCCTTGGTCACTTTTGTTATTTTAGGCCAGAATGAGGATGTTAAAAAAAAAAACAAGTCAGTTTTTTATTAGTTGAAACCCAGGTAGGTTTTCAGTTATTGTTGTTGTTGTTTTCTTGGTTTTTTTTTTTGTGTGTGTGTTTTGTTTTAGCATGAAAAGAGAAATAAATTGGAGCTGGGGTACAAGTGGCATGCTGCAATTTTTGCTTAAATTTTGTTTCATATTCTTTTGGTTATTCCCGAGAGAGAGGTGATGTAGGCTATTTGCAAAGACTATAACGTGTCTTTGCTTTTTTACAAGCCCAAGTGACAGTTGTGAAAGTCCAGGACTGTCATTCTTCAGTTATTGGACAACTATTAAAGTTGCCTTTAGAAACTAATATCAGTGCTCTGGACAAGAAGCCCTGCTAAAGGTGCTGAACGGCTGTCCATATTTTTTGATGGAAAATTCTGTATACAACCAGATGAAGAACAGCCCTTCTTGTTGAAGGGATAACTCCTGAGGCATTTAGTCATTAAATATTTAGGTTTACCTGAAAACAACACATGTAGTAATTACTCTTGTTCATATAGTCTGTATGACTCAGTATATTATTATAGATAATATAGATTCTATATAAAGTCTACATGACTCATATATTATATATATGATTTATAATGATATGCTATATGATATATGACATATCAATATATATACTATATAATAATGTATAAAATCTATATGATTACATAAAGTGTAGATATATATTAATCTTGATTCTTCTTTGCTCACTCCTCATACTGATTCTCTCCTTTTGGAACACTTTCCAATCTTTCTGTTATTTCCAAGTTCTCTTTTTACCACCTTAGGCACTATTCTCAGCCCCACAACACTCCTGAGTAGCACTGTAGTAGCCTTCTGGCTTTGGATCCAACTCTGGCTTTGTGGACAACTTGTGTCTGATATTTCACCTAATGAGATGTTTAAAAAAACAAACAAACCAGAAACCTTCTCCAATCCTTTCCTATCACATGTGGACAGAGGCTAAAGTTTGCATCCTTATTTCTGAGCCTTGAGTTTTCCAGGCATAGTTTATGTTGTTTATGCATCCCCATTTCTTATATTTCAGACACGCTGCATTGGTTCTTACTCATTGTCTTTGCACGGTTACTATGACTACTGACAACATGTCTATCTTGAGTCTACTTCTCAATTTTAAGAGCAGCTCACATAGATGTGCCCTACGCGTGTCTCCATGGCTTTCACCATCCTTTACTGTGTGTTCTTCAAAGGGTATCATTGTCCAAATACTTCTTTGTGTTCAATGATTAACATACTCGCTTCAGAAGAACACGTACGTGCTCATATTTTTCACCCCTTTTCATTGAGTTCTGCATAATTGTCTGAGACCGGAGGCTGACGTCACATCTCCTGGATTTGACGGCTGCCACTGCTGTGTCATTTCATACTGGCTGCTTTGCTCTGTACAGCTTATTTTCTCCGTGTGAAAACAGAACTGTAGTAGTGCCTGCTCATTGGGTTGTAGAGAAAACATGTAGGGCACGGATGATTAGCATGATTATCAAGAATCTTTAGGTGTTTGTATCCTGAGTTAAAACTGTCCCGTGTTGTACAAATTCTGTGAAAAGGCACCCAATGAAATTCTCATATCCTGTTGATAATCTTGAATTTGACTTAGTATCTATTTATGAAAAGATCTTATAGTCTTTTGCTTTTGCTTTCAGAAGAGTAATTATGGGATTTGAATTTGTTCAACCAAATGATCTGGTGACAATCATGTTGTCGTTTAAATGTCTAAAGGTGATAGATTAAATTCTGAGACATTGGTTAATAATTTTTGCCACATTATCTGAGGCAACATAAATTGTGAAATCTTGTCCTTTTATCTTGATGTAACTTTGGAGGCTAATGGTCATATCCCTCTTATTTAATGATGGTCCCATCAGGGAGGAATCAAAGATACAGCTGAACAAACTGAATTCTTTGTAATCTCTAATATTTTTTATGTATGTTTACACACTGTTTAATATATTATGGTGTGTTTTGATTGGCATTATCTTCCTGTGTTAGCCTTAAAGAGAGGGTTATGGAAAAATGAAAGAGCTGAGAAACAATCCTAGAAAATCACCAATATTGTCATTGAAGTTGAATTGCTATTTTGAAATTGATTCGTTTCAAAGTCGGCTGAGTTTATTTTGAAGCACAATTCATTTTTAAAATGGAATCCTAATTTCTTGATAAACTTACAAAGTTTTTGTATGGATTTTAGAATTTTCTGCATATCTATTATGATGCTGACTGATAAATATCATTTGACATATTCTCTTTTCAATTGGATGACTTTCATTTTTTCTCATCTTATTGCATTGTAGAGGACATCTTTGTAAAATGAGGTGATAACAGTGGATCCCCTGACCTGGTCCCAATCCTGCAAGGAAAATGTTCAGTATGTGAATTTTATTTGATAAGATACCAGGTTGAGATAGTTGAGAATTTAAAAAAAAATGGTTCAGTGTTACATCTTGTCAATTTTTTTTTTACCTCTTAAAGCTGTTGCCTTTCCGTTTTATTCTGCTCACTCAATGCATTTTGCTAGTTTTCAAATATAAAAAAGCACTAGTATTTTATTATATTTATTATATATTTGAACACAATGTATCCTCTTTAAATATTGTGTTTAGCTTGCTAGTTCTTTGTTATAGAGTTCGTGTTTATAGTCATAGGTATTGTTTTTGCTTTATTGTTTTTTTCTAATATTTGAGGTTCTGTTCTTAGATACTTAACGTATTTACATTTGGTGCATCTTTCTAATAAAATGAATTGTTTGCTATTATTCTACCTGCCCTATTAGGTCAGTTATTTACATTTCTTTAAAAATTATTAGAACATATTAATTCTATAGTTAGTTTCTTTTCTATTGTGTGGTAAGACGCCGCAGCCAAAACAACTTATAGAATAAGGTTTATTTGGGTTTTACACTTTCAGAGGGTTAGAAGAGTTCATGGCTGTCATGGGGTTAACATGGTAGCAAGCAGGCAGGCATAGCATTGGAGCAGTAGCTAAGAGCTCGTGTCTGACTTACAAGCACAAAGCAGAGAGAGAAGCAGCTAACTGGGAATGCATGGGCTCTTAAAACCTCAACTCTTGCCTCCAGTGGCACATTTCCTCCAACAAGGCCACACCTCCTCACCCTCCCCAACCAGTTCCAACCTGTGGGGATCGAGTATTCAAATATATGGGCCTGTGGAGTCATTCTCATTCAAAATGCTACAATAAAACAGTGGGTTTTATTTTCATGTTTCCATACGTGCACATAATATACTTGATTATAATGTTCTTCTGTATTTTCTTTCTTAACCTATTGGAACTAGACTAGGACAACTATACTAATATTAATACACAACCTTTTTCCTTTATTGCCATGTTGGTTTCTAAATTGATATATCAAACTTGGTTTGTCAATCAATAAAATAAAAAAAGTATTACACCACTTACCAAAAAATGAGAAAATCACTGTTTTTATTTATTTTTGAAGGACCTATAATTCTTTTCATTGTGTTAGAAAACATATTTTCAGCTATTTCAAATTTCTGGACATTTTCAAGGTATGGTCCTGTCTATTACTTTTCATCTACTTATTTTTCTGTATGTGTATGTGTCTGTGTGGGCAGGCGCAGTTAGAGATCAGAGGTCAACTTACTGGCGTTGACTCTCTCCTACTATGGGACTTCTAGGGATCTCACTTGCGATTTCAGGCTTAGTGGAATGCTCCTTTACCCACTGAGCAATCTTTCTAGCCCAAGCTCAGCCCTTTTAGCGGTTTCTTCTGGTGTTCAGCTCTACTGCATTTTTCCTTAGAAATTGTCCCCTCTCGTGCTTAGAATGCCTTTGTCTGAAGACACCTATACCGCCTGGATTAAACATACACATACACATCTACAGAGTACTTTTGCATTAATTATTACCTTTCTGTTGGGTAGCTCAAGGATATCCTGACCTGTGGGTAATTTTAATAATTTCATGGTTTATGAATTCCTCACCATTGGACCAAATTTGAGCAACATTTATTCATTCCATGTCACCCTGGAATTTTTTTCCCTACTTCCATTTGATCTTAGAGAGAAGTGTTGATTATTAGACATTTTTAGTGTACTAGTGGTTATTTCTCTGAAGGCCCTGCTCTTCCTGCTGGGAAAGGGGCAGTGGTTGTGTGTGTCCTAGACTTTCTTCTGAAGGTAAGTGCTTTTCCTTCTATTTCCTTATACTCTCAAAACCAAGCTCCTGGGTGTTGGGGAGAAAACTCCAAGGGTAGCTGGACAGAATTCTTCCTAAGACCAGGCATAAACTCTTGTTCTGGTTTTCAAGGTCTTCAGTTCTCACTCTGGGAATTACACTCACCTGGTGATATTTGGCGTAGCTTGTTTTCAGCGGAGGGAGCAGGCAAGTCCTATGTTCTGCTGTGACGAGGGACCTGGACACTCATTACACCCTACCTTGTATAATTCCTTTTCTTCTTTTTAATGCTTGAGCTTCAGGTTTTCATCCATCAATATTAACTGCAAGGATGGGGATGTAACAGAGTAGTGGAGCATTCACTGAGCAGGCACAAAGTCCTGGATTCGATCCCCAGCACTATAAAAATAACAACAGAAATTAAAAGTAAATAAGGAAAAAAACATTAGGAACCAGTCAGTCAAATCTTGATGTTTGAGGTTTTTGAAACATAAAGGTAGCGGTGGTAGTTCATAAGCTATATTTACTGCTTCAGTGTTTCTGAGCTGAATTATTTCATATATATTTATAGATATATATTGCTCTGTGCATTAATAATGTTTATGTGATATTGACTAGAAACTGTAGGTCCTCCTTTTTTAACCAAAACTGATGACAGAATTTCACACTCATGATATTTATAGTGTTTGGACTCAACACAATTCCTTTCTCAATATTTTCTTAGTTGCTTACATTTTTTTTTTATAATTCTGCCCAGTAATTTATAATTGTTTTATTACATTATTAACCTATTGGTACTATATCCTGCATTTACATTAAAAACATATATTTCATAAAATATAAAAATAAATATCAGCATCAAGAATAATGAGTAAAAAACCAGGTTTTGCTAATGTAAAACATGCAGCATCTTACTGGGAGGAGGCTGTTTTGCTACTTTGCTATTCCTTTTTTTTAGTTTCATTCATAGTTCTAAAAACACAGGGTTTTTTTTTCATTTGGAAAGGGACTCAAAGGCTCACTGGTCTTTAAAACATCAAGACCTCTTTCTATGCAATTCTTTCCCAGTGTTCTTCAAATATGGAGTCTGGTAATGGCCTGTAGCTCTTGGATTCAGGGATGTGAGCTCCTTTGCCTTTGGGGATCACTCAATTCAGGGAATGTTCTCCATCTCTGGTAACTTCAGTTGTCCTTGCCCTCTGGGAATGTTCATGCCTTTGAATCTAAGGTATTTTTTGTCAATTCACATAGAAGAGTTGAGACTTAAAGCCCAGACCTTCACCGGTTTGTGTACATCTATAAATCCATCAGTTTAAATAACTCAATTAGGCTCTGCCTGGGCCTGTGTATGCATTTATGTGCATATTTATTTGAGTCCATGCTTACACAAGCAACATACCCACACATGCATGCATGCACACACACACACAAGCACGCACAGAGTCTCCCTCAGAAACAAGGGAGGGAAGGTCATCATCCTACATCCTGGACTCATTTCTTCTCATTGATATTCATCCCATTTGCTTGGGGTAGAGGTTCACGTTAAACCTTCAAACTGATCTTTCATTCATTAAAAAAAATCTGTTTCAAGTCCTGCACTATTTTTATTAAATGCTTGCTTTTAACCCACATTCTGCTCTCGCTAGAGGAAGGTCGGGTGAATAGGCTCTTGTTTCAGACTTGATAAATACCTCTAAAAGACAGCACATACGTATCTACTACACTGCCCAACAGTACCATTTGGCATAAACAGCTTGCTAATTTGAAGGACTTACAGATGTGAAGCGTTTCAGTTGGAAGGGCTAGGGATGAGAAGTTTTGTTCAGAAAGGTTGTGACACGACACAGCTGTGGCTACTGCAGAGAGGTCTCTTTGACAAGACAAAATCATCTGCTTACAGCTTCGCAATGAAAAGTATTACAACACTAAATCTGCTTATATTCCACTCAAATAAACAGAGATTCCAAGTTGCCCATTCTTTGTTAAGATGACACTTGTGCGCCCAAAACACCTATAGCACTGCCTTGACTTGCAAGCGAAGGCCTCTGAGCATAGCACACACTAGGGAGCATCTTTGGTAATCAAACAGAGTTCCCCACTTTTCTGCACCTGTGGTCTTAAAAAAAAAAAAGAGCAGAGGGTTCAGGTAGCATTTCCCTCTGTAAAGTCTTTCTCACGCAGAAATTACAAAAACAGTCTTGTTATTGAGTATTTAAATTTGACTGCTTTCTGAGCTCTTATGAATAAATCTTGAAATCTCACTACTGTGGTGCTTATTCTTACCCAAGTTTGCTCCAATGAGGCGTGGTTGTCTTTTTATCCAAAGTAGATTTGTGCTTTGGCCTCATGTCTTAATAATGCTTTCCCCCCCTCATTTCTAGCCCTAGGAACCTTATCCAGGGCCTAGCTCTTTCTAGGCAATCACTCTAGCACAGTGCTAAATATGCAACCCAGACAACACTTCAGTGTGTTTGTGCATCGCCAGGCGCTTTTCATCCATTCCTTCCATCACTGTTGAATGGTGTTGACAAAAATATCTTTAGATCTTCGTTTAAAATAGAATGTGTTTACCAGCTACCAGCTATGATAGCAGAGACGACGCTGAGCTTTTCGGATGACTCAGTGTCTACGGGAATAATCGTGTGGCTATTTTACTATTCTTCTCAGCAGGTTTTTCAGAGATCTGTTTGTTTTCTGGTCTAGAAACATATTGTCTCCAAGAGGCTGGGTGAGGGAGCAAAAGAGGGAGCGAGAGAAGGAGGGAGAGAAGGAGGGAGGGACGGAGGGAGGGAGGGAGAGAGAGAGAGAGAGAGAGAGAGAGAGAGAGAGAGAGAGAGAGAGAGACAGAGACAGAGAGAGAGACAGAGACAGAGACAGAGACAGAGAGAGACAGAGACAGAGAGAGACAGAGAGACAGAGACAGAGAGAGACAGAGAGAAGAGTTATGGGTCATTGTCATGTCTGTGACAATGAAGTTTAACGTTTTCATAATAAAAATTGGTGAACTGCTAAGATGTGTAATGACAAAAACATGGTGAAGTCTTTGGCTAGGAATATGTCTGGTTCCATGCTTTCTGTGTGCCTGGTGGTGGTAGGTGTGGATGCTGGGGCACTGAGCTCTTCTGTAGTATTTGGAATGTTGCTCCAATATGCTGCCCAACATTTTCACAGTCCTGAATAATGTTCTATGTGTTCACATATGCATCCCTCTATATATTTTTTGATTGAAAATAATCCTATCACAAAAAAACTTGTCTACTCTACTAAATCAATTTGACTGTGTTTATAGCCATGGGAATTATTTAATGTTGTTTGATATTTTCTTGTTTTGTTTATACTGAAAAATCATTAACTAAGAAGCAGAGAGAAGAAAAAAATGGTTTGTTAAATTCATATTACCTACTGTTCTTTCTTTTCTCCTGTATTTTCTTCAAATTAATCAATTAAAACGCACAGATGTTCAATTAAAACTATAAAAATTTTCCATGGCTACAGCTGTTTTGAAGCTGCATTGTTGAAAATTTAACATATCTCATAATGATTCCCTCTCAGAAGAAATTAAATTAATGACTCTTTGCTAGATTATTTTCCATTTGATAAATTAAACAAAATTAGAAAAAAAACCCTGAGACTTACTCTGCCTGCTCCATTTATTAATTAGCATGATAGACTAGCAGATACTAACATGAAAAGGCAACAAAATGGAAAGTGTTTCTTATTTTTCAAGTGCTATACCTTCAGGACTGCAGTTTATCTTATCAGCAAATGGTTACATGTTATAAATTATTAAAATTTCACCTGTAAATAGCAGACAAGTGACAAATTTTGTCATCTCACATAATAGAGATGGCAGCGATGTGATTAGGCAAGGCTGGAAGGACATTTTTCTTCACATTTTTGTCCACCTCTTGCATGATAGTCAGTGACCCTTAAATAATAAGCAAGGAGTCAGAATTATTTTTTTTTCCTCAGTCATGTTAATGTGTCTCTAGCAGAATTTAGTTTTTCAGTTTTCATTATTCTCAACCTCACATTATTATTTAGTTTTGGAATATTTTACATTTTTTTGTATGTTAAAACTGTAGGTAGAGTTTCTCTTTCTCTCCTCCGTCTTCCACACAGGATTCTGAGAGGGCACAGCAACCCTAAGATGGGCAAATGTCCCAGCAACTTGGGCAGGGATGTGTAGGCTTGAGTTGATCCCTCAGGAGGGCTGGACATCCAGTGCCCTCTCCACCGTCCAGGACTGAAGCAGAATTCTTTCTGCTGGGTGCTTCCTTTGCCCAAAGGACTTGGAAGAATTGGGAGAGGCACACACACAGTAGACCTGCTTTGAAGTCTAAAGATAGCAATGCCAACCACAGCAGAAAAGTACTTTCATAGTAATGATGATATTGGTGCGCAGCCAAAAATTGGGAGGCACAGCTAAGCTGACCCATGAAACTCACCAGGACATTCATTAGAAAACAGAAGTAATGTTAAAGTAAGTGTTGGAAATTAACTCGTGAGAGAGCCCTGGGTTGCCACAGCTGGTTGGTTTGTTTGTTTTTTCCAGACAAGCTTTCTCTTGTATTTCTGGGTGTTTTGGATTCACTTTGTAGACCAGGCTGGCCTTGAACTCACAAAGATCCATCTGCCTTTGCCTCCCAAGTGCTGAGATTAAAGGCGTGGGCCAACATGTCCAGGTCACAGCTGGGGTTTAAGGTGTATCCCTGGAGTCTTTCTCTTACATCTTTTCTTTTTCCACGGAAAATTGTTTCTTCCATTTTACAATTCTTTATTTATACACGTGTGCACACCTTCTCACTTCATTGACATTATTTCTTTTGCAAGTCATATTTAATAGCTTCAATATGTGAATAGTTGGGGTTTTATGTATGCATTTGTTGGTTTCTTGAGGACATTGTATCTCTGCATAGTTGTCTTTTGAATACATCACTGCATGTAAATTTGCTAGTTCAAATGCATATCCCCAAACCCTTTGCACGGTATGCTAAACCATCTTCCAGCAATGCAGCAGATTTTGTTCTTAAAGGCAGTTTCATAGAGGCTTCTCCTCTTCCTCCTGTGTAGTATTCAGCGTCAGAATGAAAAACCACTCCGATCTAAAATATCAGAATTTGAATTTCTTTGATTTCTAGGATGTGTTTAGGTTTCTTGCAACTGCTGATGTCTGCATTTTGTTTGAATCTCTCACTCTCTCCCTTTGTCCAGTTTCTAACCTGATGCTTGTTAGCTGAGTGCCTCTAAACTCAGGCAGAGGCAGGGAGAGCTCTGGGTTCAAGGCCAGCCTGGTTACAAAGTGAGTTCTTGGACAGCTGGGGCTACACAGAGAAACCCTGTCTTAGAAAGAAAGAAAGGAAGGAAGGAAGGAAGGAAGGAAGGAAGAAAGAAAGAGAGAGATGCAATTTTCTATCAACTTCTATATCTGAAGGCCATGCCATACAAAAGACAAAAAGTACTAGAAAGGAACAACTTATGCATTTTGTAGATGATTCAAGAAAGGGTCATCTTGGTTCCATTACCTCATTCTATCAAAAAGTAGGTTTAAGTGTTACAATCTGCTCACCTGTCCACTGTGTATGTTTCCATGGGTTTACATGGTACCCAGGAGAATGGAATTAGGATTCTGGGAACCGTTTCCGACATTGTCTACCACCTGATTAACTGTGACATTTTCATAGGCATGGGAGTTGACTATGCCTGCAACTTTAATCAACGGTCACACCAAATAAAACAGCACTTGACTGTTGCCTGTAAATGCATGTGTGCATAATTATGTTTGTGTGTGTAAGTGCCTCAAAGGAGACCCTATGGGCATCGTGTGTTAATGGTTGAATCTTGCTGTGGGTAACCAAATGGAGTCAGGAAAATTATACTACTCCCTACTTAGCATCATCTATGATCCTAATGGAATTGACACTATATGCTTCATACCTTCATCAGGAATATCTTCTATCATTTACCAAATGGAGGAGGATTAGATAAGATTTGTTTAAGAAAGCACATTGAGTGAGGTACATAGTACTTTATGTTTATTTTTCTCTATCTTAAAAACTCTCGCCTGTCTTATGATCAACTTTCTTAACTGGATGTGTGACAAGAAACTGTGAAATGAAGTTTCAAGTGGGTCATAAAAGTTATGATTTTGCAATTATGAAAAGTAAATATAGTCATGATTTGTCAAAATATATCACAAATTCACTAGCTTATTTTAGATTTGCTTTCTTTTTTAAGATTACTTTTCAGGAATATCCTAAAGTTGATTTTGAGTAATATTTTTGAAATTATAATACAATTATATATCCTCTCTCACTCTCTTTTGTTCTTCTAAACTCTCCTATGTTCTTCCTCTAGTTTTTTTTCTTTATTTTCTGTTACATATATTCACTAAGTAAATGCAAACTGCTTAATCCACATGTTTCCCGTACACATATTACTTCTTGGCTAACCGTTTGGTATTGCATGACCAACTAAGAGGCCCTTCCCTGGGAAAGACAACTTCACTTACTCTCGGTTTTCCTTGATGGCCTGTAGTCCTTTGTTTAGAGTTAAGGCCGTAGACATGTTAGCACATGCATTGGAGGCATCGTGCTCAGGTCTTGTTTAGGAAGCCATGCAGATGAGACTCCATGGGGTCTTTGACATTCAAGCAGACACAGTCTGACTGCAAACATACTTTCCTCTGACTCCAGCAACTTTCCCAGCCCTCTTCCCCAATGACCCCTGAGCCATGGGTGAAGGGATCGTGTTATGCTTTTGACTTAGGGCTCAGCACCACAAGATCTCGCGTGCTTTGCGTTTTGACCAGATGTGGTTTTCTATAATGACCTCCACATCTGACTACATGGAGCTAGGATGAAGGATGACAAAGAGCATGTGCTGGCTGTCTTTCTGGGCCTGGTTACCTAATTCAACAGTCTTTTCTTGTCTGATCCATTTACCTAGAAAGTCTATTATTTCATTTTTTTAAAATAGGTAAATACTATCCCATAGTGCACATGTACCAAGTTTTATTATCTACCCACCAGTTGAAAGACATTTAGGTTGTTTCCATTTCCTAGTTATGGCAAGTAAAGCAGTAATAACCATGGCTGAGCAAAATGTCTGTGGAGTAAGATGTTGAATTCTTCAGACACATGGCAAGGAGTTGTATATCTGGGTCACAAGACTGATTAATATTTGCATTTGAAGGTTTTCCACATTAATTTTCAGAGTGGCTGTATCAGTTTGCAATCCCAGGAACAGTGAAGAAAGCTTGTCTTTTCACTACATTCTTTGGAGCATTTGCTGTCAGTTGTTTTGAACTTTTCCATTCTAATCAGAGTGAGATGATGAGCATTCTTTTTTTTTTTTTTTTTGGTGATATCCCTTAACTATTTGTATTCCTTCTATTGAAAACTCTATTCGGATACCAGCCTTGTTTTTGAATGTGTCTTTTTGTTTTATTTTGCTTTGAGCTCTTGCCCTTGGATTCATATATATATATATATATATATATATATATATATATATATATATATATATATATATATATATAATCTCACATCATTCTTCCCCATTCTGTGGTCTTTTCTTGATTGTTTAACTGTGGAGAAGCTTGTTAGGTTTATGTGATTCTAATTGTCAGTTGCTGAGCAAATGCAGTCTTATTCAGAAACTCTTTTCCTGCACTTGTATCAGGTAGGAAACTGCCTATGTTTCCTCTGGCATCTTCAGTGTTTCAGTTTTACAGTGATATTGTTCCTCTATTTGGAATTAGGTTTTGTGCATAGTGATTCATAGGCGACTAAGTCCAACTTGGTCAGGGTGGATAATATTCTTGATATATGCCTCTGGTTTGCAAGTGTTTTAGCAAGCATGTGAATTCATGTCTATCAGGGATATAGGCCTGTAGCTTTTGGTTTTTGTTGTTGTTGTTGTTGTTTTGTGCTTTTACCTACTTTTGGTAAACGATTGTTACTGTCTTCCCTTATTCCCTTATAATATTCTAAATTACTTTGGTGTTATATTGTAATGTTTTCCTGTTCATTTTTGATGCTGTAAGTTTAGATCCTTTCATTCTTTCTTTTTATTAAGTTTATCTTTAAAAAAAAACAGCTGTTAGGGTCATTGATTCTTCATATTATTTTCTTAGTTTCTGTTTTTTATTTCAGTTCTGATGTATATTATTTATTACCATATAGTATATTTGGATATAGTCTGTACTTATTTTCCCAAATCTTTGAATTGCATCATTAAGTTATTTATTTATGGTCTTTTTGATTTTTTAAATATATGTACTTTAATCTATAAATCTCATGAGAATGCTTTTAATGTGTCCTAGAGGTTTTCTTGTTTTGTATTTTTATTTTCATTTCATTTCAGGAGGTTTTCCTTTCTTGATTTTTTTCTTTGTCCCATTCATACTTTATTAATGAGTTAGTTTGTGTTTTTACTAGAAATCTGTTTCCTTCCCGATCCTACTTGATTGGAGTATTTTATTTCATCCTTTTCATTCTAATGTGGTATCTATCTTTAAAGCTAAAATGTGTGTTTTGTAGACCATTGATAAATTTTGTTTCCTATCCATTCAGGCAGGCTGTACATTAGAGAATTGAGGCCTTTAGTATTTAAAGTTATTAGTGGAAGGTTTGTACTGATGGCAGTCATTGTGCTGTTGGTTTTGTGTGATGCTGTTTATGTTCTTAGTGGTACTTTGTGTTTGAGTAACTATAGCTTTGTTTTATTCATTTTATAGTTTTTTTTATTTTTGTTTTTGTTTTTGTTAGTTTGTCTATTTCACAACAGACAAAGCAGCCTGAAATATTGCTGCCTGTATTTTCTTTAAGGTTGGGTCTGCTGCATATAAAAATTTAAGGTTAGTTATGTTATGGAAATTTTTCTTTTGTCTTCAACTGTGGCAGATAGTTTGCTGGTTGCATTAGTAGCACTGGTTGTTGTGGTCTTTTCGATCTTGGAATTCATGGCTCCAGGCTCCTCTGGTTTTCAAAGTCATTGAGAAATCACCTGTTACTCTGATGGGTTTTCCTTATACGTAATGTACCTTGTATTTTGTTTGTTTATTTTTTTTTTATTTGAAGCCTTCAATACTCTTTTTTCCCCTGTACATTTAGTGTTTTAACTATGATATGCTGTGGGAAATTTCTTTTCCCTTCTTGTCTATTGGGTGTATCTGTATGGGTGTTTTTCTTTTTGGGGGGATGCTTTCTTTTACGATTTTGTTGAAGATCTGTTCTATGCCATTGATTGACCCGGAACTATTCTCCTTCGTCCATTCCTACAATTCCCATGTTTCTTAAGTGTTCCTTTGCTGCGTGGTGTTTTCCCATACTCTTCACTTACTTTGTCTAGATCCTGCAGTTTATCTTTAAATGCTGACGTTCTGTCTTCTGCTTGATTTATTCTACTCGTAAGGCTTCCCCTTGGATTTTCTAGTTGTGTGTCTCGGCTTTTCCATTTTGTTCATTTCAACTTGAGTAATTGGTTCTCTCCTTCGCCATGTGTGTGCCAGGATTGAACTCAGGTCATCGGGCTTGGAGGCAAATGTCTCTACTACTGGCTAAACCATCTGTCTGATACTGGACTGCAGTATTTACATTTAGAATAAGTATATTTGCTGACATTTTCTCATAATTTTTCTTTATAAGTTAGGTAAGTTGTGTATCTTAGAGATGGACTCAGTAGAGACTGCATAAATGGAAGCCTTCCACTATAGATGCTTCAGAAAATACATGCCTACATGAAAGAAATGTAAGGGGAGTCACCATCTACTGAGAGAGGCAGTACCCCAACTAGACACCTTATGCCATTGGTGCCAGGAATGAGTTCCATCTTGCTAGGATTCTAGGCCAAAGGTGTCCCATAGAATCCCTCCCATACCTTTACAGGTTATTGCCAAGGTTATTTGGTAGCTCCTTAGCCTGATAGGAAGACTCCTTTTGCTGAAGACAAAACTTGCTTAAATTCCATCACTTGCTTTATCTGTGTGATGAAGACAATTAGTACACTGATGTGTGCAAACCTGCCCCACATTTGTGTTTTTTCTAGGATGTGCTTATTGTGTATAGTGTGGGCGGTGTACTGCCCACTGTACACACGAAAGGACAACTCTTCACTGAGTTTTCAGTGTAAGCAGCCCATCATTCTGTTAAAGATGAAATATTCTGAATATTCCAGAACATAAATATCCACAAGCTGTACTTACATTGCCCAACAGAATTACAATGTACTTGCACTGCTGTTAAATGGTTACTTTAATTTTTAAAAATAGAAAAAACAGTTCAGGTGCATAAATTATTGACATTATGGACATGTTCCGAGGTTTGTACTAAAATGAGAAGATGCCACCCTGCTGTACACATACAGGATTTGTTGGTTGGGTGTAATATGTGGTTGACAAATCTTTTAAACTGTATGTATTTGACAAGCCCCCTCAAATAAAAAGGAGAAACTGCTAGAATGTTTATACGCAGGTCTGAGGGTTTCATTCAGCAACTGCTCCACAAACAGAAAACATCATTTGGGGAAATTTATGCAGAGTTTGTTGTAATACAAACTCAGGGGTCATTTCAATGATGCTTACTAAAAAAATTATAAACTCAAATTACACATAAATTAACCACTGTGTTGCTTAAAAAACGATTGTTATACTACTCCTTTAGTCAAAAATTAAAATTTAATAGTCTTTTATTTCTATAGAGCTTAAAGTTAAGCCTTATCTCAAATACTATTTATGTATATTAGAATGGTATTTTGTTTAAAAGAATGAAGATTTCTTGGGTTATGAATTATGATATTGTCCTAGATGAGAGTGTGTGTTGCTCCTGTCAATTTATTCTTAAATTTCTGGAAACAAGTTTGTTGTAAAGATGCAATATTTTCATGGATGTAAACTGAGGAAAGGAGATGTTAAATGGCATGTATACATTTTCTTGTGGGTTTGTCATGAGCAAGAACAGTAAAAGCACTAGTCAGCATCGGGTTCAGAGCGTGGCTCTGCGTGGCTGCACCCCTGTATTTCCACGTGCTGGATTTGATAAAAGCACTAGTCAGCACCAGGTTCAGAGCGTGGCTCTGCGGGGCTGCACCCTGGTTTCTCACATGCTAGATTTGAGTTGGTCTCTCTTGAACTGAGAAGCTTTGTTTTTCAGAAAAAGAATGGAAGAGAATACATTTCTCTCCTCTGAACCTTTCATTAAATGTTTATTCTGTTGCGTTTCTCCATAAGCATTTTTATATTGCCATTTTCTCCTCTTATTAGAATACTTAATATAGCTCCAAATACTGCATAATTGAAAACAGTTTATCATATCTACTCTTATTTATTAGTATAATAGTATCCCGGCGATCTAGTGGCAGGAAAGTACTGCACTATTTTACTGTAATTTATCCCATTTTAAATGTTCATTTAGGTCTGTGAAATTGCGTAATACTTTTTAGAAATAAACTTCCAGAGTACGTATTGGGAAAACACACTTGACTATCAGATCTGCTTTAGAAATTTTGCAGAACCAACATTGGATATCCAAACAAACGTATTAATGAGCTAATCACTTTGAAAATTTAAACACACATATGTACATCTACCAAAAAAAATAGAGATCATGGTGTAGATATATGTCCATGATGAGTGACAAGAGAAAGTTCTGGCAGTTCTTATTGAATTTTTATAGATGCAAAGGAACTCTGCAGGCAGACTTATCGGGAAGCAGAAACGGCATTATCTTTAAATGTGCTCTTGAGGACTAAGAAAATGGTGTTAATTGGGTATCTCCTCTGGGAAAGCAAAACCTGTTCTAGGCACATGTGATATGGACTATGTTCACTTCTGGTTCCCACTGATCAGAAATCTGCTTGGAGAAAGCAATCTGGTGCCCTCCCTGCGCTTGCCCCTAGAAAAAGGGCCCTGCACTTCTTTGTGTAGGGGTCAGGCTTCATGTGATTTCCCTAGCCCACGTTGGCATCTCTATTGGTATTGCCCTTGTTCAGCCCTTGTCTAAGCAGCCATGTTGATGAGAACTTAAGGGTGTAGCTTCTGCCATTCTAGGGACATAGAATCTCACAGCTAACTACCTGTTTCTCTGCCTCTCACATTCTTTTCACACACACCCCCTTCTACCGTGACCCAGGGATGAGGTGCAGGACTTGTGTTGGGTAAGGATCAGCTTGGTCTTGGCTCACAAGTATGCATTTTGATCATGTGTGCTTTCCTGAAATGTTCCCCGTATACTGCAAAGAGAACATCCCCTGTTGAACGGTACCTACGATACTCATCTGTGGGTATAAGGATAAATAGTAAAATGTAGTGTGGAGAGTGGGGTCTGACTTTCACATGAACTCTGGTGCTCCATATTTGACCACGTCCCCTGGATGGGGAGGCCTGGTGGCACTCAAAGGAGGGATAGCAGGCTACCAAGAAGAGAATTGATGCCCCATGAGCATATGTAGGGGGAGGAGGTCCCCCTCAGTCACAGTCATAGGGGAAGGGAGTAAGGGGAAAATGGGAAGGAAGGAGGAAAGGGAGGATACAAGGGATGGGATAACCATTGAGATGTATTATGAATAAATTAATAAAATATATTTTAAAAAAAGAAAAGGGAAACAACCTAAATAGATAGATAGATAAATAAATAAATAAATAAATAAATAAATAAATAAAATGTAGTTAGGTATTTTGCTGGTTTAGTGTAGTACTAGCTGTAGGTCCTCTCCCAAGATTTATGACTTTGGGTCGTTGGCTAGTTTTCCTGTACCAGGCATCATTTTCTTAGTGTTGGGTAGGCATTATATCCAGGGAGAGGTAAGCTCCTGCTCTTAGCTTCTGAACACAGCTTTACATCTGTCTATCCCTAGCAAGTGATTCAGGAGGAGAACTAACTCTGTGTTCTTACTTATTTGGCTTCCTCTGTGCACTGAATGTCTTGCTTTGGGAGGCTTCGCGGGTAGCAAAGTTTGGCAGAGTGCATCCTTTGGGAGTCAGTGACAATGCCCTTCCCATCGTGTGTGGGTGGCATTGTGATTTGCTGGGCACTTTGGCACCTTGTGGTCCCATTGGCTCCGTAGCTTACAGGAGCTGACATCACTGACCCAGGGCAGAAAGTGAGTAGCAAGCCAGCAGCCCACACTGAGAAGTCCCAGGATTCCCTACATGCACTTCTGGTGTTCGAAATACCAGGATTTCCGGTTGTTCTGGTTACAATGACTAGTTCACAGCTGCCGATCATCTCTAAGTGGAGCCAGAGCAAAGTGTGTGGAGGCCAAGTTCCAGCTCGCTTTGCGTCTGAGACTAGACTAGGTCCTAGTCTCAGAATAGGCTACCCGGTGTCCCCCTTTCAAGCCAGCTCTCAGGCCTTCAGCTCCCTGGGCTTCCCTGTGGCCGTGTCCTCTTTCATCCTGGTCTTCCCCTCTTTATTTCACATTTCCTTTCACAGGATTCTTTTCCGTGGTTCTGAGAGAAAAAAAAAGTGATTCTGTCTAGTTTGAAAACTTTACCCACTCCTCTTCTTGCTCCACTCTCTCTTTCTGAATGCTTTATTGACTTTCTTGCTAACAATTATCACCCCTGCGGGCGGCTCACTCATACTATCTTGCTAACTCAAAACTCTTCTCCTGTCTTGAGATTTGCAGATGCCCTGGCCCAACGACTGGAAATTTAGTTCATCTTAAACCAGCAAGTCTGAATATGAAATCCTCTTTGACCTTTGCTCTCTTGAGTCTCACCTGTTAATATTAACACCATTTCCCTACCATTTTAGGACCAATCCGCCTCACTTCAGCCACGTCGAAGCATTTCTAGAGTCTCCTTCCTCTCCGTTTTCTTCGTTGCGCTTGTTCAAACCCACTTGTTTATGATCTGTCAATTTTGTTTTGATCATTTTCAGCTTTAAATATACATTGTATTATTAAATATATCCACTAAGATTTATATTTCTTATTTTTTTATTTTATTTATTTATTTTTTTAATTTTTTTTTGGTTTTTTGAGACAGGGTTTCTCTGTGTTAGCCTTGCCTGTCCTGGACTCACTCTGTAGACCAAGTTGACCTCAAACTCACAGCGATCCTCCTGCCTCTGCCTACCGAGTGCTGGGATTAAAGGCGTGTGCCACCACCGCCCGGCCTAAGATTTATATTTCTTAATTCGCTCCATCACTTCAATTTATTGTTAATCTTCCAAGAAATATGTTAATTCCAATATGAATTATGCTCCAGATTATTATGTTTTCCTCTTCTTACTTACCACGGACTTCACAGTTTTGTTTTGTTTAATGTTAAATTCTCATTTAACGCCATTACTTGTTCAAGTTTAAAGTGGCTGTGTCATCTTTCTCTATTGGATTAATTGAGTATTTAACTTTTAACAAAACCTAGCCCTTGCAATGATTATTTTATCATTTTTCACTTTGTGACAGTTTTACCTTTTCTGCGTTCTTCAGAAGCATTTATTACACTTTATTTTATTTATCCTATGTGTGAGGGTGTGTGCAGGCTAAATCATGTATGGAGATCAAAGGAAAATTTGTACGGGTCAGTTCTTTGCTCTCACCCTGTTGTTCCTGGGGACTGAACTTAGATCTTTAGGCTTGGCAGCAAGTGTCTATACCCACTGAGCCATCTCATGGAGCCTGTACTTTCTTCTAAGTTTTAATTGTCTGTGTGCTCATTCCTCGGTGCTTTTCTCATTGCTCTTTTCTGCTCCCAAATAGACCACTTCCTTCTCTCCCCATCCTTCCTCCTTCCTTCGTCAGACCAAGTAGACTCCTTTCTGCTTTCATGAGATATACGTTCCATTCTCCTCTCATCTTCTTCCTCACATTCTTACTCCCGCTGTGTCTACATTCTGCTTTCACGTTCTACATATATACAGTGTTCATGGACACACATCTAAACTCTGTATAGGAGAGAAAATGTGATAGTTTGTCTGACCCAAGCTTATGTTGCTCGACACAATAGCCTCAGTTCTGTCCATTTCTCTGTAAACGACGTAAGTTCTTCCTTCTTTACAGCCAAGCAAAATTCCATGGCAGAAACACATCACCCACACTGCACTCCCTCTATTCATTCACTCGTCAGCTCATGAGCACCTAGGCTGGTTCTTTGTCATGACTGTTGCGACTCGTGCAGCTGACGTGACGGCTGTGTGAGTATCACTGTGATATGCCGACCTGGCGTCCCAGGAGTCCTGGAGCTGCCTCCTGTGATAATTCTATTTTCAGGTTACTAAAGAATCATTCTTGTGATTTTCAGAGTGGATACACCAGTTTATATAAAGTCCCCACTTCAACACACACATATTTCAGGCACTTGTCCTTTCTTTTCTTTAAAAAGTCCCTGTTTACCATTTTTATGTATATGTGCTACAAGAGTTCATGTGCACACATACGTATAGGAGGTCACACATGCCATGAAAGGACACTGGATCCCCTCGCAGAGGAGCTAGAGGTGCCAACAGAATCCAGGTGCTCTACAGGAGCCTCAAGTGATCTTAGCAGCTAGCATCTCCCCAGCCCTGGCCTTTGTATTCTTGGTGACAGCCACTGCGAGCAGATGGATGGCATCTCAAAGCATTAACTGCATTTTCCTTAGGTATGAATCTGTTGAACTCTTTTTCAAATATATAGTAATCGTCTTCATTTCTTAGTTGAAGAATTGTGTATTCAATTCATTTAGCCCACTTATTAATTAGATGATTTGGCTTTTGATGTTGTTTTAGAGTTCTTTATAGATTCTATATATATTAATCCGTTGTTTGTTCTACAGTTGGCAAACATGTTCTTCCATTCTGCAGACTGTCCCAGTACTCTGTTGATTATTTTCTTTGCCACTCCAAAGCATCATAGCCTTATCCATGATGATTCCTCCATACTTTCTTATTATTAATTTTCCTGAGTTTCTTTTGTGCTTAGCACTTAGGAGTATGAATCTGCCTTCAGGTAACAAGCTTTTAAGCAGCCCATAAATTATAATGTGTGGTTCTTTTAGAAATATTTATATTAAGGAGAATTTCACACATTGGAAATGTAAAGAAAATAGTTTGATCAACCCTCAGGGACCTATCACCAAATTTCACAAACTATCAACATTTTGACAGTCTTTCTTTCCCCGCAGATCCACTTATTTTTTCCAGTACTTCAATGCAAACTCTAGAAATTGTAGATACAGTAACATTTTTATTATTAGCTTATTTTTTCATTATTTCTTAAGTGTTTATTAGATGTCTTGTGTTTGTGTATATGTTACATTTGTGGGATTTATATACTTTTTAAAATATTCCCACAGGTGTGTGTATGCATGGATATGTAACTGCATACACACACATACATTTTTGAGTGATTGTGCAATCTTTTCAGCCTGATTTACACATTTTACAGTTACAAGTCATGCCGTCAGATTGTTTGACCTGAATTATTTCTGATAATTCTGATAATATGTTGGTATCTTAATTTTAAAATGAACCATACATAATTTTTTCAGATGGAAGAACAATCTACTTATAGTGGACAGCTCAATCCATATTATCAACTATACTAGTCACATTTATGTTATCTTTATGTAAACTGCCCTAATCCTGTTCTCCATAGTTCTCAAACTCTTCATGATCAATCCAAGGCTGAGAGAAATTTATATAAAATTTATCATGAAAAGTTGGTGTCTCAGCAATTTTTCACTTTTACCTTCTTGATGACTTAGGCTTGGTACATTTGGAAGCCAGGTTATTTGACTCGCAACCCTGTTGTCTGACCCTGTAGACTCGCTGCCATAGCTTTTAACAATATACAGCTGCTTTATTTTATCACAGACTTTTAAATCTGAACTCTTAACGTCGTCCAAAGTTAACATTACTACTCTAATGAACTTTCATTTGTTTCTGCTTGAAGAGTCTGCTGCTGTTATTCTAGCTTCCAAATTAAAGCAGAGTGCCTTTCACTTAATCTAGAACTTGATTATTTGCAAATGTTTTAGAACTGATTAATTTAGTTTAATACAATTATTTTTCTTAGTTATGTCCCATTTTATTATTTCTTTTATTTTCTTCTTGTTTAAAAATTTTTATGCTTTTCTGTGTGTGTGTGCGCACACGCGTGTGCACACATGTGCATGCAAGCACTCACACATATGAACACGCATGTGTAGAGAATAGAGAACACTTTGTCCTCTTGATTCTGTCTTGAGCCATGTCTCTGGCCTGCCTTCAGCTTTCAAATTTCTTTTTATCTGTTTTAAAATTTTTTGCTCTCTTTGTTCTGTTTGTTGTTTTAGTTGACAGTTCTTTAGTGAATTGGGAAGTAAAGTTCTTTATTTTTAGTGTTTTTGTATATGAATATGGTGTGTGTGTGTGTGTGTGTGTGTGTGTTCCTTCATGTACATGTTTGTGCACATGTGTCAAGACACATGCTACACCTGTGTCATAGCACACATGTGGGAGGCAGCAGACAGCTGTGTAGCTGTGAGGTTTGTACCTCCTGCTTTATTTGAGGCAGGGTCAAGTTTGTCACTGCTGTATAGACTCCACTAGCTGGCCCGTGAGCTCTGGAGCTTCTCCTTTCTCTGCCCGCTGCCTCCTAGAAGGGATGCTGGCATCACAGGTGCGTGCAGGACCCTGCATGTCTTTAATGTGGTTTCTGGGGATCTGAATTCAAGGTGTCAGGATTTTGTGACAAGTATATCCATGAAGCAGTCTTCACAGCCTGCGAAATAGATATTTTCTGAATATTTTCTCAAGCATTCAGCTTTCATTTTCTGATACTTAAGCCCAGGGGGAAAAAAAGATCTTTTGTTTATCCACAAGAGCATGCTTGCACAGCCGAGCGTGGTGGCGCATGCCTTTAATCCCAGCACTTTGGAGGCAGAGGCAGGCGGATCGCTGTGAGTTCGAGGCCAGCCTGGACTACAAAGCGAGTCTAGGACAGCCAAGACTACACAGAGAAACCCTGTCTCGAAAAATAAAAAAACAAAAACAACAACAACAAAAAAGAGCATGCTTGCAGTCCCCACACGCACTCCACTGATTCCTAGCAAGAAGGCTGCTGCCTAGAATCAGGTCCGTAGTCAATAATACAACTCCATATTTAGCTTCTTAGCTCCAGGTTTCTGTGTTGCAGGAATTGTTTCCGATGTTCTCACTTAGATGTGGAGGTATACTAAAAGGTCACTTAGGTCCTTGGGTTTCCTAGTCCACCTTATCTAGTTCTCTATTTGAATTTTTTATTTTCATGCAAGCTTTTGTGCAGTCTCTCCTCCTCAGTCTATTTTCTTTTTGCCTCAATTTGTGGAACGGTATTTTCAGCTATATTCCTGTTTCTACGGTAATGTAACTGTCCCAGCTGTGCGGGTGGCCTTCTCTGCTGGTTTTCCCATCTTTGCCCATGGATTTCTAATTTTGTTTACATTCACACAGATAGGAGCTGACTCTAAAGTCATTATTTTTCACGTATCCTTCTCGAACCTTTATCTACACACTATTTGTACTGTTTGGAAGACGACATATCCATTTCCCTTCCCAGCTTCCTGTTCCTCTTTGACAGTAGTGTCATCTTCTGGTTAACGGATGCATGTGCCTGCCTTCTTACACACGGATTACTCTGGTGGTAGAATTACCTGGATCATTTGGGTTCTGTTGTTCCCTGTACTGATTCAGCCCTTTCACACTTCATTCCTGAATAAATGATGTCTCGGGATGCAAAGTGAATTCATTATACTTCCACTTTTTCTCCCCCTCAAGTACTATTTTCCATGAGTTTCTTTGTCTGAACCCCACAGAAGCATAGTAGGAAAGGAGAGATGCCTGTAGTGTTGTCTGAAAATCAGCACCGAATTTGGACAGAACCGCAGCTCAGTCCTGTATAAAATGTCCACGTCTCTGAAGTGAGCTGCACAGCAGACCATGGGGCTGGGGGAATATATATCTCACTAGGGAATGTTCTACAATGTGACATGTGATGGTCTGTTTATTTTTTTTTCTCATTCTGGACTCATAGGCTTATAATCACTCTATCGTTTTCTTATAATTTCTGACTCTGGGTTTCATGTACACTTTGGTTTTCTGTGTTAAAGTTTTAATTTTTCTTCTTTTGTGTTTGTGGAATATTGGGAAAATTGGAGCCTGGACTTGGTGACTGGTGCCACCACATGTAAGAAGTCTTTGCATCTAATCATTATAAATAAGGAATGCATTTTTTGGGGGAGCTTTTACTTACCCCAATACATCAGGGAATTTTCTTAGGAATTTATTTAAATTCCATCCCTATGATGTGCCAGGCATCTAAAAAATATGCCCAACACTTAGTAGGATAAGAAATCCCTTCTTTGCATCAGAATGTTTTTTTTATTAAAACTGTTACAGAGTTGAGTTTTGGGGCCTATGTATGCCAGTGTCAAGGCTGTGTTGCTCCTTTGGAAACTGGAATAGCTCTACAGAGACTATAAAGTGACTGAATTGAGGAGTAGCAATATATACTCAGATGCTAAGCTGAGAAGTCTGGATTCCACGCATCCTTGCAGACGGAGAATCACAAGGAGAAAAGCCAGAGGTACCATTAGGTCAGAACGCATGTGTGTGGAGTTGGCCGGACGAGTGTGTCGGCATCATCTCTGCGTTTCACCGTCTAAGGTGGGAGATGAGAGGTGGCCAGAAGGTCAGGTTCTTGAGCTCTTATAACTTGGGCAAGTGAAATGGAGGCAAAACAAACAAACAAACAAACAAACAACAGCAGGAGGAATAGATTTATAGTGATAGGTTTGTAGTCCGAGGTGGAAAAAGGGAGGATGGGGGAAGAAGGATGTGGTCTGGCATGGTGTCCTACTGACCTGCTGCCCATGGTCGGCTGCGTGTAGGATACGAAGGTCAGAGCGACCCATCTACAATTTTATTCCTGTTTTCCTTTCCTACACATCAGCTCTCGGCCTTAATTGTTTGGGTGGCAATCAAATGAGTTCTTGTAATACTGATATTATTATATTAATCTATTTTATGCTCTTTGTATTCGTCATCTTATCCTTTTATAGTGACAAATAGCCACATTTTTGGTGAGTAAGAAAGTAAAGCTTAAATTGATGTAGATCTTGAAGAACCCATGTTGGATCTAGTTGGGCAATAAATCGCGCTCTTGTGCTTCCCAATCAAACATTCTTCCACTAGAATTGCTCAATAAAAGCCATGTAACTCTCAGAAAACTCATGATGATCTTGTAACTTTTCATACTTGTAATAAGTCCTATTTCCAATGGATATATTTCTTTTATATATTTCATTTGGGTATGATTAAAATATATCATAAGAGAGACAAAGTAGGATTATTTCCCTAAAGTTTCTAAGAAACTAATAATCTATTCAGAGAGCCAAATGGTGTTATCCAAGTGAAAAAAAAATTATTTATCCCCCCAAAGGAATTTCTACCTATTACCCACAATTCAGTTAGATAGATTTGCTGCTCATATTTGAATCTCTTCCCTCAAATCATTTATCTTTTACTCAACTGAAGATTATATATTTTCAAGCTTATTACAAAGAAGCTTTTTACTAATGGGAGAATAAGCAGTGAAATAGCAGAAATCCTTACCTCGCACTAAAATTGCTCGAACAAGTTAAAGTACCCGTCATGTACAAACATGATACACTAACAGGCCTCAGGAACTGAGAGTGATACCACCATTTGCTTCAGCCAAATACTTTGTAAAGAGGTACTAGAAACACAGCAACCACATGCACACATATATGTAATAACTTGGTAGTGTTTTTATAAAAAAAAAAGAAAAAAGCACATGCTTCTCGTATTCTCACTGCAGGAGTAGAAAACATTTTAAGACACTTAAGAGAAACCTGAGATCTTCAGTCCAGATATTAATGCTGAAATGTTTAGCGGTGCATTTGTCTTAATTTGAGAATGTAACTTGTTGACGTGTATATAGTATTTGTTCTCGAACATTAAAAAAAAAAACTCTAGTAAAGATCCCAACATGACTGTGATGAGCTTCAATCACTGTGCAGAGGCTGCGCCTCCATCTCTCCCCCATGCTAAGAGGCAGCTCTTAAAGGACAGGAAGCCTTGCTCAGCTCGAAAACGGCTGAGAGTTCCCTGCGTTGCCTTTCTTATCAGAGCTCCAGACATGCTTTCCTGTAGTAAGGATACGTTGGAAGCTGAATTTTAACATGTGAGCCGCGTGCATTTACACATGCAAATATACACGCTGTATATTATTTTGCTTTTGCGGTAATTATTTTCATTTATGAAATTCTAAATCCAATGTTAAATATTGAATATTTTGGTTAAGTGACAGCTTGCGGTAGCTTTAGGATATTCCTGCTTGATAATTATTCATGAGAAGAACAGCTGAAAACAAACTAGTTATACACCTTGGCAAATTACTGTGATTGTAATTCTGTGAAATTTCCCCATGGCCATGTGACTTTATTATAAGTACTCTAACAGTGCAGATGTCCAGAATGTTGTCATTGTCACAAATGTTATTCCTAGATCGAAAGTTTTTGAGTTGCTCGTTACTACTTCTGTGGAAACGTGACAGAGGCGATGAAACCCATAATAAGTACAAGAGAACACTCACGGCTTTTGTCAGGGTCTGTCCCTTAGTTTGGAGTGGGGATGGTGCTCTTATCCTGCATGGCTGTAACCCATAAAAAAACAATGGCGTTCCTGTGAAGTTAGATGTGATGACAGCATCTCCTAGTAATATTAGGAAGAAGCAAAATAGCCCCAGCGCATTATCTGTCAAAAAATTTCACCCCAAATTAAATAGTAATTCCTTTCCTCTCCTTCCCCCATGCCATTCCCTCCCCATATGTTTCCTGAAATGTGCCTCCATTTAAATGGATTTTAAAGCTCATTCCTTGTAGTTCCTAGAGTATTCATTGCTTTTGAGAGGGGGAAAAAAAAAAAGAAAAACATTTTAGCATGTGCTATTTTTGTTATTCTAATTAGCAAAAACAGCTGGTCCTGTGCGGCTCAGACTGTAGTCTTTTCAACACATTGTTCAGATTTTTTTCCCTCCATCTTCTGTCAAGCTACAGGCTACCGCCTCTCCTCTTCCCACACAGATCAACCCCAACACCTGCACACACAACCTTAAATATCACCTACATCTGCCAGGAAGGAAGAAGGAGACAGTGTCTCCTTCCCGGTGCTGTGCAAGAGCACACACAGCAAATTACCGAGAAGGCAGACCAAAGTCATTTGCAAGGATCTCCCCACCCCACCAATACTCCCTTCACCCAGCACTCTATCCTGTCTTAAAACTACAGCCACCACCACCCCCCATGTTTATGTTGTTTCTTCTCTCATTTTTCATTCCCCTCTGGAAAGAAATAGCCTCTTGTAGCCTCTTACAGAATGAGAGATTGGAAAATTGGATAATCAAACCTTACTCACAATTTGGTATCTATCAAATGCATGTGACTGCCAATGATCATTGGAGCTGATCAGAGTCACACTCTGTTGTCATGACAACGAATTCCCCATCTTGTTGATATGGACGGGTTTGCGCCACAGGAAAATAATGTTGGAACTACTTAAATTTGTGTTGTTGAGAAATTAACATGCATATGTTTAGGAAGGAGTTGAAAGGGTATTTATTAGTGAGATTTTTGTTTGTGTTTTGAAGGGAGGAGGTGGTAGGAAAACACTATATATAGAGGCTGTCATTATTGAAGAGGCCAGTGAAATACTGCAGTATTCCAAATACACATTTCTTAGAAGCATCATATATGAAGTTGTCATCTTTATTGGTTTATGTCACTGACTGAGTTTAAGTCTCTCCAAGGTCTTTGGCTCTTCTTAACCTTTTCAAATTTGCAAAGGATTACAAGAACATGTGTTTTTCAAGTTATGTGCTTGTCCACCCACTGACCTGGAAAAAATTTTAACTTAGTACCATTAATCAAGAAAACTACAATATTATGTGTGTGTTTTTTTATATTTATAATTTTAAAAGCTAAAATGTCATAGGCAAATTTTAGTCTTGCATGAAGCTTGTTTTATTTTATTATTTTTTTATTTTTATAAGACATTGTGGGGTCATAAAGGTGGTAAATCCCTAATTATCTTATGGTAACTTCTTGCTGTCATACATTTTATTTTTGCAGCAAATTAGAACCTCTTATTCAAAGGCAGAGGTACAGTTATCTTAACTTTCCATCCCATTCAAACAGGCGTCCTCATTGATCGCTTGCCTCGGTTCTTTTCAGGTACTATAGACTTGACATTTTCTCCCTCTCTTTCTCCCGCCTCACCCAGGCTCCATGTCAAATGCTTGCACTGGAATCCTCTGGGACATGGAACTCGGTCCTCTTTTCTAGCAGACACCAGGAATAAAGTATTCATTTTTTTTCTTGAGGTAAACAAGACTGGCATATGTCCAGATATCAATTTTTTTCCCATTTCTCTTGCAATTTTGACTTTATACTTCTTTCCCTTTCTCCCACTATTACTCGAAATTTGGATCCTACAAATAATTGAAATGGTTGTCTTTTTTCATGCCATGTTGACCTGTGGGAAGTGACAACCCACCTTGAAAATTTATACTCTTGAGGAGAAATCCAACGCACACTGCTATTGTCCTGTCTGTTAGAGGCTTTAGACCGCACTCCAGCCATCTATTCTTTGTTCACACATGTATATCTCATGGAGGGTCAGGAGTGTTATCAGTGTTCAATCGAAGAAATCAAGTCACAGAGAATTCAGGAAATGTAACAATAACTATACAATAGCAAGCCACCCCCAAGATTTGGAGACCTCAATCTTCACTTTTTGTTCTGCACATTTCTTCACTTTTTGCTCTGCAGGCCACATTTGGTCATGCACAGATCCACATGCACATGTAAATGGAATGCCAGAGCCAGGAAAACTGGTGCTCTGTGAGTGCTAATTGCAATGCATGATCCAGGATTGAACATTAAGGAGACAGTCTCTTGTACCCAGAGCTCTTGATATGAACCCGAGAAGTCCACCATATGGTAGGTCGAGATGGATGCTAAACTGTGTGATGCTGTTCAAGGCATTGAAGATGCGTGCTAAAACAAACACACACACACACACACACACACACACACACACGTGAGATCTTTTGTTTGCTTTTGTATTTCTCATAACCTTTGTATATACAATGTTTCTTTTTGTATTTCCAGTGGGGTACTTGCCACATTATTTTAAATACCTGAATAGTTTATCAAAAATCATTATTCTAGAATAGGATATGACAGATTATAGAGTCCTATTTTATTGAACTAGAAGTCCCTTGAGAAACACCACCTTTCTTAGTCAAAGTAAGTTAAATATGTGCAGGATAGCCAGCCTATACTGCTCATGGCTCCCAATAAAAACCAGGCAGAACTCAGGATTCACTCTTTAATGATTTCACACACCTCTTCTCCTACCAAGCCTTGTTGTACCAGGAACATTTCAGGCTTCTTATTGGATGGTAGAGAAGTTGTTAAAAACAAAATGAGGTTTGAATTAGAAGATAGGATGTCGTCTTTGCAAGAGAAGTGTGGCTCAGAAATCAAGAGATCCCCGGTTTTCTACTGCAGCCCTTGGATGTGTAGCTCTGGTGAGGTGCTGTTCCAGAGTCTCCAGTGCTTGTTTCCCAAATGGGAAAGTGACATTGTTCCCATCACTGGTTACCCAGGAAACCCGTGCTGATATTCTAAACAGATCTTTTCTTAATTCATTGCATCTCTTTGATAGAGAAGTCTTATATAGTGAAGCTACCTTGCTTGCCTCATACAGGTCCTCATTTGCCTCCTCCACCAGGAGAAGCAATATTTATGCCTCCCTCTCCTCTCAGCAGTGTGAGGAGTTCGCCACCACAGAGCTTTGTGTCTGTCCAACCTTGCTGCCCTGTTGGCTGCAGCCTGTGGGTATGGAGTGTCTTCATATTGACCCTCTCTTTCGCCTGAAGGTTTCTCTGGAGATCCTTATTGACGTGTGTCTTTGAGGGTCCTCCTTGGGTCCCAAACAGACAAGCAACATCAGTACATTTAGTAGATGGGGTCCTTTAACCACAAGGACGAAGAGCTCTTGTTACTTCCTAGCCAGCTGTACTTAACCTGCTCTGTTAAATGATCTAGTCAAAAGGAAACAAAACTCTGGTCACTCCTTTTCGACAGCAAGTCACTCATGTCACATACACAATGTCCGGGTCATGGCTGACACATTACCTGAGGAGTAAGCAAACTTTTCCCACCACACGTCTAATCATTACCCGAGTGTTCTCGGGTGTTGTAGCATTTTCTGGAGAAGCCAGGAGAATGCCTCTGACTTCTTTAGTTAGCAAATGCTTGTACAAGTTGGCGAACTTTGAAAACATCCCCATTAAAGTAACAAAGAGGCCGTTGCCATGGTGAGCCACTTAGAGACCACAACTATCTGGCAACTGATAAGTTCTAACCCTGCCCGATTCCCATCCACTATCGCAGAGATTTGTAGGATTTTTAGGTTTCAAACTGGACTTGCAGGCTAGATGGCAGGGTTCACCATGGTAAGCAAGGAGCCTGCCCCTGGACTTCTCTGAGAATTGTCTGGGCATATGGACTGCATAAGGTCCAAGATAAAGTTGTCAACGTGGAGCCCATCTTTGACACGCTTCTCTGGGTCATCTAATTAACAAGGGCATCGAGCTCTTCTCTCTTTCTACAAGGAGAGTGGCCGCAAATTTCAGCTTAATCAATGTTTATTCGCTTGGTGCACAAAGAATATTGGGGCTCCAGTAATTGCTGAATTGTTAAAGAGTTGTTAAGTAGGTTTTGTGTGCAGACGAAGTTTCCTGAAATACATTTGCATCATCAGAATCCCAGCCTCTTTCCTGGGCAATTCTGTCATCTCTTAAGTTTCTAAGTGGCTTTTTCACCCAGTGCTATTTTTATACTGCAGAGAGGAACAAATTCATAAAAGAAATCTCAATTTGTTCAAGCCTGATATTATGTGTGTAATGACTAGATTCGACAATGAACTGACTTTTGAGTTTTAGTGAGCAGTAAATGAACGGAGTGGAAGCCGTTGCTTTTGGAAACAGGCCTCCTTCTGTTCACTGCTCTAAATTTCATGTGGGGAGGAAAGTGATTTTTCAGGTATAGTCCTTTTGCCTGGAGGTTGATTCCAATTTACTTGAAATGGTGGCTTCTTTCCCTTCTTTCCATTAAAGCTTTCTCTCTATTCAGGTCTAAAGCACTGAAAAAAAAACTGTAGCATTATTTAGATCCTTTGTGATTTACATGTTTTCTGTTTATTTCCAACCTGTAGTCAGCTTGCAAGTATTCCCCTACCCAGGCATGAAGAAATATTGTCTAAAGGGAAATGAAATGTCAGCAAGGGATTAATGAATTCCATGAAGCCTCGGAAAACAAGAGCACTTCGCTAACTCTCTTCCTGACCAACCCCACGCTGAGCCTAAATAGAACAAGTGAGAGTGACATGGATCAACACACACACACACACACCCTGCACACACACACATGCACAGGTGCACACACACTACACACACACCACCACCACCGCACCGCCATCTTCTGCCTTACAAACCAGCTGGATATGGCCTTTTCTCCAGTTCTCTGTGGTAGATGGGAGCTGAGGGTCAACTTCTCCTAGTGTTTTGTTGTTGTTGTTGTTTTGTTTTGTTTTGTTTTGTTTTGTTTAGTAAAGAAGGAATAGCCTTCCTCTTCAGTCCTTGTTGCAAATGAATGCATTAAAAGTTACATTCTATGAATTTCAAGAGGACGAACAACTCTTGACCAATTTTGTTTGACTTTTTATTAGAAAAACAAGAACATTTGCATAATAATTTCCATGGGGTCATCATGCAGTCTTTTAAGGCGAGGGGTGTCAGTAGCAGAAAACTTGGGTTTCAAGAAAATGAATAGCCTTACATCTAGACCTCTGCTCTCAGTAGCTGTGTCCAGGATATTATGAACCTTTAATGAACATTTTATGAACCTTTTAATTCACAGAAATTGGGAAAATATTAAAATCAATGCATCTTATATACACGTACAGTTTTCATGACAGTTATTTCTAAAATCTCAAATCTTTTGAAGAATCAAAAATGTAAAGTGTAAAATGAAGATTCATGCAAAAAGAAGAAAGAAAAGAACTCTTACCAAAAAAATAAGAAAAATCCTACTAGTTTTATTTCAAAAAGCATTTGAAAACAGTCACAAAGATAAAGAAAAGAATAGATCTTTCTGACAACTGCTAAAAAGAATATAGGCCCTATATTAGTTTTTATGCTGCCTGTTCTGTATGGATTACTGTTTCCAGCTTGCCCTTTCTTTCTTCCTGGTGGATAGACTGCAGAATGGAACTTCATTCACTTTGGCACTTATTACTGTGAACTTCTGCCTACCTAAGATGGTCTTTGCCACACGTTTGATATACTAATCAGCCGGATTAAGGATTTAGCGTAACTTCAACTCATCTGTTGTTTCCCTCCACACCCTGCCCCCCCGCAACTCAGCTGGACACCTAGAAAACAACAAGCTATCTAATTACTGTTCCAGTTACTGAGGCTGCGTAACAAATTATCCCTAATTCATTGGCATAAAACATTTATTAGGGGCATTGATTCTGTGGGTTGGGAAGTTACACTCGATATGGTAGGACCAGCTTGTCTCCCATGCATTGTCGGAGGAGGCCTCAGCTGGAAGACTTGAAAGCTGGGAGCTTGAGTCATTTGAAGATGGTTTGCCAAGATTTATGGAAGTCAATGCTTGCTATAAGGTGAAACCTTACTGGGGCTATTGATCCAAACACCTACATGTTACTTCTCTGTGTAGTCTGGCGGCATAGGGGGTGGGCACAAGAACACATATCTTTTGACATAGTCAATATAATGTCACTCAAGACACTTAGTTGAGTTTTCTGAGCTATTACACGCTTTCACAGGTTCCAAGGAAGGGGAAATAGACTCCCTCTCTTTACAGAGACTGAGAAGATTCTGAAGGAGCATGCAGGATATCAAATATCTCTGTCATTATTTCTGGAAAATTAGACTTATTATATTTATCATCCTTAGAATATCGGGATCTTGTAAAATGCATATAGATTACTAAATATTTACAACAAACAAACCTCTACCTGGATGGTAGTGGCACATGCCTTTAATCCCAGCACTTGGGAATCAGAGGCTCATGAAGATCTATGAGTTCGAGGCTAGCCTATCTACACACACACACACACACAGACACACAAACACACACACACAAACCTCTAGTCAGTAGGTGCCTCACTTCTACTTATGAAAGAGCGAGGAAGAAATAGCTGTAAGCAGAGAGCTATCTGTAACAGTTTGACCAAACAAACAAATACTATGACTAAAGTAATAGTCTCAAGTGAGTAAAAAGGACCAGGGCTGATTTACAAAAATGAGATTTAAGAGACTTTGGATTGATTTTTTTCTACATTATTCATGACCTCTGGGTTACTTTGATAAGATGGATATTGTATTTGCTGATGGCTCTTTTAGTTCCCCAGAATTAAAGGCAATGGTGCAGTGATACAAGGAACAAATGTAGTGGCCACAGTCTGTGTTACCTTCACTTCAGCTGCTCACCGAGTAGAAACTCTGGAGACTGTTCAGCCCAGAGACACTTTTAGGGCCATTCATTCATTCATTCATTCATTCATTCATGTTGTCATCCAACACATATTTGTTTCATTTCTACCATGCAAAAGGCTTGCTGTGTTTAATGGAGAAGATTAATAAGTAGAAGACTGAGCTGAGTATGGTGGTACATGCCTTTAATCTCAGTACAAGGGAAGTACAGACAGATGGAAACTCGAGTTAGAGGCCAACCTGTTCTTCAGAGTGAGTAGTTTAAGGACACTCAGTGTTACATGAAAAACCCTATCTTGAAAACCCAATAATAACAGTATAAGTAGAATGTATAAAGCATTGAATCACAATGCTGGAAAATTAAAGCACTGTTTATAGAGATACTTGGTAAAACACCTTGGCCTCATATTTTGCCTTGTTAGACTGAAAACTGTGTTTCTACTTAAAGACTACATGACTACATTGTTTCGTTTAAGAATTAGTCCTAAATCTAAGTGCGGTGCACACCTTTAATCCCAGCAATCAAGAGGCAGAAGTAGGTGAATCTTTAGAAATTCAAGTCTAGCCTGGTCTACATAGTGAATTCCAGGATAGCCGTGGTTACCTAGAAAGACACTATCTGAAGATGCCAAAAACAAAAATCAACAAGAAAAACAAAATTAGTTTTAATAGGGACAACTTTTACCAATAATTTTAGTGTAAGATAAAATTTGATTAGTATTTTTGAAAAGTTGGTACACTCTATTACACTGCTTTTTGTATAATAATTAGGAGAGAACATCACACAAGTGATAACCTTCAACTTGAGACTGGAAGAACTCATAGGGCTTTAAAAGGTGAAGGTAAAGATAAAGAAAAAATCCAGAGGTTGGAGAATAACTAGAGAGGGAACATCAAGGGCACCTTTGGGGAACCATGCACCCCACCCATTAGAAAACTCTGTGTGGAAGGCTAACGGGCTAGAAGGTAGAAAATACTGGTTCAATCCTCAAAGCCTAGTGACATTTCCTTTTACATAATGAAATATCACCACCCAAAGCAACAGAGCAGAAAAGGTTTATATAGCCTGTCAATTACAGCCCATCACTGGGGAAGTTAAGGCAGGAACTCAAGCATCTAGCTCCACCACACACATAGTCAAGAGCAAATAAATAAATGAATGCGTGTTTGCTGTTTTGCTTGCTGCTCAGCTTGATTTCTTCACTTTTATACATTTCGGGGTCCAACCTAGGGAATGATGCTGCCTGTAGTGGGCACCAATTAGCAACCAAGACAATCCTGTACAGCTGTGTCCACAGGCCATCCTGATGAAGATAATTCCTTAAATAAGACTTTTTAAATAAACGATTTCTAGGGTGTGTCAAGCTGATGGTTGAAGCTAACCATCGTACCTCAATCACAAAATACCTACCGGATCAGTTGAAGGTGATTGAATAGTAGGGATGTGGCTCGGACAGATGTGGCAGCGGCAGAAGTAGTACAGCTGGGTTATCCAGGATGGGATGGAGGAGTTTGGGCAGAAATATGCTGGGATGCTTGTAATGATCTGTAAGACGGTGATGATGGCAAGGATAGGATTTGTGACAGGAGCTATAAAGAGAAAAAGAGTGAAATGTGTTGACATTTCTATAAAAAACCGGCAGCAAGTCTGGAGCAAAGAGACAAACCATTTGTTATTATAGCTAAGCTTTGCCACTAACTGACCAGTTGCTCAATTAAAGTACATTTTCTCCTATTCTCAAATTATGGTTGTTGTTTTTTTTTTCCCTAACTTGATTAAGTCATATTCTCCAGGGTCCCTTCTGAGCACCTGCATCTAATTTAGAGATGCGTTGTCATGGCTCCTGTTCTGCATTTGGAAGTTCATTTTCTATTCTGTTTATTTCGTTTAAATGCTGAGCTATTAGGCTCCTTCCAAGCCATATCCACTGAATACAAAGTCAAAAAATAACCTGAGCCGTGCTGAAAGTGCTGAACTGCTGGTCAGCGTTGTCAGGAGCAAGAGGCATGAAGGGTTGCCAGTGTGTATCCTAAGCAATTTTTGGCCTAGTACATTTTTTGTTTGTTTGTTTTAAAAAAGAGAAATGATGTGCCTGGCTCATTCTGTTAATATTCCCCCATGCCCATACCCCTTAAGGTGGGTCTGTGCACATGGAGAGGTTAATATTAATATTGCCTTTTTACAGCTAAATTATCTGGCTCTAGAACCATTCACAGATTCTATTAAAGACCCCTATGGAGGATTGCTTCTTCAAATAGGCATTTTAATTCACCCGGGTACAATAAGGTGTTGCCTTCCTTTCATTAATAAAATGGGAACTCATAAAGAAAACCAGATTATCTTGAATTTATGATCAAGTAATTTTGTTTCTCTTAGCCTGGATAATAGCTGTGAAACATCATTTCCCTTTCTTCCTTTTTTTCCCTTCATACACTTTGACATTCTTAATTTCTCATGTTTATTTATCTTTTTTATTTTAATTTGACAGCGAAAGCTATCTAGGACCCCAGGAGGCAAACACTGTGACTCAAGAATTGGTCCTTTCCATCTTCAATTTAATGAAATAATAAGCCAGTAATTGATTTATATTTATATTTACATTTGCCTTACAAATTCTGAGATTTTTGTCACCTTTATTGTAGTTCTGTAAGTAGTCACTAAATTACTTCCAGTGAACTCTGCTTTGCCCTCACCCACCCAGTGGCTGAAGCTGAGCACCTGTGCCCTCCCTAGCTTCCTTTGCCCCCTATAACCTAAAACATTAATTTTTCGCCACAAATTGTTGTTGAATTATTTGGGAGGGGGCGCTCAACCTCTTTGGCCACTTATCAAGAAGTACATTCCATAAGGCAGTCTGTCCTTGTGACCTTCTACTTTCTGCCCAGCCACAACTCAAATGCCCCCAAGGAACAGAATTCTGGGGTGTACAGCACAGGCTGGCACTGGGGAGCAAGCCAGCGGTGTACCGAGGGTTCGAATCCAGAAGCACGGAGAGCAGCCACCAGCGTCCTGAGTGTCACCCTTGACTTCGATAAGAAGTTTCAATCAAACCTCTGTCTTCCTGGGGACTTTCTTTTATTAGGCGTGTGTTAAGGAGGATCTGTTTTCTTCTAGTAGCTTCAGATTAGATGGTGCTCGTTTGCAGGAAATTAGAGAGAGGAAGAATCTGTGAGATGAAGGCAGAGGCCATCAGAATACAGAGGGTAGCCTGACCTTCAGGAATACGAAACAGAAAATGTGTAAGTGTGCCAATATCAGTGCAAGTAGTCCATGGGACACCTGCTATGTAGATTTAACTTAATTCCACAAGTATGTGTGTGTGTGTGTGTGTGTGTGTGTGTGTGTGTGTGTCTGCATATATGTACACATGCAAGTTCACATTGAGCTGTAGAAAGTGCTGTCATCCAAGCCCTTGTCTGAGTCTTCTTGCTCACGATGCCTTGGCAGCAGCGTTCTCTCTTACTGCACTGACTGCATTCTGCAGGGGATGTGCACGGATTCTGTTCTTCCGAGAAAAATAAATAAACCTACTCCTGTTGCTTCTGTTTCAGGAAGCCGCAAAGCGATGTGCCTTGGTAGAGTTACCCTCATGAGAGTGAGGGCATCACAAACAGAGATGATATGTGTACTAAGGCTGCATAGGACGCAGCCCAATTGGAAATTGCAAATCGGCTAGCAAACCTTTGAGTTTGCCATGCACAAGATAGAAGTGGGGCTGTGCAGAGGGTTTGATTGTGTGTGGTTGCGTGTCATGGCAGGCTTGTTGGCGTGAGGACATCATTCCCCTGAGAGAATCATGGGGAGCTACTGGATGTATGGCTGTCACCCATGTGGTTATGATCAGGCACAGAGGGCTGAGTAGCAGTGTCACGGTGCCAGGTCAATGTACAGGCCTGTCTGCAATAGTGACGCTGCAGGATATTGGTTTGGCCAGGATTCCTGGTTTTTTTTTTTTTTAGCAGATGCATGCCTCAGCTTGCTCCTTAGGTTGTAGCTTTCTGATGCTGACAGCTTGGGTCTCCCATAATTGGATTTTATTCCCTACACAATTATTTCTCCTTCTTCTCCTAACTTTGGTAGTCCTGGTATCTTTAGCAGTTTTAGAACCTTGAAAAAAATCTGATTTTTAGGATGCTGTGCTCTCTCTGCTAGTGCCCCTCCCAGCCTGTGCACAGGGCGTTCTCCCATGGGTTCAGCTGTCCTGGCCCTTACTGGCATGTTTAAAATTTTCTTCCTGGTCCTTACTGCCACCTTAAGTGGCTTGTCTAGTTTTATGGTCAGTTCCCTCCAGTCACAATGTAAACCCATACGTTTAAATGTTTGCTCTCTGTTGTGTCTTAACAATTACGTCTATGTCTGGTGTGTAGTAGTCTTTAATGCATTTGTTTAATATGTTAGTGAATTAATGAATGCCACATATCCCTGCTTTCCTTGCTGAAATACTCTACCTTCATTAGAACCTACTAGCAGTTTCTTTTCCAGTATTGATGAGGTTTTTCTCACCCCAGAGCACAGAAAATAGAATATTTGCATGATATCATGATATACTAGAGTGAAGTCATAGACATCTATATGGTACTTAGTTAAAAATAGATTATATACGAATGTGTGTGCATATACATTATAATAGGACAAAGAAAATACAAATATTGGGTAATGTATTTATTGAATTTCTATAATAGTTCACAAACAAAATTTTGTAAAAAAAAGAAAAAAAATTGCAGCCATCTTGTCTTAGGTCCCAGCTGTAACCTATTGGCTGCAAACCAGTTGAGAGCTGACTCCTTAGTGTTTCATTCTGTTTGTGGTTGAGAGTTTGCCTCTGGGACAGGCCTAGCTGGCAGCATGTCATTGTCATCCTTACCGACACCCTCCTCTGCCACACATAGAGCTGGCCTAGTCCACAGTTCCAGAGGCTGTGACTCTCGTTCTGAGAGGGTGCAGATGAGAGCCGCCTGTCTCGCCAGCCTGATGGAGTCCTCAGGAAGGGGCGTTTGTGCGAGTTTGGCATGTTGGAGGCCTCCCCGCTTAACCGCAGATGAGCAGTGCCATCTGCTTGGGAACAGCCAGCTTGTTGTTTGTTTTACTCGGAGTTTATTAAAGTCACCCAAGGGAGAGGAGGAAGGGCCTCGTTTGGAAGCTCATTTCTTTGAAAACTAGCATGATTTGGTAGTAAGAATACTAGAAAAGTCCTTCCAAGACGCAGGTTCTAGTCTCACCGCTGGCTCCAGCACTATGATCTGGAAAATTGCAGATTCTCGTTGGCTTGATGACCTCAGACATGAAGGGAGCACCACACCTTTCCTGCTTGTCTCAGGGAGGCTGTAAGAACCGCATCCTACAGAAGCAAGTGCACTGTGTAACTTAACATGTTAACATGGTAAGCATTCCATATCACTTAATATGTTAAGTATTGCTAATCTTGGCTTTCAATTATTTAAGAACCCTATATCAAACTCTCAGAGCTACAGAGAAATTAGACTTGTTATCATGGGCCATGTCACTGGGGCTGTAGCCAGGGTGATTCCTGAGTGCGCACCGAGAGTCAGTCCCCAAAAGCTTGCTCTAACATTCAGTATCTGGGAGGCTCAAAAGCCCTTACATCCCTTTATCCATTAAAACTAAAAGACTCAGGAGTAAGATACATATTTTTATTTTAAACCTGACAACTTGTTAAGTTATTTATCCCTAAAATGAAGTCATTGGTATCAAAACTTTGTCTACAACCGTTGAGATGAAGAGCTAGTTATACACAGATTAACAAAATCTTATTAAAAGGTTACCAGTCCCTCACTGAAGCTGTTTGTATGTTTCTCGTTTCTCCTCCAAATTTAGAATATATGATGAAAATATTTCATTTTCCTATCCAAACTCCAGGCACAAGTGGAAACTTACTTTGTTATTTTCAAACGCAACAATATTCTGCAAAATTACTCAATTTAATCTGGCGAGACAATCTTTTGTTTAATTCTCAATGGCCAGATATGGTATGCCAGAAAAATCCTCCTGAACATCCTGGGCTCTCATTTTGGATACCTTTGTGTTTTAAAATTAGAGATCTATTTCTCTATATATATATGATCTATTTCAAATGTCATCTGTTGACTAGCTCTTATCGTTTTAGTAATGGCCACATGAAGAACTTATTTGTTCAGGTTACTACTTATTTTAACTGCCTCAACATGTGCTTTAGGGAGATTTTTTTTCTTCCTTTTTGTCCCAAGGAAACATTCCACTACAAGTGCTGCCTAAGCATTCTGAAAGAGAGACATGTGCTTTAAAAAGTATCCTAAATTGCTCACATTTTTCTTTATACACAAATATTTTCAGGTTGATATTTGGAGTTTCAGGTGAGAATGTAATGGAGACTGTAGAAAACGTCACTTTGGGGGGAAAGCTCCTATTTTGGATCCACAGACTGAAAATCAGATTTTCTTTTCCCTGGGATTTTGCAGCATATGGAAATTGACATACTCTGAAATTTGGAGGCACTGAAATAGAAAGTGAGGCCAGATTTATTTTCACAGTCAGTAATCTGGTTCTATTACCTTGAATAAACTAGGCTTTAGAGAGAGTGATTTTTATTATAGTGAAAGTTAAATACTATAGAAATTTATAGAAAATATAGAAAATCCAGAAATGTATAAATAAGAAAATAACATATAACGAGCACTGTATCCAAATACAAATACTTCTGTTATTTTAACGTACTTCTTCTGGCATTTCTCCATGCTTCTTCAGTGCATATGCTTTTAAGAATCAGGCCCCAAAGAGTTTGTATTCACGCATTTCTCTTTTCTCTTTATCATTATATTATGAGCATTTGCTGAATGAATAAGCTGAATAGAAGACATTAAATATTCACTAGTACATTAGAAGGCTATGTATTACTCTTTATGTGGACATGATATAATTAATTATCTGCTTTATTATCGTTAGGTAAAGACAATTTTTAAAGCATTAATAGCCCTGAAACGAACATCTTCATCCACAAATTGTTTTATATTTCTAATTGTTTCTCTGGAACCATCTCTTTCGGCCTTCTCTATCAGTTTGGATCCTTTTCTATCTCAAAGATATTAACCTTTATCAAGGCAAGTCTTCATTGAGAGTGCTAGCAACAGTTTCTCTTAGAAACACTAATTAGAATATTTTTCACAATTTTCTTAGCTATTCTTTATTCAATAAATATTTATGGAGTTCCTCCTCTAGGCAAGGGATGCTGGGCAAGGTAGCTATATTCTGTCTTCAGCAGACACATAGCGTATTTCTGGGGAGAGTCTTGTATTTCTTCTTAGACTCAACTCTAAAATGACTTTGTTAGAAAATGTGAAGGGCTTTTAATTGTACTAGGCTTAAACCCATAAAATAGAGAGCTAGTATTCGCACTAAATTTAATCTCCTGTATCAGCGACATGAAATGCCTGTTTATGTATTCTCATGATTTTTTGTGAATGCCTGCAGTATTTTTCACTCTTCCGTGTGTATGTATTTTATTTTCTTTTTCTCTGTATTTGGGTATTTTGCTTGCATGTTTATCTGTGTACCACTGTGTGCCTGGTATCCACAGAGGCCAGGAGAGGGCATCAGATCCCCTGGAACTGGAGTTACAGATGGTTGTGAGCTGCCATGCCATGTAGGCGTTGAGTATAAAGGCCAGGTTCTCTGGGAGAGCAGCCAGGGTTGGTAACCCCTGAGCCATCTCTTCAACTCACTGTGTGTTTTCTTACCTATCCTTCTCCCTAAGGGCTTCTTGTCTTTTCATATTAAGAGAGATGGCTCTTTCCTCCCACACTTTTATTGTATTACGTGGACAAACATACTCAATTTTTATATCATGTTTATTATTAGACCATTTTCTAAATTCTTGTTTTTAGCGGCACTTGGGGGCAGATGCTGGTGAGCAGATACCCGTCCTGTGAAAATTGGGCACACAAATATTGGTTTCCTAGCAGAGTATGCACAGAAGAACACAGCCACCTTAACCATTAGTGAGACTTAACAACTGTTGTATTAAACATCCCAGTGGCATTTTTTGTCACCTTAGAGCAAGATTTTGACATTCAATACATGACAGGTTCCTATTGCCATTTTATTAATTCTTCTAATCATGTATTACTTTATATCCATTTAACCTTATGTTCTCTACCACAGTTAAGCTTGCCTTGGTAAATTAGATAACACCATTCAGATAGCAAATCTCATTTGGATTACAACGTAGTAGATTTCACCTATGCTATGAGCCTGTTGTTCAATTCATTCTTCTGTGTCTGCTGATGTGATAGTTGATGCCTCTGCTTTGTTGCCAATCTGATTTTCACAGTATTGTAGGGCGTCAACATCATCTTGTCTTAGCCATGTTTATATTAGCTGCATTTATTACAATGTACTTACCTACAGATCTATATACATAAATACATATATTTTATTTGCTCTTCAAAAATAACATTTTATCTTTATATTTTGTGTAATAAGTGATATATTTCATGTTATTCATTATTGTGTGAGAAATTTCTTCTCCTCTTGACCTCCTTTTGTGTTAGTAGCTTTATAGAGTGTTTCTATTTCCTTTCTTCTTTCCTTTCAAAAAGTACTTTTCTCCCAAAGGGGTTTTTATAAGGTATATACTATACAGTTACTTTTAAAATAATTGAGTTGTTTTTATTAAAATAGAACTTTAAATTTTTGTTTCTATATTCTTCTCTCATACGTTACATCCCAACTGCAATTTTCACACCCTCCTCCCATTCCAATCCCACTCCCCACGTTTCCCCCTCAACCACTCCTCCTCTGTTTCTCTTCAGAAAAGGGCAGGCCTCCCATGGATATCAATCAAGCATGACATATCCAAATTGCAGTAAGACCAGGTACCCCCTTTCTACGTATTGATGGTGGACCTGAAGAGGCAATGGAATAGGAGGAAAGGGGGCCCCAAGTCAGGCAAACAAATCAGAGATACCTCTGCTCCCTCTGTTAGGAGTCCCACCAGAGGACCAAGCTGCCCAACTGTAACGTGTGCAGAGAGCCTAAGTCAGTCCCATGCAGGTTCCCCGGTTATTGGTTTTGTCTTTGTGAGCCCCTAGAAGCCCATGTTAATTGTTTCTGTGAGTTTTCTTGTGGTGTTCTTGATCCCTTTTCCTCCTGTAATCATTCCTTCTCTTCTGCAGTATTCTCTGAGCTCAATCTAATGTTCGGTTGTGGGTCTCTGCACCTGTTTTCATCACTTTTTGCATGAAGCCTCTTTAATGGCAATTGGGCTAGGCATCAATACATGAACATAGCATTCTATCACCAGGAATCATTTCATTGAGTTTTCTAATTTGTTTGTTTGTTTTTTGTTTGTTTGTTTGTTTGTTTTATCCGTCATTTTTGGTCCTAACCTAGATCTCTGGGCTATCCATCTCCGGTTCCTGGCCCTCCAAATATTATCAGGAGGGCTCCTGTCATGTTATAGGTCTCAAGATGGTCCAGCCATTGCTTGACCACTCCCGTAGTTTCTGCTTCATCTTTACCCCGGTACATCCTGTAGGAAGGACACATTGTAGGCTGAAGGCTTTATGGCTGCATTGGTGTCCCAACCACTCCATCAGAAGTCTTGCCTGTTTACAGGAAATGGCTGATTCAGACTCTTGTCCCCCGATACGAGGTGTCTTAGCTAGGGTCATCCTTGTTGTTTCTATTGCACAAGGTTTCTAGCTCATCCCCAAGATGCTTCTCAATTCTTCTAGTACTCTCTCCCTACATCATCCTCTGCCCACCTAATCCCTCCTGTTCCTGTCCCCACTGGCCCTTATTCCACACCCAACATCTATTCTCTTTACCGTTCCCAAGGAAATTCATGTGCTCCTCTATACCTGTGCCCTCCTTGTTACTTAGATAGTCTGGGTCTGTGGACTGAGACATGGTTATCCTTTGCAGGTAATGTCCACATGTAAGTGAGTACATACTGTGCTTGTCTTTCGAGGTCTGGGTTAACTAACCTAAGATGATTGTTTTTCTAGTTCCATTTATTTGCCTGCAAATTTCATGGTGTTATTTTTGTTTTAACTCTAGACAATGTCTTTTATTTATTTATTTTATTTTTTCATATACATTTATATTGTTCCACATATATACAACGAACTACCTATAGCAAGAAGAACCATGACACAATCAGGAATTATATAAATGTTACATTCTTAGTGTTTTGGCTATTTATATTTGACAGCCTTGAAGAAGACATCTTTTCTATCTTGGTGCATCTAAAATTCTGAATGTAAATCAATCTCCATCACATCTGGTCATTATCAACTTAAAATATCTATACCTAAAAACATCTTAACCCCTAAACAACTAAGCTTCATTGTAAAGCTAAGCTACCTGATCTTCAACTCCATCAGAGACTTGAGAAGGAATAAACTTGATTACCTGAGTATGCCAGGAGTGCAGGTTAGCAGCTTCCCAAATGAGAAGAGGACAGAGACAGTTTTCTACCTGAATAGTCATCATGGTGTTATTTTTTAACAGCTGAGTAATACTCCATTGTGTAAATGTATCACATTTTCTTTATCCATTCTTTGATTGAGGGACATCTAGTTTATTACCAGTTTTTGGCTGTATGAATAAAGCTGCTTTGGACATAGTTGACCAAATGCTCTTGAGGTAGGATGGCACATACTTTTGGTATATGCATAGACTGGTACAGCTATTAGTCTTGACATAGATCAACTCTGAATTTTTTTTGTGAAACTACCATATTGATTTCCAAAGGGGTTGTACAAGTTTGCACTCCCACCAGGAATGGAGAAGTGGTCCCCTTGATCCACATCCTTTTCAACATGAGCTGTCACTTGTGTTTTTTATTTTAGCCATTCTGACATGTGAAAAATGGAATTTCAGAGTTGTTTTGGTTTGCCTTTTCCTCATGGCTAAGGATGTTGAACATTTCTTTAAGTGTTTCTTGACATTTGAGTTTCCTTTGTTGAGAATTCTGTTTAGATCTGCACCTCATTTTTAGTTGGTTTTTTTGTTTTGGTGATGTGTAGTTTTTTGACTTCATATATTTTGGAAATTAACCCTCTGTCAGGCTAATTTCCAAAATAGCTTGAGGTTGGTGAAGATCTTTTCCCATTCTGTAGGCTGCTGTTTCGTCCTATTGACAGTGTCCTTTGCCTTACAGAAGCTTTTTAATTTCATGGGATCCTATTTGTTAGGTTGTTAATTGTAGTACCTGTGATATTGGTGCTCTGTTCAGGAAGTTGTCTATTGTGACAATGAATCAGTGAATGACTTTTGAGTCAGGGAAGAAATAAACAAATTAAAGACTTCCTAAAACTAAATGAAAATGAATGCATAACATAGCCAAACTTATGGGACACAACGAAAGTCGTGCTAAGAGGAAAGTTCATAGCATCAAGTGCCTTCATAAATTCCATACCAGCAACTTAACAGCACGCCAGAAATCTCTAGAACAAAAAGAAACAAACACACACCAAGAGGAGGAGACAGCAGGAAATAATCAAACTGAGAACTGAAATAAATAAAATAGAAACAAAGAGAACAATACAAGGAATCAGTGAAACAAAGAGTTTGTTCTTTGAGAAAATCAACACGATAGACAAACCCTTATCCAAACTAAAAGACTGAGAGAGAGAGAGAGAATATCCAAATTAACAAAATCAGAAATGAAAGAGAGAGCATAACAACAGACACCAAGAGATCCAAAGAATCATTATATTTTATTTAAAAAAAAAAACCTGTACTCTACAAAATTGAAAAGTCTAATCAGCAGTGTGGGAAGGGGCGGGTGTTGACATCATCATTGAAGACAGGAAGTCACGTCTTTGCGACTCTCCCTTTTTCACTTAACTGCACTTGCTGACAATACACTCTAGGGTGTTAGAACCAGGTAATAAACGTCAAAACTTCTAAACCTTGTTTACTTTTCAGGAAAAAAAATTGAAAATATTAATGTATCATCATGCTCGTGCTTAAAATTGATTTATTATTGTTTGCATTTGCCATCACTTATTTTTCAACTCTGCTGCCTTAAGCTTAACAATTTTGAATGTTCACTGTTAGCTTCAATAGATCTTTAGGTAAGAGACATGTAGATTATGTGATTTTTGAACGCATACAATGAGACTATAATTTAAAATATTAAGACATGTTCTCATACAATCCATCTGGCCTCAAACTCCCTGTTAGGATCTCTTCGTCCTCTGGCCTCCACCTTCCTAATTTCTGGGATTATAGGCACAGCCTGCTTCATATTGTATCTCTTGCAGGGAGGGGCTCGTGTAGCTAAATCTCACTTGTCGATTCATTCATTCCTTTGTTCCTTTTCTGAAAGAGTGTCTTGCTGACCTGACTGAATGGCTTTCCACTCTCCATGCTCTTGCCCCAGCCTGCTGAGTTCTGGGGGGCAACAGAAGCACATGCCTTAGCTCCCTTCCACCATTGTGTTTGAACAGAATCCTTGGGACACGCCATTTTTCCCCTATAAAATTCTGTAGCTATTGTTGTCATCTAGGTAAGGTTTAGTTAAATCCAACAGAAATATGAAGCCAGCTCGTCTTTCTTGCTTCTTTGTGAGTAGCCTATCTGTCTTTTTAGTTCCAAATGAAACACTTCCACACCTTTACCCACTGTGGCATTCTCTTTCACAGTTACCATAGGCTGGCTATCTGCCCTAGGTCATCGAATACCTTTCCTCCTTTACTGATTGCTTCTTGAGGCTTCTTCCTCATCCTTCTGTATTTTCTATGTAGATGATCAAATTTCTTCAGCATAATCTGTGCATCATTTCTTTGATCCAGATTATTTGGAGATGGAGTTCTAGATTTTCCCCCAAGTTTTTTCTCAAGTCTTTCAACTTCTTTGTAACCTACCCAAACATCTTTTCCCAAACCAGTGTGTTTCCTGATAGCCTTTTCATTCTTCCCTTGTTTTATGAAAACACCACATTGTGTGTGTGTGAGAGATATCTGTCATCATATATAGTATATATGTTATATATGTATATACATACACACATATATACACATATGTATATGTATACACATACACACATATCATAGGACAAATATTTGGAACCCATAGGACAGATATTTGGAACCCATTTCTTGCTTCAATCTTTACATGAGCTTCATGGGTTAAGCTCAGGTAGGCAGGCCAGGAGGCAAGTATCTCTTTGTTTATGATTTGTGCTGCTATTAAAAATAAACCTGTTGTTTTCCCCATATAAACAGAAGTGCACATGAGAAGCTCACAGTAGAGCATGTAATCACAATCTATAAACAACCCTATAAAGAGAGAGTTTCCAGAAGCTGAATACAGGACAGTGAGCAGTGTGCATGCCTCCAGTAGAGTTCCCAAGGAGGTCCAAACCTCAAGGCTTCCTTGTAGTACAGAGGTGTGGGTCTCAATACTATTCATGTCAAAACACTCCTTTAGTGAGTTCATATTGAAGCATTCATTGGCCATATCACGAGCAATGCATAAAAGAGACATGTGAGAGAATCGTCTAGAAGGTTACAAAGCCAGGGATCTGGATTTGGAGGTTTGCATCAGCTGGTAATATTTCAAAGATCGTTGCAATTCCATTTATTAACCTGCTTATTATCTAAATCAAATAATCTACTCATTGAAGTCTCAGCTGTGTATTGAGAATAATATTTCAGGAAAACTATTTCTCCTCTCAAGTTTTGAGCATCCTGAGGGAGCAATCTTTAAAGACATCTCCCATTCATGCATGCAGCTTTTGAATTCCCACTCTTGTCCCTGTTCAGAATAGCACAGCTGCTTCTGTAACTGCAGGAGACTTCCCTACTTAGAGTGAGTTCTGTCACTGTCATTTTACAGCAGACTGAATTGGGTGGTAGTTGTTAGTTTCTGAAATAATTAAATATCGCTTGCTTTTGTGAATCTTTAATCTAGGGCTCCTTTGCAAAACACAGTGGGGACTACGATCTTATTCCTTGGGCTCTCTACATGGCACAACCCAACAGTGTCTTAGCATCTTCCCATCTTAAGATAAGCCTTTCTTAAATGGCCAGGAGCCTGGAGCAAAATCTGGAATGTTGCAAAGCTATTTCCTCTGGATTGGATGACGTTTGCCATCTTGAATGAGGCAAGTGTAGTCACCTTTGGGAGAGTCTGGTGAGATAAGACTTGTGTAATGTCACTCCCTATGGAAGGAGAGTGGAGGCTTCCATGGGACCCATGGATTCCTAAGGCATGGGAGCCCTCAGAAGCTACTAACGTGGTTTATCTTGTTCCCTAGAGCATCTGAAGGCACACAGGCAATGGACAGCCAGCTGGCACACTTCGGTGGTGTGCCTGCCCTTCAGCTGCCTGGGGAGTCCAAGGTAGCATGGGCTTTCTTGAGTTGTTCATCCTGTGGGAAGAGGCTCTTTAGCAGGGTAGCTGCCTTAGAACCATGGATCCTTTTGTGAGTTATTCCCATGAGTTTATTGGTTCACCAGACTGGACTTGGGCATAATTCTTTCTTTAGTTTGCAGGCGACCCATAAGGAGATGACTTTTTATTTATCTCTCCAGGAAACACATCTTGGCATAAAACCAGGAGGAAGAACCAGAGGAAAAATGATAGGCAAGTTTTGGTAACCAGACCCAAAGGGGATAGAGTCGCTTAGGATGAGGGAGTGGGAAGACGTAAAGTTGAAGGAGTATTGAAAGATCTACTCAAGAGTCACTCAGAGAGCTGGGACCACTCAGGATGGGTGGTCAGGTGGTGCACAGAAGTCTGATCCAGATAGGAATGCCAGTGACAGGCCACTTAAGCTTGTGGACATTAAAGTTTACAAAGGAGTCAGTCTGAAAGTTCCATGTTTGAAGGAACACTTTGCTTTTCAGTCAATAACCTTATGGTTAAAATAAGGTCTCTGCTCACCAAGAGTGCAGCTGAGCACTTTTTGCTTCTCAGTGCTGTCGCATTTGTTCTGAATTAGCTTATTCTCACTTTAATGGATAAAAATTTCCATTTTAGGTTTTTATATATGATTATGCTTTGCAGTTAAAGCCTCTTTTTGGGAAAGGTTTTACAATGTGATTTTATTTGTTTGCTAGTAAAATTTATTACCATAATACTTTTAGCATCCTCATTTAATCTTCAGACTTCTCTTTAAAAAAAAAAAAAAAGCCAATTCACCATTATGTTTAGCTACTCACACTGAGGTTGGGGGCAGTTTTATAATATGTACATTCTTATTGGCTTTGTCTTGGATATTTTATTCTGAGGACAGTGAAGGCAGTTTTTACAGAAATAAATCATTTAGCTATATTAAGATTTGAAAGGCTTATAAATGGCTTCTTTTCAGCCATTATTGTGAAAATAGGAAAAGGGGGAGAAACACCCCACACTTTCATTTAAACACGTCAATTCTTCAAAGTGGTGTTCAGAGAAAGCTGTTGCTTTTCCATCATTGAAACAAGATTAGATGTAAAAGTTTATTTCTGGTATATTTCCTCTTGATCTGTTCTCTCATAGTCACTTCTAATATGAATATACATTTCTCAAAATATAGTTTGAGACATAAATGAGAAAGTAAATACCCTCTGCATATGCATACCTAGGTAAATACTCCTTTTTACATATATTTTATATATAGGCTTCTCTGAATTCATGTATGCGTTTTAAAAGTTGAAAATAATTTCTGAAAATTCCAGAAATAAAGCATACTTTCCCACTTTTTCCTAGCACCTCGTACTAAGCCCCATTGAGTCGTTGGTGTTTTGGCACTTGTAGACCTTCTCATTCACCTCTCTATGTGAATTTATTTGTTTTATTAGTGAGATGTGACCATGTGAACCCCGTGTGGACACTGAACATTATTAGCGTGTCAGTTGTTTCCCTCGGGCCTCAGATGATTCTTGGAAGCAACGCCCTACTGGAGAGAAGAGCAGTGTGACATAAACGTACCCATCACCATGGACTGTGTGGTCGCTAACTTTGTAGGATAGTGTAAATTAATTAATCTTCAGCATTTAGAATATTTTGCTTGAAACAGTTGCTTATGCTACAGATTCGGTCTTGGAGGCACAAGAAATAATTGTTATCATTTGATTTCTGAGCCAAATGCACGCTTACATTCTATTGTAATGAAAATTTTCTGAGTTCTCAGTAGACGCTGGATTTTAATTTTCATGTTGTTACTAACCAGTGGATCTCTTAAACTCGTTTTTATGATTGGCTTTAAGATATAGTTAATTGGAAGGTGCAATGAAAATAAAATTAAATTCTACATACTATTGCACATCCCATATATATGTACACAAATCATCAGTCGAAATTCATATTCCTTTAAAAATATTTGTAAATGTTACTCCAAATGCACATTTGGTAAATTCATTATTGGATCTTTATATAAAATTCATCTTCTATAATCTGTTCAGAATCTTTAGAATTCTTCAACATGTCTTAATAATTGTGTTTGAGTAATGTTTTACATTTATAGGAGTTTTAAAAAGGCAGGTGCAATGTGACATATCAGAAGAAGCAAATTAAACTCTTGTAAAGCACAGCTGGAATGCTAAAAATGTGTATTTGTAATTTAAATATGTGACACCATCACACTGTAAAATCAGTTCATAATTAGAAAACATCTGTTTTTTCCAATATGATGCCTAATAGTATATTTAAATAATTTAGAATGCAATAAGAGAAAGAAAGTCAAGGAACAATAAGTGATTCATGTACATTTCACTCCTTTTGTTTAATGCCCTTTATGAAATCTTGGAGGACCCTGTCATTTGAAGCTACTTTTTGCATAGAACATAAATATCACTGATAAAATACATATGCCAAACATATGTGCTGTTCTGACCTTATTGTGTCAGTCAAAATAAATAAATAAATAAAACCAGGTTGTGTAGGTTGTGGTGTTAACAAGGATTTATATACTGCTATTTCTTCCTCACCTTCCTTTTTTATTTTAATCAAAAGACATTGAAGCAAATATAAGTTGATTATTTTCACAGGAAATTTATGTGAATGTTTTGCAAATACAGAGGGACTGTTGAGTTGCATGAATTCTGTAAAAATACTTGAGCCAGGTAAAATATTGAGTTAAAACTTATCAGGATCAATTTTAGTTTAACTAATAAAGTTTGAATAAAACCACAATTTCTCAAATGAATTTAACATGGTAGATTAGCCACACATCTGTCATCAATGTTCACATAGGAAGGTATTTATATATGTGTGATGAAAACTCAAATGGGTATTTTTATTCTAACTGAAGTGTGCATGCTGAATAGTCTCTTGGTTTATTGGCAGTAAATCGTGTAAGTTAAAAAATAAAAAATAAAAAATTTAAAAAAAAGCTCACACAGTACAAGTGTTTGTTTCAGATATGGACAAACCAAATGTGGTTTAGAAGGTTCTGGTTTTGACATTACCAGCCTACGTCTGGAAAGGCCAATGTATCCAAAAATAAGTAAATAAATAATAATAAGACAGGAACAGAACAAAGCATTTGCGTTAGCAATCAGAAATAATGGCCAAGGGTTTCTTCTTAAGCTTAGTCACCAAGATGGTGTGAGCAAATTCATCATGGCCATGCAGCCCTGCAGAGCAGGGACAGGAAGCATTTGCTGGGGTGGCAAGGGTTAGTGCACCACACAGGATGGCTGGCTCACCTTTCTATTTTAAATGCAGCATTTTCACTTTAATTCTTGGGTTGGGGATGGGCGGGCGGGGGGTGAAACCTCACTTCTTTTTTTTTCTTTTTCTTTTTTTTTTTTTTTTTTTGCGGGGTTAAAGTACACAAAGTTAATCTGCTCCATTTATATTCATCTACTCTGAGGCTCCTTTTTATCCACCTTTGCTGCTGATGCCCACCACTCGCCATTCATCAGTTTATGCATTGTGCGCCAGGGCAAATAATGACAGAATATCTAGCTAAAGAAGGGGTACTTAATCAGCAATCAAGATTCAATTTGTTTTAATTTTAGCAGGTGTTTGTGAGGTACATTGATGGGAGAGATAATATGTGCTGCTTTCATTAGCTCTCTTGTTTTTGTGCGTGAACATTTAAGAGCCAGATGTTCGGAGGTGAGCTGATCAGAATATTAAGTCTCCAGAGGTTGGTTTCCATAGTGTTTTACATTCCTTTCTTTCTCTCCCTCGAATCACCCTGAGCTCTGAGGTGCAAGTGCTGGCAGGGACAGACTCCATTTCTATATCCTGTTCAAGTAGGGATTTAAATTGGTGCCTAATTCTTGGAATACAATGCGTTAGTTTAATAATCTGTCATTAATTCTTGCACTCTGGGTCAGCCTCACATCTTACCCAAGCCTTTTAGCTGATAATCTATCTTAGAAGTTATTTGCGTAGAGGCTGGTATTTCATCCTGATATTTTCCTGAAGGAAAAGGATGGGAAACACGTGACTGACCTGGATAACGACCCCATCATCTTGTTAAATCAATATCCAAAGTTGACCAGTGCGCTGTCATCAGCCAGTGAAAACTCAGCAGTCCTGACACCATCTCAAGGACACTAACGCAGGCCCTCCGAAGCTAGGGGCATTGCTGGGGTGAAAAGTTACTCCCGCTCTCAAGGAAGCATACATTCTTGTTCATGAAATTATTTTATAAAGTAATACAAGATTTCTATTTTACGGTCTTCTACAAGCCATTAAAAATCTTGGAGGGGATCTTATCAGAGGTTAGTGACAGGGAGTTTTCAGTTTGGACACCATTTTAACTGCTCTTTAGTTGTATTTAATAAATGTTCTAGATATATGTTGATTAGCTTACGTATTTTCGTAAATTTTTTTGGGGTTCTGTCAGGTATTAGGCATGTGAGTTCTTTTTCTACTGAAAAGTGTAGCCAACAATAAAGAGTTAATTGAATTGGCTTTGGCAAGAAGATATTTTCTCCCCACGATTAATTGTTCTCTGTTTACTTTGATACTTAAGGATTGTACTGTTTTACAAGCATATTTTCTTAATTGTGTCACCTTGTACTGCAAGTGTGTCAGAGGGGGAACATTTGCAAGTGATTAGATATGGACCCGTGTGTCATCAAATGTATGAGGTACATACCCTTATAGGATATAATTGTGATCTTTTAATATGCGGCCATTGACCCAGGCTTGTTATTATCTATTATAGTTTATAATAATGTATCTCTTTATGATTAAATGATGATGCCCGGCAGAACACTATGATTAGCATTTCAGTTATTTATAGATTATGTCAGAACAGTAATAAACATAAAATGCTGTTAATGTGTGGCTAATGAAATCTGGACATGAACAAGTTTATGAATTGATATAATTCATTTGAGTGTTCTAACTGAGCTGCTGCTTCTTGTCATAATTCAAAAGCTTAGCAGGGTTCACCGATTAGGTGGTAGACTAATTTGCTACAAAAAGTCAATGGGATTTCATCGTCTTGGGCCATCATGCCCAGCATGGCTGATTGCATAAGGACTACACAAAGTAATTCTCATAAATATATTTATTAAGCTTAATATGTTTTCTAGGGATAGGACAGAATCCACTATTATACAGTATATATAGAACAAAAGATCACACTGTTAATTTGATAGTCAAAAAGATATGTACAGCAAAATCATAAAAGCCTAGAAAATGATTTTATTACTGAAGGAGGAAAACAAGGATGGCTTGGAAAAAATGTTGATGAAGCCTTCAGGATGATGGTGCTTTCGCGCCACTGGAGTGTGCATCCTGTGTGCACTACATCTGCTGGACTCAGGGTGATTAGTAGTGGCAGCTCACATCTAGCAGGTTGTTGGAGCCAGCTCCATTTCTAGAGCTGGATTTGAGCATCCAGGGAAAGTACCAGTTTCTGTGGTCAGTTCTAAGGATGCTAATTGATTTATTGGAGGAGTGTGGTATTTGTGTCAATGTGAAAGCACAATTTTTCCCAGGAAATGGGATCTGAGGATGTCTCTCCATTTCTAGAGATCAATCTTTACAACTAGAGAGTGACCACCCACTCTCAGATTATAGAAAAAAAAATCCTGAAGTCTCAGGAAGCAGTGGTTGGCGTCGTGCCTTGTTATACTCCTAGTGAACACCACACGATGGCATCTTTTAAAATTTAACCGTGTTCTAGATATCATAATATAAATAGAAACAATGCTTCAATTTTTCTTCCTTTCATTTGAAGAAATAAGAGATACCTAGTTTTTCTACTGCCTCAATCTTATGTATGCTCTTAAAATCAGAGCCCATTTTTAATATTTCATCAAATGTATAAGAATCAAAATAAGAACAAAGGAGATGATGGCTCAGGTTGTAAGATTGGGGTTTCTATTAATTAATAATAGTGATTAGTTAAAAAAGAAGTTATTGGTCCAGTTTATCCAAAATGCAAAATGTTCCTAGTTGAGAGAGAGAGAGAGACAGCGACAGAGACAGAGACAGAGACAGAGACAGAGAGATTAATTGAGAAATAAACCAGGAAGGATGAAGTACATACAGCACACTAACACACAAATACACCCATATCTGCATGTCCATATTTTTGTAAGTATCTTTAATATATTTTATATGCAAACATATACAATTCATAGAATATTTATCTTACCCGCAATTCATATGTTGAAACTCTAATCCCAATATGATAGTATTTGGATGTAAGGCCTTCAGAAGGTGAGTTGGTAATGTGGGTAGAGCCTTGAGGAATGTGATTGGTGTCCTTGTAAGACGAGACCAGGGGCTCCTGCACAAACTGTTGCACCTACCAAGGACAATGCATGCAGAGAACATAGACCCCCCCCCCCCCGTTCAGATATAGCCAATGGACAGCTCATTCTCCATGGTTGTGTGGAGAGCAGGGACTGCATCTGAAATGAGCTCTGATGCCTCTGATTTGATCAATTCTCCTTGGTGGGGAAGCCAGGCCAACACACAGAAGAAAGGGAAGTAAGCTCTCTGGATGAGACCTGATAGGCTGTGGTCATATGATGGGGGAGAAGGTCCTCTTCTGTCAGAGGTCTAAAAGAAGGCAATAGGGCAGTAGAGGGAGGGAGGGTGGGAACAGAAAGATACAAGTGAGGGGATATCATGTGGGATGTGACCTGAATTAATTATAATAAATTTAAAAATAAATAAATAAATAAATACCTATTAACTAAAAATTTTAAAAAAGAGAAGATATCAGAAAGCTAACTAGCTATTTCTTTATCATATGGTGATACAGTAAGAAGATGGCTGTGTCTGTCCTGAGAAGAGAGCCCTAAGATGTCCTGATTTCTGACTTTCAGTTATTAGAACTATGGAGAAGTGTGTGTGTGTGTGTGTGTGTGTGTGTGTGTGTGTGTGTGTGTGTGTGTGTGCATAACTTACGTGTATCTCTGGCTGTCCTGGAACTCACTCTATAGACCATGCAGATCAAAGGTATGCCTAGCAAACTGAAAGTCACTTTTGATTGTTCTGAGACAGTGCTTCTCTGTGTAATCTTGTGTGTACCTTGGTCTCACTCTGTAGACCAGGCTGGCCTCAAACTCAGAGATCCTCTTGCCTCTACCCACTGAGTACCAGGCTTAAGGGTGTGCACCACCACTGCCCAGCTCCTTTTTCTTTTCTTGATGAAGTTATATTATTTACAATTTATTCATTTGGAGACATTCTGTTGTGACTCAAAACCAGTGGTGAAAGTGTGTCTGCTGTTAGGACTAGACCCAAGAGAGTAACTGCAACCGTAGTTGACCTGTGGTGAGGCGGCATGTGTTCACTTCAACAGAAAGCTTCTTGCTTCTGGTTGTTTTTGGAAATCAGCTTGACATAGCGTTCTTGATCACAGTGATGTGCACAGGAGACAGAAGGTTCTCCGAACATATAAGTGTCTCCATTCCTGACTCAGTTGGCAACTGAGAATTGTTCATGTTATTGGAAAAACCTAACTGGGTCCAGTGACTGAGTCTGCCTGGTGTTCCGTCATGAAATATGCAAGGATCTACTATTTGTGATTTTCAGTTCCACATCCTTTAAAGTGAAATGAAAACTAGAGACATCTTTGAATAAATCTGAAAGGAGAACCCTAAACAGTTTTTTTTTTTTATTGAACATCTACGGTAACTTTTTGAACAACTGAAAAAACCAAACCTGCATTTGTGTGTGTATATACCTGTCTGCCACATGTCCGTGTATATATGCAATATCTGGTGCCTGCATGGGGATAACTCATCTTTACACATGTTTTCCTAAGCCTTGAGTATATTTCCAGAGACACAATAAGCCATTCCTCTTAGCTTATGTCCCAGTGGTCTATAGCGCTTTAAGAGAGCTTGTACACATACTCATATAATATATTTGATTTATAAAATATTTAAAAATAAATTATAACTTAATATATGCAGCTCGTTCAAACAAGAAGGCCTTTGGGGGAAAAACACATTCAATAAGATCTTTGGGAAACTGTTGGTTATAATGACCTCTTTCATTCTAGATTCTCAGTTTAATGAAAAATATTAAGTTCTTAGGGGCACTTGACCATCCTTCCTGACCTCAGTGTCTGCGTGATGACACCAGCACTCACATTCTACTTCCCCAGATACATTCTGTATTCTTTAATACAAGAGTATTTGTGTTTTAGTGGGGTGTGTGTGTGTGTGTGTGTGTGTGTGTGTGTGTGTGTGTGTGAGAGAGAGAGAGAGAGAGAGAGAGAGAGAGAGAGAGAGAGAGAGAGAGAGAGTATGCCCTGTGTGAGAAGTTACCCTCATAGGCTTTAGAGGGGAGTTGGAACCCTTGGAGATGGATTACAGTTATTTATCAGCACTGGATGTGTGGATGTGAGTGCTGGAAGATGAACATGGGTCTTGTACAGAAGCATCTGCTCTTTCCCACTTAGCCGAGCTTTGTTGCAGAGATTATGGTAGGCAGGGGTCTAGGTCTTACACTGTTTCTCACAGTATATCCTGTTATTGCAGCATTTTTACATTCATAGAATAAATGCTTCCAACTCTTTGATCAGATTCTTCATAAAATTCTGTATCTTCTTTCTTTATTAACATATGTTAGGAAGTGACTAAGGGTCTTTATTAAAGGTCGTTATTGAAAGTGTTTTCTACATTCCAGGATCTTTTTATGACAACATTTGTGTTCTGCCCACCTCGTTTCAGGAACATCCGTTCTCTGTAAAACAGGGTCCAGCTCTGGATCCCAGGGCCCTCTGGGCTCCTCCCTGTGCTCTGCATCACAGATCTTTAACGCAGACCTAGCAGTTATGCTGTGATGTGGCACGGAAAGGAATGCCAGTTGTTTTGTCATGTGGCCCAAAATTTCCTTGAAGATGTGTATGAGACTGATTCTTAGTGGATAGGATATAAATGGAAATGAAATGTCACTTCCAGTTCTAGGCAGTTAAAAATGCTTACTTTCTACATCCTTGCCTTTGCTGTATGCACCTTCACTTCTCCTCTCTTCTGTTCTCTTCCTTCTTTTCTCCTTTCTCCATTTGTGTATTAGAAGGATGGACAATTACAAGATAAAAGTAACCTTAGTTACTGAGTCACTTGGGAAAGAATTGTCTAAATCACAAAGGTGTGTGTGTGTGTGTGTGTGTGTGTGTGTGTGTGTGTGTGTGTGTGTGTGGAGAGAGAGAGAGAGAGAGAGAGAGAGAGAGAGAGAGAGAGAGAGGTGGGAGAGTATGTATGGAGGAGAGGGAGAATGGGAAATCGAGGGATGTAGAAAGCCTAATGATGCAGAGATTCACTGTAGCCTAATTCCTTAAAGAAACCAGAATTTCAGGTCCCTATGATTTTCATATTGAACATGTTCGTCTGCAGCATTATTACAATGCTGTTGAAGCAAAATAATGATGAAGAGGAATCCATCTTTGCACCTGCAAGTACTTGCTGTGATCATGCACATGAGCGAAGAAAGAATAAAAGCAGAGCAATAGGGGAAGCCGTAGCAGTGCTGGCTCTGACTCTCCTGCCCCTGCCTAGCTCCTGACATCAGGTTCCTGGTGCTATCTATAAGTGCTTTATTTGCAGTATCTAAGTTAATCTTTCCAATAGCACTGTGAGGCAGGTAGTATGATTGTCCGCATTCTACAGATCAGGAAAACCAATCCCCACATGGTAACCTACCAAGGTCAAGTGGCAGAGGAGTCATGAGGAGGAAGAAGGAAGTCTGTGGTGCTGCTCCCAAAGCCTGGCACTTACCTCTGTTTAGTGCGACACAAGCCAGTTACCTAAATGAAGCTTACAATTGTGGACATATAAATACATAAACATGGTGCTGGACATTTAGCCAGAACTTAAAGAGGAATCTTATGCTATTTCTTAGTGCATGGTTCCCACTGTTTCTCTCTCTCTTTTGTGTCTGGCTTAGTAAAGTTTTTTATTTGAAGCAGCTGTAATCAAGTCCGTGTAACAGTTCTCTGAGTTTTACTTACCCTGTTCTCTTTGCTGCAAAATTTTTGTGGTCCTTTAAACCAGAGCTATTAAATATTGAGAGCTCCTTGGGAGAGGAGATTGTGAGCAGTCTACAGCCCAGAACCAAGCAAACCACCAAAGACTAGGAAGCCTTCAGAACTGACTTGCTGCATCTTTCACCCTGCCTGCAGGCTCTGCTGGTGTAGACTTGACTTCTCTTCACAAACATGAAAAACTGGTACCCACAATGTCTCAAAGAGATCACCTTGGCAACCAGGCAGATTTTGGCAACCGCCCAACCAACCCATCTTTCTCACTCCTCCTACACTTTCTTTTCCCATACCCTGAAGACTTGAGGCACTGGGGTTAGAAAGACACAGATTTGCATCGAACCTACACCTTTTCATCCAGACTTGTGTCTGGTAACTAACTCTCTTCCAGACCTATGTCTCTCAGCTATGAACTAAGAATAGTCACGTTGACCTAGCACAACTTGTCTCCTATCAGCCTCTCCATCAATGGCAGCTTTCTTTGCCTTTGCCTTCATACCCATCTGCCCATTTGCCATGATTCAAAGCCTGACTTTAACTCCCATCTGCTCCTTGAAGCTTGTCTTATGAATCCAACCCACATCCCTTTATCTATTCTCAAATTGCATTTGTACTCATTTTCCTATACGGTACAAACTACCCTTCATTATAATGGACAGGCAAGCTGACAGTCATAATGAGATCTTGTTCAGTTGTGCTGTTGTTGGGCTCGACGTTCCCACTGGTGTATATAATGACTATCAGAATGACTTTTGTGTTTCCCATATGTGCCCACACAGAGAGAGCCAACATGTCTTCCTTTAAACTGACCACCAGCTCTTGTCTTTGCTACCACCAGCATGAGAAAAGGGTGGCAGCTCAATTCAACAACTGCTTACTGACTTCTGTCAGGTGTCATATTTGGAGACATAAGGAACCTCAGATAAGGTAAGTGCTGACTCAGAAATGGAAGGCGAATAGCCAATGACTGCTGTTCAGTGTGAGAAACAAACCCACAGGATCTGTAGGAGATGAGAAAGCAGCACTTCTGGCTTGGGAACTTAGAAAGCGAGACCAATATGGCTTCTGGTACAGTGGATATTGTCCATTGAATTTTGCCTATCTCTATTTCAACTCTATTCACCAGGAAATGGACAATTAAGTGCCGTCTATGTATACTTTAGCAGATCATTTCCTCCCTCAGTGCCAGTTGTACTCCAGGAGCTTATTCTGAGGGCCTCAAGTCACATGGCCTTCCCCTTACAAAACTCTCATGCTCAGTTTCATGTAGCTAGTATACTTGCATAAAACTTGGATATACAAGGATTTTCTTTTTGAAAGCCAACAGATAGATGTGTCTGGTGGAAAGTGAGGTGCACACTTTAAAGAATTGGGGGGGGGGTGATCATTGCAAGGCATGAGGGTTTTGTTTCCTCCTTCCACGTGGTTCTCTGACAGGGCACATGAGTGTGGATGTGTGATTCCTTACCTTCCTCGTCACCTCTGTTCAGATACATTTCACTATCTTTCACAAGACACGTATTCTCACATGAAAAAACACAAATCTTCTTCTTGTCTCGATGAAAAGTGTTCTCTGTAATCATGCACCAGCGACTGCAGCCACATTTCACTGACTGCTTCTTTCCCCTTAAAAAGTTATTTTAAATTTTAAAAATGTGTAAAGACTCAGATTTTGCCATCTTCTTCCTGAAAATAATGATTTTCTTTCCCTTGCAAAATAAACTATACCTTCTCCTTTTAAAAATTTGAGTCAAAGGGGGGGAGATTTGAAGAGTTCTAATTAAACTTATTAACTCCAATAAAATAATCTACCAGGAATCACTACAACTTTGCTTTTATCGAGCCCTTCCTGTCATCCCAGATCTTTTAGTAGTCTTACTGTGGGAACCAAAATAATCAGAGATTCTTTGTAGGTATAATTAGCATAACCATTGTGAGTAGTCTGAAAACATCTGCAGTTTAAACTTGGCTGTACCTGTCTTTGTCTTACCATTTCCATCTCTTTTGGGTCAGTGGACATGAGCCAGAACATCACCCTGTTCACTAAGCTCAGGTAAGATGCTGCTGCCACTTGTCTAAACGCTTTTCTCTCTCTCTCAACTCTGTCTCTACAGCATGGAAAAGTATAGCTAACCTCTTTTCCTCAAGTGCTATGTATTTTCCCGATCACCCACAATATCTACTGGCAACTTGAAGGAATATAGCTTTATATTTTAAAACTCACTGTCCAATGTGTCTTTATATTTTAGGCATATTCAATATATGAGGTAGTGTAATTCTTTTAAAAATATTTAGTGTATGTACTTTAAGAAAAAAATTCAACTCAGTCTGCAAATACTTTAAGAGTTCTAAAATTCCATGATGGAAGACAAGAGAAGACCACTCAAGGGCTGGATGACAAGTGCTGTAGGTAGATGTAATGTCAAAAAAATAGGTGAAAGTATGCTTTTCTCCTAGCCCTCAGAAGCAGAAGCAGAGGCAAGAGGATTTCTGCTTGTTCAGGGCTAGCCTTGTCTACAGAGTGAGTTCCAGGCTAGGTGCCAGAGCCTTCTCTAAAAAACAAAAAATAAATAAAGTAGATAATTATTTGTATGGAAAGCACTACCTGAAGTAAAAGAACAAAAGTCTTGAAATTGATTGAATATATTTGACCATATCACCCTTTTTCCTCTTAGTTTTATTGTGGAAAACAGGATACTAAATTAAACTGACAGTAGTTGAGTCTTATTTATTCTATTTCAATTATTATTAAAAGTCTGCTAATAATTCTTACCCAGCTTATTATGAATTTATGGAATGTTGCTTTGAGGTATATAAAATAAGTGTCTAATTCTTCATAAGAGTCTTTGGATTTATAGCAAGACACTTTAAAGATTGATTTAAACTTATATTGCCTCTAGGATCTATTAGCTGTAAGGCATCAAGTCTTGTTGAGCAAAGGCAGCCAATGTAGAGCTTGGGTTCTTCAGGAAGCATGCATGATAAAAAATAAAACTCCTTTTTCAAAGAATAATGAAAATTATCAATAGGTCTCTGTACCTGACTAGAAAGATGCTTGTGGACATCAAAAAAGTACTGGAAATTACAACTTCTCATTAGAATTTCTGATTTGTTTAGAGCGAACACTTAGATCATATGTGGACTGATTCTAGTGGAGATGACACATAAAACCAAGTTGGGAAGGGGAATAATAATTTGTGTGGAGTCATCAGAAAATGAGATATTCTGGAGGAAAGAGAGTGAGTTGACCCAGAATACAATGTGGGAGGAAATCTGATGAGAGCACGTGGAAGAGAGCAGCAGAGAGAAGTGGAGCTGCAGTCAGCATCAGAGAAGGGATGCAGGCATGAGTTGTCATGGAAATGAGGACAGTCAAAGCCTGGGAGTAAAGGTGAGGAGTGAGGTTGAGATATTGGCTTCTGACCTTCTGCTTCTTCATCTATAACCTCACCACAATTATGACTACATTAAGGATGTTACAGAAAAGTTGATGGTGGAAGGAAATGGTACTAGCTATACACCACAAATCTTGGTGTCTTTGTCATATCTGTCCTTACCCATGAATGTGGGTACATTGATGCATGTTGGGAAAGAAGCGGTAGGCCACTGCTAGGAGAGAGGAGGTCCAGATGGTTTCAGGACGTAGAAGCAAAACCAGGAGACTTTATGAAGATCAGGTAATCTTAAAAAAGTGTTTCCTGTGTTATAGTATGTGATCATCGTAGAAGATGAGAGGTGGATGTGTCAGACACAGGCTCCCCTGGCTGAATCTACGATCTCCTCCACTGAGATCTAGATTTGAGTCCTGAGCACACGGCCACCACTTTAAGTCAAATCTTGAAGAATAACCTCTCAAAGACTGAGCCAATGGAGAAGCAGCTCACCAAAAGTTAAGTAGCATAAAGAGCCACAGCATGGCGGACATTCTTAAGCTTTGTCTCGAGAACCAGCATGGGAAAATGGTATTTCATGAATTTGCTTTGTCAAAGATATAAAGAATAATATTATTGAGAAGTGGAGCAAAGAGGTTGGCTTCTTCAGTAACTGAAAGATGATTTGTTTCTGAGAGTCTCTGAGCCAGCAGCAACAGGGTATTGGTTTTGTTCAGAGAGTGGCGAGCAGACAGGTTCTGTTTGTAGACCACACTCATCAGTTCTTTTCTTCCAAGGTCTTTTCCTCAGTTGTAGTTTGGAGCTCTGGGATTGAGAATGCAAATGCAGGTGGAAAAATGTGTGAGCCCCTCAAGATCTGCGGAGACATTATCAGAACACTGGCACTCTAAGCACAAGACAAGCAATTGTCTTAAACCAATATCTCTGCTCATTCTTGAAGACTGACAGAGGTGTGAGATGCAACAGCCTTAGCGTTGGGGATGTTCCCTTTGCCATTCTTTGTTAGGTGATGCTCTTTTCAAATTCCTGAATATCCCATGAATGGTGAAAATTGAAAACCATTAAAATCCATTTTTTTTGTCAGTTGTTTCCAAATTCTATATTTAAAAAATCACAGAGATTAAGAAGGCAACGATGCTGAGGACTAAACCCAAAGATAGGGTTTTGGTCTACAAGGTCAGCTTACTGAGGGAAAACAGGAATGCTGAACAATGTCTCTGGGATTTTTCACTGCAGTTGTCTCAGATCCAAGTTCTCTTCTGATGACATAAAACAACCCCAATATGGCTCAAATCTCCTGCCATGTCCTGTGAGCTTTTTTTTTTTTTTTACTGTGTCTTCTCAATGGAGAGAGGTATTTTAGTCATTCCCAGTAACAGTTTACAAACGGACACCTTGATGCCACAGAGAAAAAAAGCCAGTGAGCTTTAACCTGGAGCTAAACACATTTTATCGGAGAGAGTGTCAGCAGTTGGCTGCCTTCTCCTCCTGTTACTTAAATTTTGTTGTCTCTCAAGGGCTGTGTAATTAAAGTGCATGTGTGCCCTCTTAAATTAACAGTATGGCTACTGTAGACATAGTAAGTTCTAGCAAGAGACCCTGATGACCCGTAGATTTAGTAATTATTATGAAACCTGTGGGGATATTTGATTAGGAAGAGTTTCAGAATGCTTGCTCTATTCTACTAACTGAATCAGGAAAGATTTTAAGCAAAATTATAAAGATCCCTTCCTCTTTCCCTCTTTCTTTCCCTCCCTCCCTCCCTCCTTCCTTCCTTCCTTCCCTCTCACTTCTTTCCTCCCTCTCTCCCTCCCTCCACTCTTTTCCCCCAGTCTATTTCTGTCTATCTTTCCCTAACTTCAGAGACTGAAGTAGAATGTGAGTACAGTAGTTGGTGTAACAAGTAAGAAAAAGTGAGAGATCTTGCTGTTTTATTGTTAACATTCTAAAGACCAAATGCCCCAAATTACTGACAGATATCGGGGGGTTAGCTTTTACGTCTTAGTTTTAATTAATTAATTATTCACTTTGCATTCCAATCATAGACCCCTCCCACTTCTCCTCCCAATCCCATCCTTCCTCCCTCTTCCTCCTTCACCCTTCCAATATTCCTCAGAAAAGGGGAGCACTCCCTACCCCAGCACAGTAAATGTCCTCAGAACTGAGGAAGTCCTTTTCCCTGTCCACAAGGGGGAGTGTTAAAAAAAAAAGCAGGCAACAAAGTCCATGTCAGAGACAGCCCCTGCTCCCTTTACTAGGGGACCCACATGGAGCCTGAGCTGCCCATCTGCTACATCTCTGTGGGATGCCTAGGTCTAGTCTATGCGTGGTTCTTGCTTAGTGCTCCAATCTCCACAAGACCCTCTGGGCCCTGGTTAGTTGATTCTATTGGTCTTCTTCTAGACCTCCGGTCACCTCCAGGTCCCTCTATCCATCCTCCCACTTTTCGGCAAGACTCCCTAAGCTTCGCCTCCAAGCTGCTCAGGGGTAACAATAGAGCGGCGCTCTTTTAGCTTCTCTGCTGATTCAGTGGGGGAAGGTGAGTCGGGGCACCTTTGAAGCATTGGAACTGGAGGCTGTCCAGGTCGAGGTACCTGTCACTTGTGAACTGGGTTAGAGAGAATAAGTAAGCACATTCTAGCCTTCAGGTTGCCATGTTGAGGTTTATTTCGACTTGGTTCCTAAGGAATGTGGAAAGCGATGAGTAGCCCATGCCTACGATGATGGTCGGCTCAAGCTCTGCGTTTAGCCCCTCCTTAGTTCATCCCCCCTACCCTGTGGCTCATGCTTTTTGGTTCCCTTCCATAGAATCCCACTTCAGTTTTGACTCAACTTCTGCTTTCAGACGGCACAAGTACATACACACCACTCACACCTGAAAACATTTTTTTTCAAAGTTACCCCTTTTATTTTTCCAAATGTTTTAGAAGATGTTAAGTTGAAGTACATTGACAAAGATACACCCGTCCACATAAGATGGAAATTTAAATTGTGGATATCCTTAGCCTTCTTCTCATATCAACTTTTTATTATTAGGCCAGCTAGATGCTCACTAGTGTTTCCAGGGTCATTATCAGAACTACTAATTGTCTAAAACATAACAGAATGTATTACAGCATTACAAAGGAAAATGCTAAACGTAATGTATTATTTTTATTTCCTTTTCCTCATCCCCCACAAGTATCGAGAACCATTTAACCTCTAAGTTATTAAGGATTTTTTTTTCTGTAGCGATGACAATGGCTGATGATTTCCTTGTCCTTAGGGCAAGGGTAAATCTTGCCGTGCAGCCTGAGCCAAACAGATAAATATAATTATTATTTCTGTATATTTGATGATGAAAGGGTTTCCGGCTCCACGGACTGATCTTTCTGTCGCCAACTGCGTTCTGCTGAGATTTTGATTAAAGGCTCACAGACGTAGTTTATCAGTATGTGTTTGGTTTCAGGAAGTGAACTGGGTGAGCACAATGGGAGTGACAGACCACATCCATCCAGAGCATGTGTCCCCTCAGTCTGCGGAACTCAGAATCCTCACTGTGGATAATGCGGGAGGAAGATGTTTTCCCTCCAGATTTGCATGAGCTCAATAGCCCCTGATTCCAGACACATTATGCTCTGTGGCCCGCTTCCTCGCCTCCATCTTCCTCCTGCAACTGCGAAGCTGCTGCAGCACAGACATCACTTGAGAAATAATTTAAGCCCTTTAAATTCCCCTGTCTGGAAAATGTTTATACAATTTGTAACAGAGAAGCCCAAAGTGCTGCTGAAGAAAGCCAAAATATTTTGCTGACTTTTTGAAGGGATCATTTTTAGACAAGTTAAAAAAAAAACAAAAAACAAAAAACAAAAAACCTGATCTTGATAAAAGGGAGAAAATAAAGTGAAAAAGAAATGTGTTTTGATTTTAAAGCTATGTCATAAAGTACGGAAATATTTAAAGAATTCCCTTTTTTCAAATGCTATGATAGATGAGGAGAAGAAAGACTTAGGGATGTACCCTTCCATTTCCGCAGTCATGAGAAACCTTAGTTAGGGACACTACAATGTGAATCTCACATTTTCTCTATGTCTGAGAGGAGAGACACAGGGGGACAAGTTAGGAGGAAAGGGGTGGGGCAAAGAGAGAAGGAAGGGACAAAGAGACACGCCCATTCACCCACATAACATACAAATGCTCAGATACACATGCAAGCACATGTGCTAGCACACACACACACACACACACACACACACACACACACACACACACACAGAGTCAAGTACATTTAGTGTACTCCCAGCCTCTAAATTGGACACATTAGTAAATACAAATAAACTTTTGATAAACTCAGCCTTCTACACCTGTGTGTCAAGTTGGAGGCATTTACCACACTGAAGTCTTTGCACTTTGAGAATTTATTTCCTTTTTTTCCCCGCCTCATACACCTGATAACAAAAACTGGACAGAAGAGAAACCACAGCGTGGCAGCCCATTACTCTCCATGACACCGGGTAGAAAGAAGCAAAGGCACTCAGCATCTATAGGAACTTGTGGGGAGGGGTTTCTGAATAGCTTGGAGATGGAAAGTTCTTTGTTTGGATCCTTTAAATAACACAAGCAGACAACATACAGACCATTTAGTGGTCAGGGGTTTGGGGGGAGGGCAGCAGTAGCCTCTTAGCTGATGGGACTTGGAGGCACCGATAATAAAAACAACTCACAGAATGTGTAGTACAATGAAAGTTTCACACTTCTCTATGTTTTTAGTATGTAATTATATTTTGAAGTACTGGACAGGTTTTTTTCCTATTATTTTCTTTCTTAAAACATCTCTGATTACTTCTGGGTGCAATAAGAGGATACACATGATAGGTCTGCAGTAATTTTGAAAATGAGTTTTATTTGCAAAATAGTTCGTAGTTGTTCGAGGCCATTGTGGACTTCTACATTTGGGCATTTAAAGAGAATTTTTGATCTGATAGACTGTAATAACATGTACAGTATATCCCTCTAGGATGTTGAATTATTGGGACTCCACTGCAGTTATAGTCTATTGGGTAAGCAATAGTCTGGCTGTAGCAAGGCCGAAGTTATGAGTGGTCTAGTGTACATGTTAGCTGCCTAAAAAACTTCCCATAATCTTATGAAAACAATCAGCAGACTGTATGGGCTGGTGGGGTATCAGTAATCTCCTTTGGATAATTTCAGTAGCATGCCTGCTTCCGTATACAAGGCCTCTCTTTTTTCTCTCAGTGGAGTGACAACAGTTCTGAGTGGTCCATAGGGCAGCTCACGCGCTCTAGGAGAACACTATAGTGCTAGGTGTCTCATGAGGCCTGGGTACTGGGTGTGGCTGTGAGGGTCACTCCCCCTGACGGCTGGGCAGCTTTCTTATGGCAGACTTTCCGTGGCAGGCACAAAGCCAGAAGGAATAAGTTTGAGAAAAAGAATGGGTGGTGGTTCAGTGCTGGCCATGGGCATTTTGCTCATGTTTTGAGCCTGGATAAGAGACATCATTTGTAGAGACTGAGTGGAGGAGTGGATTTAGAAGAGAATGCAGCTGGTAGTCAGAAGCTGAGATTTGGGGATGGAGACAAAAGAAATCTTCCTTGCAACCACAGGTATGAAGCTGGATAACAGTTCAGTGTCTTAGTGCTTTTTAGCAAATGGTCACAATTCCATGTCTTGTGTTTCTGTTGTTGTTGTTGTTACATTTGTTTATTAGTTTGTTTGTTTATTTATATTTCTGTATGATTATGCCATGCTATGTATGTAACTTGTGGTAGGTGTCTCTCTCTCTCCCATGTGGGTTCTGGGATTGAGCTCGGGTCATGAGGCTTGGGGGCAAGCGCCTTTACCCTCTCAAGGCATCTCACCAGGCTCCGAAATCGGATATTTCTTCAAATAAGTTTAATAACCACAAGAAACTTTTAAAGTAAAGTTTCCTCTGAGAATTAACACTGGATCATTTATGGTGTGCTAGAATGTAACTTTATTGGAGCCAAAAGATTAAAAATTTCCAAAGTCTTTTTTCCCCCCAGATAGAGGCCCTTTATGTTGCTGGTTTGTTTTCACTGACAAGACCACACCCCAAATGTTTTTATGTATAGTTAAAAGTTAACTGTGTACTGGGAGACCTCTTTGATTAAAGCACCTAGCCCCCTATTGCTGAGAATGAGTGACTTAATATCCCTTCTGTATAATTTCTTTCTTCCTTTTTCTTTCTTTCTTTCTTTCTTTCTTTCTTTCTTTCTTTCTTTCCTTCTTCCTTTCTCTCTTTCTTTCCTTCCTTTGTTCTTTCTCTTTTCTGTAATTGTCTAAAGAAATCACTACAAATTGAAGGCCAGGGAGATGACTTAAAACCCTTGGCCGCCCAGGCATGAGGAGCAGAGGTTGGAGCTACAGAAACCCAGTTAAACGCTGAGCAGGTGTGGAGGCCTTTCTGCAACCCCTGCCTTCAAGGCAATGGTTCTCATACAAACTTGAACAGATTTTCCAGTACAACTCCAGCCGTACTTTAACAGGCAATAAGGACATGAACTGTACTGGAGAACATGTGAATGGGAGGAGAGGAAGATATGTGTCCGATGAGTAAGTCCACAGATGAGATATGTCATGACTGAAGAAGGGCAGGAAGATGACGCCACACTGAGTCAGCTCTTGTGTGGGGACACGAGAAAGATTCGTTGTCATAAGGAAACAATACCAAGGTAGATTGTATACACCACAGTTCAGGCTGGGAATATATTGAAAGCATACTTTGATGTCATCATCAAGATAGGGCCGTCAGAAAAAGAGAGTTGTGGTTATAATGGACAGTAAGCTAGTGAGAGTAACTGGGCTCTGATACTGTCAAGGACAGGCCACTTAAGGCCACATCATTCCAGTGATGGAAGTGGAAGTATGTGCAAAGCCCTAAAGTGATGATGTTATTTTGGAGGACCAGTGGTCGTTCACATAGGTTAAGCAATTTACTTCCCAAGTAGGAAGCATTCATAAGACCTAGCACAGGTGCAATGGACCAAACACACCTCCTAGAAACCTTTTCCAGAGAGCATTTGGACAAATTTCCCAGACATTTAGGTGGCATGATTTGGAGAAGGGCTAAAGTCTGCCAAGTCATAATTTCCTAGGATCACAGTAGACACGCTGGAAGGGGATCTTGTGGTCTAGATGGTGTCAATATAATGATACATATATGCTGCTTTGGGAACAAATGAAACCATCTGTAAGGTAAGAATATTACTAGCATATTTATAATCAAAAGGGGATGGACAAAGGTAGAGCTGTTAACTCGCATGCAGACTCTGGGAAGACAGCCAATCAAAACTTTGTGGCAAGCAAGTAGGAATGTGGTTCTGTGGCCCTGACAAGTTGTAGAGACTCTTTATCCCGTGGATTTCTGAGAGGGCAAGAATGGAATTTCACGTATATGAAGATCATCGTGAAGGGCTTTCCACTGATGCTCTAAAGGAGAGGAAGCAGAGGAAGTGCTATGTGAAAGGGCAGACATGCTGGTTTCTTTGCTTACTTCAAAGGCTGTACTGACCCTGCGGTTGTCTGAAGATGGAAAAAGATGAATCAGCAAAATCAGTGAAGATTCAGATTAGGGGTGTTTAGATGAATAGTTGCTTGTCTATACCGTGGAGTGGAGTAGAGCAGTACCACGTCAAGCCGGGCAGGCAAGATCCCCAAGTTGGCATCATTGGCAGAGTCAGACAAGGGAGGAGGAGATGGCAGATTCAGGCCAGACGGAATCTGAAGTACAAGTTTGGTACCCACAGGGGCCACACAGCTGGACACACAGCTGGGGTGTGGAGCGAGCTGTATAGGTGAGAACATGCCAGAACAAATGTAAGGATGTGCACAACCCCAGGCATTGCAGAATGGCTGGATTAACTTTAGACAATTGTGCATTAACAAAAGAAAAACTTACTCTTATGGGCATACATCTAAAATGCATCTGCATGTTGCAGAAATTCCACAGTAGCAGCCCCTTTCACACATTCCCTAAGGACTGTTATGCCCGAATCTCTATTTCAACATTTCGAATGGCTACTTTCTTTATTCTATAAAAGATGGTGCTTCCATTTCTTGGCTTTTTTTCAAATGGCTTCTATTTATGCTTGAAATTGCCCCTCCTACTATCTTCCAAAACATTTCTGTGTACACAAATTCTGAAAACTTATCTTTACTAGGGTGAATGTGTTAACAGGATTATAGAACTTTTTGAAATTTGGGTTTTTTTGTTTGTTTCTTTGGTTGGTTGGTTGGTTGGGTTCTTTGTTTTGTTTTTTTATTTTTTAATCTAGAGATCAGGAAATCCCTTGTCCTCTGCAAACTAAACAGGTACTTCTTTCTTATTTAGTAATCATGCCAAGAGCCTTCCTGTCATTGAGTGCTTTAAAGTTTAAGTTCTTAGAGTATGTTTAAGGCTTTTGATCTTAGGTAAACTTGGTGCAGTGTGATTTACTCATTTTATTTAATATATTATCTATCTATCTATCTGTGCATATCTATCACTATCATCTATCAATAGATATATATTTTGAATGCTCAGCATTTCCCTAAGGTCATGCTTTGGCAGGATGTAAGGATATATGTGCCTCTATTATATATCTACCAGTCTCCAAACAGAAAAGTAAAATGACTTTCATCTCTATGAAGACAGGGTCTGACTCATTAGCAATGCCCCGCAGTCTTTGATGCTACAGAGTAGTCAATAAAATTACTTGCTAAATTAAATCAAGCCTGCTTTACACTAACTGAATGCAATACAAGGTCAGCATTGTAGACAGAGCTAGACCTGAAACAACCATCTGCATGTGCCTAGATACTGTTTGACACTGAATAGTAAATGATTATGTTTATGTTTCTGATTTTAAAAGAGATCTCAAAAAGAGTATACATTACATTCAACATTGCAAAAACCCCATAGGTCTTATTAAAAGGGAAGTAGAAATGATGCAGCAATGTCAGGCTCCGAATCCTAGTGGAGAGAAGAGAACAGAGTTGAAGGGCATTTTGATAATACTGGACATGAATGAAGAAAGTGCTTCCTTAGACTTAGCCAGGTGGGTTTTGTAGCATTTTCTTCATCCTCCTGTGATTGCTGGCAACAAGGATGGGCTCTCTAGTAGACACATGTAGGAGTTCCTCAAGACTGATCCCTACCCCATCCCACTCCCGCCCCCCTCTGACGTCACTCTTTCAAGTCAGTCCTCTGCAGGGGGCCTCAGGACAGAGGCCTTGTGCTAAATTCTTTAGGCATTGGGAAGACCGCCACCTCCTTCCTGGCAACAAGCCAGAAAGCAAGATATCCTACTGGAAGGTGTGGCTGAAGGTGGCCGAGATCTGTTTCTTGTGTCAGACTGTCCAGTTGTTTTTGTTTCTCTGTATTTTCCCCTTTGATTATTCTTCTTCAGTTTAATCGTGTTTTCTCCTTTGTCTGAGCTATACTTTGAGGAACCTAAGGAAAAAAAAAAAGAGAGAAAAAGAAAAAAGACGTTTCCATGTTTGGGTTGAAACGTGCAGTGGGAGGCACTCTTGGAAACCTTAGCAACAGTTCTGAGCTGAAGCAAGTTCCTGAAGGAGAGGGATCTCTCAGGGTGTGTGGCTTACAGACATCACCCCCTTGTGAGTCTCCCCCTTATGTGAGTGTGAGGAGTTCTGGACTGAACTTTTCAAGGGCATCTGTATAGAAGTCAATGTGTGTTGCAATCTGGGTGTAAAACTCAGCTGATGTACAATTTGATATTTCCTTTTGCCCAGCTGGAGAAGTGGCTGTCCCAGGGCTGGAGATAAAATGCTCAGAGGGCAGACATTAAGGGGGACAGCCTCACTTTGCACATGGTGGAGTGGAGATGTTCAAGGATGGAGGCAGGGTTAGTAAGAACTGGTTTGATACGATGAAAGACAGATTAGGAGCCAGAACTCAGGACACCATAGACAAACAGAATGAGGAGAGCCGCTATCTGCTGCATGGCATTTCCACGGGAACAAAACCAAGTGCTACATGGCTATTCATTGATTCTAGAAGAAGGCATTTATGTTCAGGGCAGAGTAATAAACATGAAGGTGCTATAATACATGTTACCATTCCGAAAAATAAGAACTGATGGCCCTTTATAGTCCACTTCACTCTCATGTTCCTGCCATGTGTTATTACTTTTTCTGTTCTTAGAAGCACTGTTGATTATGGTATTGTCAAACCTAAAGCAAGGATTTATTTGAGGAATTCATTGTTCCTTAATAAAGAGCTCTTTAGTTTCCCCAGAGAGTTGTATTTAGGTTGTAATGGCGAAAGCTCAAAAATAGTAAGATATCAAATGTGACTAATATCTGGTTCAGTCTTTCAAAAAATCTCTTATTTTTTAAAATCTGGCAACTTTTAGGTTCATTGAAGAGGACTGAGAAAGCTATTCACATTTGGAATTGGAGGAAGGAAATAATTTCCCTTTCAATACCACAAAAATCCCTGAATATTACTAATACTATAAAGCTCTTCCCCCCCCCCCCATTCAATTTATCTGGAGAAACCCCAATTTGCATATGTTTGCATCCATTTGCATGTTCAATTCAAGTGACTCCCAACTCCAAGTATATAAGATGAAATAAATTATCTCTTTGTTTTAAACCCAATGTGATTCTTATCCAACATTAGGCACTACTAGGCTTGGAATTGCTAATAGCCTCTGAACCTGGCTAAGATGTCAAGAGGTATGAAGGAGGGTGGTTCAGGGACCAGCTTGGCCTTGTAGACAATTTACAAAAGGCTGGAGAGTGTCAATAAGGCAGTTCTGTCCCTAACTATGAGTTTTTGAACATCCCATAATTGAACAAGGGGCATCACGGAGGGGTATCTGGAGAGCCTGCTGCCTTCTGTGCCTGTCATCAGTCCTCTGTGTGGTAAAAAGATTGGTTGCTATTGTATACACGGTATGTTTGCTAGACATAGATTGGAAAAGAAAAGTCTTCCTGAATGCCCAAAAGAAATTTGTCTCTCCAGGATAGAGGTCTTTAAGCCATCACATCTAAGCTGCTGTTGGGCCCTGTCCTAGGGCCAGCATCCAAGAGGGCGTTCCCTAATGCCGTAGCCACTATGCACCAACTTTGGGCACCTGTAGTTCAAGTGTGGACTATGCATTGATTTTGAAGCTTAAAACAAGGGTGTAAATGTTCTCATTAATACTTTCAAAGAAATGTCTACTTTGGGCACACTAAGGTTAAGTGAAGTGTATTATTCAGGTGAATTTTTGCTACTGCTTGTGTTTTTAAATATGGTAACTGGGAACTCTGAGATTGCCTCAGTGGTTATATCTGGGGCTCACAGAACCCCTCTCCTGGGCAGGGCCGGCTCTTATCAAGAGTTCTCTGGTGGGAAGTGAGAGCTTGTAGGCTCTGTTTCTTAACAATTAAACTTTATTATACAACCCAACTAGCTTACACAAGAAGGAAAAAAAGTTAAAGGGGAAAAAAGAGTGAACCTTCCGGTATCCGTTCCATGGGACGGGTCCTTAGGTGTCTCTGGCCTGCGTGTTGGTCCAGCCTGTTCGCTGATCCACGTGCGTTTTTGCGTTCAAGTCCTGTTGTTCTCTCCTCCCCGCCTGCCTGAGTCGCCTGCCTGAGTCACCTGGAAAGGGCGGTCTCCTTCTCCCTTTGAGGGTCAATTAGAAAAACAATAGTCCAGGTGGGGTCCTCAGGTCTGCTTCCTGAATTCCAGGCCCAGGATGGCTCCACTCAGTCTGTCACAAGGTATTCATGGAGTGCCCAAGGGTAAAGACCAACAAGATTGCTTCCACCTGTGACAAAGCTTAGTCTTTCCCACACCAGCTCACCACAAGACTGGGACCATTTTCAGTGTGACTAGCAGATGTCTTCAAATGTTTCTGTGAGGGTCTTGCCACTTTCCCTTCAGCTTCAGGATGTGTAAATGGCTTTTACTTTAAACACAAATAAAATTTCTGACAACTGGTACAAACTAATTAGCTTTTGTTATTTACTCACCTGGAATTTTGTCTCACAGAAACCTTAATGCTCCATTTAACCTACTTGTAGTGGGCGACTACCTACTGCCATGCCAGGTTATGCTTTTTTGCTTAAATTAATGTCTAAATAATACAACATAGCAGATATAGGATGATGTAGGGGAGAAAAAGTTTTTTTTTTCTTTTTTTAATACAAGACTGATTTTATTATATTAGCAGAGAAATAAGTTAGATTGCTCTGGCAGTCTCAATAAATCACACATGAAGTCATCTTTTTTTCTAAATTAAATTTTTATTTAAATAAAAGTGTTATGTTTGTATTTGAGCTGACAGCTAAATCTGATAATTAGAGTGCATGAAGTTGGCTTTGATTGGCATTGTAATTGGATTGTCATTGGGCTGAGAACCTATTATCTTTGGATCATGCCCCATGAAATCTGTTGAAGAAACTTTGCTGCCAGTCATTAGAGCCACCATCTTGGCTTACAAATTAGGTTTGAAAGGCTTCTTACCACTGGGAATGTAATTTAAACCACTGCAATTGCACTCCCATTAATTAAAATTATATTAAAATTATGGTTCATTTTCTAAATATTTTTTTCATATTTTATTAGACATACTTATTACTAAATGCTTAACAAATTACATAGAAGTGCTTAGTGGAATTGTGTTTTATAGATAATCCATCTCCTTAGCATGTGCTATTCAGTACCAGTGGAATTAGTCAGTGTTAGTCATTGGAGGGGACTATTTATGTTTTTCATTACAAGGTCCACAGAGAAGCCTTACAGGCCCAGTGATGTCCACTGTACATTCAGAAGAGCACTGCAGATAAGGAGATCCAGCCTGCCATGAAGGAAATGTCTTCTGGTATGGTCACAGTTCTTGCCTTAATTTCTTTCCTTTTAAAACAATACAGGCCTATAAATGAGAGGAGGTTTTTTTCCCCCTCCCTGTCTTTCTCTTTTGGAAGGAAGATTAAGGGAAAGAAGCCACACACATGCCAAAATGCATGCTGCTCTTTCTTCCCACTATTGTCTGCTAAAAGCAGATCAGAGCTGATTAAGACAGAAAGGGAGTTTGTGAGGACTGAGAATAAGAATGAGAAACAAGTTGGTGGGGTGAGGCTGATCTCCTCTGGATGCTGGACAAGGGTTGTGTGGCTAGAGCCCAGGACACGCCCTTCCTCACACCCTCACACTGGCCATTCAGTCAGACCCCAGCACCTCAGGGACAGTCAGGCAGACAGGCTGTGCTTGGGAACATAGTCCGTGAGATCAAGGTGCAGGCAGGGGCTGGTGGCTTCTCTTTTCCACTTTTTCCTTTGTTTTCATTTTTTTTTTCTTTCCTTTTCCCTTCTCTTCCTGTGATGGGTGTGATTGGTTTGCTTCTCTCAGTTTCTCTTCTGCAGAAGGTCTTGGTAGAAGAGTTTGGAGACATGGTGAAAAAATCCTCAATGGAATCTAAAACTAAAAAATTCAAACATTAAATTTTACTGAGAATCTGTTGAGTATCTAAGGCATATCCTTCCCTCTTCAAGACTTGTTCCCAGCTACTTTTGTGACTGCTTGTTTTCCTGATTCTTCTGTTTCTAGCATCCATGGTTTTGTTCAGTTGTGACATATAATAAATAGATGCTCGCTAGAGGCTGAAATGAATTGCAGTAGAAGCCTGCCATCAGAAGAATCCAGGACTAGGTAGTGTCAGGTCCCTAGTGAGAGCCACATCTACAACAAAAGCAGAATCAGAGAGCTTTTCCAAGGAGGGTTTATTTGACCTGCTACCCCATCAGGTGTTTTGAGGCTAATACCTGCTTTCCTGTTCCCTTTCCTTAATAGATGAAGTCATTGAAAGTCTGAAAACTTCAAGGTCAATACGCCAGGGTTTCCAAATAAATAAAAAATTTGGGATAGGCCTGGGAACTTGTGCCCCATGCTGCCTGCCACTGTCACAAAGGACTGAATCTCTCCCAAAGAAAGGAATCTTGTTTCCACTTTTCTTAACGAGGGGAGAAGAAACTGGTAAAACAGCATCATGGGTGAAAATTATAGGAATTGGGATTGGCCTCCGTGACCCTTCGATTTTTTTTTTCTTTAGGAATGTCCTCTTAAGAAATAATCATATGAGGAGTTACTTAATCAGCCGGCTTTTATGAGCTGCTCAAAAGAAGCCAGCATAATGCTTATCATTTTTTCACACATTTTTCTTACCACAGTCTCAGAACAGCCTGATGAGATACATTCTTACAATTAGTCTCCACGGAAACATGGTGAGACAAGGCATGGGAGGACATTAGGAAATCAGTAGGAGAGTCCAGGCTTCATGGCTTGGCAGGTTGGGACCCAGGTTGGAAGCTCAGCTCTTCAGCTCTGGGGCTGGGCTCATCCTGCAGAGCTGTGTCCAGCCGAGGTCCATCTCAAAGCTGGAAAGAAAAGTCCTATCATCTCTCACGCTTGATAAATGTTGGGTGGTAGTCCTATAAATCAGAATCTGTCAAACACTATTACCTCACTCTGTAAGCACATGTTCATGGAAAAATATCAGGAGGAACTATCACTTAGGTTTTTCTTTATCTATATTTTGCATTTTGTCCTACGTTCAACAGACTTCCTGATTTTGCTTTTGTTTTGTTTTTCTGTCTGTTTCCTTCCCGAGACAAGGCCTTGTACCAGCTATGGTTTAGATTTGCCTCCACTTCATGTTGTTCAAGACAGCTTGGTCGTCTGCGTGTTGGGACTCCAGGGATGTGCCCCACTCACGGTGATAAGGAGCTTTTGAATCCCTCAGACGGCACCAATGAATTGTCAAGAGCTATGCATGGCCCCCACACAGAGAACAAATTTACCCGCTAATACATTTGCCTCTGATATTGCTAGTGGCCAGGGCCTCTGATTGGCTCCTTGTCACACATCCGTTAGAGGATTTTTGAACAGAAAATGACATCCAGAAAGGGAGGCCTGTTGTCACGCCACTTTGGAATGCTAGCTGTGCTTATGTGGTGGAGCTCATCAGAATTCAATGTCCCATCCTATTTTCTTAGCAGGGATATGGCCTTAGCAGAGGAAGAATGCCGTCTAGGTTTGTAGTAGCTTGGCACAATTCTGAGTTTCAGCGGCTTGAGGTGAAGGTGAGGTGAAGAAGCTTTAGGTTGAGGGAAGAATGAGAAGAATGCTTCTCTTGGGACATGTTGGCCCTTGTCCACTTTTGTCAACTTGGTGGCTACATGGTGTATAATCAACGGTGTATGAACTGTCTCAGTTGAGGCTTTGTGTGAAGTTTCTTTCTTCAGAGATGCTTGCAGTGTGCAAGCACATCCACCACTCAGCCTTCACTGCCAAACAGGGACACATTTCAGTTTACAGTAGTTTAGTCTCTGTTTAGTGTCTCCAAGACTTTGGGGATCAAAAGATAAGGAGCACCCCCAAAAAAGATGTTCTTGTTCTTTGCAAATTCATTCCATACATTTGAAGTTTGGGGTACTAAGGATGATCTCACCGAATAAAAGGTCCAAAGCTGAAACACCATCCATACAAGTTCCCAATATTTAAAGCTAAGACACATACTGTGTGAGTTATCTAGGATAGAGGACCCAAAGGGAAAAGTATCACCTAAAGTATGAAGCCTGGGATGGGATAGTCATTTAAAGAAAGAGCAAATGGTTGACCAAAAGATACACTGCATTTGTCCAATGTTTTGCCTTATCTGTCTGTGTCTTTCCAATGGAAAAATGCCCACCAGTGTTGAATTGACTAAATAGGTTCTATAATGTCAAAGAATCAAATTTTCTCAGGGCAATCATTTAAAACTGAATAGCATTATACATGCATATCTAATTATCATAAACTAGAGTATATGTGCATGATTTCTTGGGCATGTTATGTAAGTTTTGAGTTTTGCAACAGTCCACATTGCCGGAAAGAATTAGTTCACCCTCAGCGAGATCCACCGTCCTGCACTGTGGTGTTTATGCAATGTGAGAGGCAACTTAACATATATGGTATAAGAACCCACTTTGGAGACAAACCCCTGCACTGTGATTCTCACTCTGCCATTTATTAGCCGCCATGTGACCCTAGTCAAGGTTCTTAAACTCTCTGCTTCTCAGTTCCCACATTTGTATGATGGAGACCATGATGACATCTTGCTAATGTGACCTCTTAGAATAGAGAGGGGAGCCTTGGAGTTCGCTGCTCTGTCTGCCACACAGAAATTCCGTAAACACTTGTCACTGCTGTATTATTTAGGGACACTTATAAAGTTTCACATGTGGGGACATACAAACACTACAACAACAATAACAAGAAAAACAAACCTTTCTTTTGATTTAACTATCTCAAGACTTAGCTTCCGCTTTCAATTTTGCCCTTCTGTTTAGGTTCTGTTATTATAGCCATCTGTATTTTTCTATCAGAATTTCTGAGTTTTATAACTATATTAATTTTTCAATTGAGTTTTCTTATAGGTTTTTTTTTAGTCCCTAGGAGATAATTCCCTCCATGCAACACCCGTCAAGAGCCAGCAGTTTGAGGTCTCTAAGGTGAACCAGTCCCTTCCTAGATAGCCACTGGGGGATTACAGGGAAATTCTGTAAGTACAAAGTGAAGTCCCTACTTGCTCCACCCTTGACAAATGTCGTCATCACTCTACCTTTAGACTGAGATACCTAAGGTTGTCTCTGCCCAGCATTCACATGCAGACTGGAGAGGACAAAATGCTAAATGTACAGCAGCAACTGAGACACTCGTTCTCCGACAAAACCTACCCGACGAAGCTGTGGCCTCCCAAGCACATTCGAATGTTTTATTCTTTTATTGAAATACGTGCTCTTCCATGAGAACCAAGAACGAGAGGAGAACCTTTTTTTTTCTTTTTTAATATGTGTAAATGCAGACATGAGCCTTTATTCGGAGGAGTAGAAACCACTGTGCATGAAACTTGGACCGTTTCCAGTTGAAAATAAACTGAGCTCAGATGCTTTCTGCGTCGGTGTCTTGCCTCATGGGCAGATTGGGCTGTTTGGTGAGAAGAATAATTAGTCATTTACAGGGATCATCATGTCTTATGGTTAACCTTTACCTTCTCTTCCTTTTGGCTGGCTCATGAGAGACCTTCCTCAATAGGTCTTGCTGCCTCCTATGGCCTTAAATGTACAGACCTCTGTGTCACTATTATTTTTCAACTCACCACAAGTCTCTCTGAGTCCCCGATTTTGCATAAAGCTAGAGAGATCTCACATGCCATTTATTATTCAGCTCCCTCTATGAGATCTCTAAATGGACACCCATTTTCCATCCTCTCTCCTACAACAAAAAACGGCACGTTGTTATTTAAAGCAAAGGCTTTATAGATTAGTTGTAGAATGCGATATTCATCTCATGAATAACTAATAACATAAAATAAAGAACAATGAAAATGCAAATTATCTGCACATGTACAGTGGCAGTTAGCACCACGCACAGTCCTGAGCTTGTGCGAGGTAGGTAAAAGCCAGTCAAATTTCTCATTGCATCTAGTCCTTTGAGTTGTTGCGACAATATCAGAATTCATTCCTTTTAAAACTCATTATTGAGGCGTGAAAAAAAAAAAGATTGAAATCTGGTAGAATTTCAGTTCTTTCGTTAGCATTATTAATAAACAAGAATTGGCAGGAGCTAAACTGATTGGCACATACATCTGGAATAACAGAAATAAAGTTTCAGCACTGGAGGAGGGGTGGCTGCCCGAAGCGTTTGGAGTAGAAAATAGCACGTGTGTGAGGATAGCTTCCAATCTATCAAGACCTTAAATAAATCTCCAAGAGTAGTGCTTGTAGGATGCGGAAAAGGAATCAGTGGGTGTCTTTCTGAGAGACGGGCCTTGAATTTATTTGGGAGAAGAGAACAAAAAGTTTAGACAGATGGAGGTGTTTCCTTGGTTGTGACAGCCTTGGGAACCAGCCCATGAACACTCACCACAGAGGCTCTCATCATGTTAACCATGAAGCAGGCTAGAGCAGTATTAGCTGGATGGATTCTCAGGAACAATATTAAATGGATTTTTTTTAAAGGCTCTTCAGGGAGAAAGCTGATAAAGAACCTCTGGATTGCACTTTATCCATAGTCTGAAACTAGAAGAAGGATTTTAGTCACAGAACAAGCTCCAAGCTTGCTCTGGGTCAGCTTACACGATAATCAGCACCACGGGCTCTTACAGATAGGAACCGTATAGGGTTATGTTTTGTAAACATATTAAATCACTTTCAAATGGAACTAACTCTTAGATCAGGATCTCACATGGCCCAGGCTGGCCTTGAACTTAGGGTATAACACAGATTAGCTGGGTCTTCCTTCCTCCTGTCATGGTCTTGGAAGTGCTAGCGTTACAAGTAAAAAACCAGAACTAAGTTCCTTAAACCAGACCTCCTGGCTGAATTCCTTCTGTTTTTAGGTGAAGGGAAAAAAAGATGAAACTCAACTCCCAAGAGGATAATTTAAAAGTAATAGGCCACCCAGATGGCTGACCCAGATAACAGATGGCATGGCATGACTGTCGCACTTTGTGGTGAGTCCTGGCAAATGAGAGTCTCTGGATGCTTGCCACTAACTGCCAAGTTGCCCTGTGTTTCCTATGACCATCTCAGAGCTGTCACTGGCCAAATAGAGGGCCTCCCCACTCTAGAGCAGACCTCAGTGTTTCCTCTGGGGACCCTGGGGAGAGAGTCAATGCACCGCAGAATCAGGAGTATGTGGGAGACTCCCCCCCCAACTCTTACTTGGCCTTATAAGGCCTCTTCACCCCATTGCACTTAAGGCCTCCTAATGACGGTGGAACTCTTGGTGCGTAATGAATCAACCCCAGCCGGCAAGCCATTTCTTTCTGTTTTAAAAATGCATGGGAAGTTTACATTGCATTCCTAAACATGTCTGTGTTTTAATTTCTCAAAAATACTTAACAAGCACCCGCTGCTTAACATGCTGAACAACCGTGACTGCAAGATTTTAGAGAAAAAGTGATGTTTAGCGTGGGCCATAAATCAACAGCACCAACATCATCTGGAAGATTGTTAGAGATGCAGATTCTTAGACGCTCACTCACTGAATCAGAAACTCTGGGGGTGGAGCCTAGTGATCTGACTTTTAACAAGCTCCCTAGGTGACTTGGATTCCTGATAGAGTTTGAGAAGTGCATGTCAGAATACTCACATACATGCATTGGAAAGGAAAGTGCTATTAGTTGAAACAGAGGTTCTTTAACTCTTTTTTTTCTGTTGCTGATGCTGATGCTGGTGGTACTGATGGTGTTGATGCTATGGTGCTGATGCTGGTGCTGATGCTGGTATTGATACTTAGGGTACTAGTGTTGTTGGCAGTGGCACTGGTGTTCTGTATAGTGCTGATGATGCTGGTGGTTTTGTGACAGAGTCTTTCTCTATAGGCCAGATTTGTGTAAAACATGCTATCTTTCTGCCTCAGCCCCACCAGGGCTCAAACTACAGACATTTACCACCATACCTGGTTTGTGATTGTGGTAAAGGTGTGATGTTACATATGGAAAACTGTAAGTACTCACAGTTCATGCAGTTGGCCATTTTGCAAATATTCCTTGAGCACTTGCCATGCACCTATTCCTATCACAGACCCCATGGGCACTGGAAGAGATTGCCAGATAGAAATACACAAGTGTCACCATAGTACCTGCTAAGGATGAAAGCACAGGTGGATAGGTATTATGAATACTTGAGTAGGGATTGGTAGCTTAGGTGATCATAGAAAAACTTTTATTCCAGCACTCGGGAGGCAGAGGCAGGCAGATTACTCTCAGTTCGACTCTACAAAGTGAGTCCAAGATAGGCAAGGCTACAGAGAGAAACTCTCTTTTGAAACAACAACAACAACAACCAAAACAAACAAACAAAACTCTTTGTATCAAAGGCAAGTGAAGTAAGAGAATAAGGCGTGAGAATCTGAGGTGTGGACAGCATATCAAGGCAGAATGCAGGCATTTTCCTTGACAGGATTCTTGTCTTATCTCACATGTGCTGTAGGGCACCCTCTATTGTTCAGGAAAACCTTAGGCTAATGGCACCTTCTGAGAGGAGGGATGGGTCGATTCTTCCTGGTGGCTATCTTTGAGTATATATACCTAGATCAAGGTACCAGGGTTGAGTCCTAGGTCCCAACTGTCCCTGAAACACTCTGCCCCATTGTCACAAATGAAACATTGTGACGAAAAGGCAAAGACATGAAACTTTTAGAGCGGACTGCAACCTACCTTGTTTATACTCTGTGGATAACTGTGAAGTCTCTCGCTTCTGTGTGTAGGAACCACAACTCACTTAGAAACCTTGTGCTTTACTGGTAAAACACATGACTTCCTTTGACCGTAGCTTCCAAGTGTTCTGAGCTCAACCCTGTCAGTGAAAAGTTAAGCATGCTGGGTTGAGCGGTGCTCTGACGAGTGTCAAGACAGTAGGGTTTTGTGCCAATTATAAGAATGAACTCGCATTCTTATAGAGACTCGCAGTCCACCTTCTTCAGAGGAAGATTTTTTTTAAGCAAATATGGTTAGGTGTAGGAAGTATGTGTGCAGAAGTCCAGTGCATTCTGATCAAAGAAAAATGGACCAATCAAATGTAATATTGATAGCAAATGAAGATTAAAATCGAACAGTCTGCTGTAAGGTACGGTGGAGATACAACTGGTTAAGAAGACCAAAGCCCATTGATTTTCTTTTCCTCAACCCATGATCTCTTGGTTAGAATGATCTAAGGAAGTACCACTGGGTAGTAGTTAGTATTCACAAAGGCCACCAAACCAAAGAGCTTCTGTCCTCAACCTACTGAAAATACTAAGTGGATCCTGAGTCGGCGTCTCAGGAGGTGATGTCTCAACGAGGGTTTGACTGGCCTTTGCAGTGAGCATCCGTCGTCTCTGAGACCCACTGTGTTATAAGATGCAGAAAGAGAGCTGTAAGTGGAGATTCCTAATCTTTATGGAGAGTTTTAGTTATTTCCAGAAAAAAAGAGAAAACAAAACTGTACGCTTTTTCCATCTAGGTCAGAAAGTACACTTCCTTTTTTTTTTTTTTTTTTTTTTTTTTTTTTTTTTTTTTTTTTTAGATATTTTACAGACAGTTGTGAGCTCCCATGTGGGTGCTAGGAATTGAACCCTGGTCCTTTGGAAGAGCAGGCAGTGCTCTTAACCACTGAGCCATCTCTCCAGCCCCAGAAAGTACACTCTTAACCGTGACCTAGGGGCTGGCTCACTCTCTTCTCTTCCTGTTTTCATCCATGTGTTGTTATGTGTTGGTTTTGTTTTGTTTTGTTTTGTGTCTGTTCTGTGTGGTGTGGTGGTGTGGTGTGGTGTGTGTGTGTGTGTGTGTTCTCTGCCTTTTATTTCTCTGGCTTATCACTGGCTCCCTCATTTCTTACCCTTTGATACATTATGAAGTTTGAAATCCCTAAAAGTTGTTTCCTTCAAAGAAAACCTATATCCTCCACATCAGAATGCCTTTGGAACTGTGTGAATAAATGTGTTGAGAAGGAGTAGATCATTTCTACGTAATTTTTGCAGACAGAACTGCAATCCAATTCTGGGTCTTCAGTCAAACCATCAGCAGAGATAAACATCAGAAGCAAATTTGTATTTATGGGGAAATTGTCCTTTGCCCTCATCCCAACATCAAATTTTAAAACTTTCCAAGCTGTATTACATGTAGAATTGGGTTTTACTGCTTTGAAGTGTGTGTGTCAGTGAGTAGGAATAGGGCTGATAAATGTAGCTCCGTTCTTTCATCCATTGGTGACCCAATTTTCCACAAAGTCATTTTGCATGTAGAGGAAAAGAATAATGATGGGCAGAATAAAATAGTGTCATGAAAACGTGTTTTTACAAAAAGGATAACATTTCAGAGAGATTTGAGATTGAACAATGACTTATCAAAAAGATGTCAAGTGCTCTCTCAATTTTAAGTATTGATACTAAGAATTTACGTTATCAGTATTATAAGATCTTTTTTGTGTATAGGTAGGTCTAGGTGCAAGGCCGAGTGGCCATTTACTCTCGTTTGTGGTCCCAGCCCAGCTGGGAACATCCAAAGAGTGGTGATAAAAAGTGGCATGGAAATTTCTCCGTACTCCAGCAACAATGGGCTTTTCCCACACATGCAGGAGCAGAACTTATCCAACCCTTCCAAACCCCACCCTGTAGTCTTCGGCAAGACATTCCCCACTCTCACTTTCTGCATAGACTTGGTGTCCTTCATGCTGGTGCCAAATTGGACACAAGGGGGCACCGAAGTGCCACAGATTTGGCCCTAGGACCTTTCCACATGTACAACTCCCAACAGCAGCAAAGGCCAGGAAAGCCTGGCCCTCGGGAGGGAACAGAGCATCTTCTTCCCAAGAAGTTGGCAACCCATCACCATGGTGGGATGGCTCACTCAGACATCAGCCACAGCTTGTGTTTACCCAGGCCCCATCATGGTGCCCGTGTCACAGCACTGCATGATGGTGGCTGAAGTGCCCTATTCCA
>NC_140491.1:54603802-54878802 GCF_964271855.1 Acomys minous | reverse complement strand
GGACCCTTTCCAAATTTAATAATCTTGGCACACAAAATTTCAGTTTTCACATCTTTCAGCCATCATCTTTTCCATACCCGTACCTGGGTGCCCTGTTCCCCTTGGCTCATAATTCTGTTTGTTTGGGGCAAGGGCTTTCCACAGGCTTTGGCTGCAGTTGTCCCTGTGATGTCTCCAGGTGGTGAAGATGAAGGCAGCCTGGGGACATTTGCTCATCACTACCAAAAGGCAGCACTTGTAGGTGAGGCTTGCGGCTGGGTAGGAAGCCCTGACAGCAGCACGCACGCCGTAAGCCTTCAGGAAAGCTTTGCCAATTTGTCCATTTCTGAATTGTTTTACAAAAGGAAAGAAGGAAGAAAAATAAAGCTGTGATAACCCTAAGTTCCCGGAGCAATGCTTTTCCGCCTCCATCACTTGTAGTTCATCATGAAGAACAATTGGTCTGTCTCCAGGATGGCTCCTGCTTATATTCACACGCACTTGGGTGCTTCCTTTGAGCGAGCCCCCTTCACTATGAACTTAAAAATAATTGAATTTCCCATTTGCTCTGTGCTTTGGAAAATCACGTATTTTAATCAAACTTTACCTGTATTAATTTTTTCTCACTTAATTTTCCCCGATGCAGCTTATGGTCAGTTTTATTATCAGGTCATGCTTATTTCTGATTTTGTGTTTGTTTGTTTGCTTGTTTGTTTTTTGTGTGTGTCCCCTTTCTCTTCCAAATACATTTCACGAAGAAATGAAAAGGTGTCAGTGAAATGACTTTTTATAAGTGATTATATGGCCTTGTAAGTTTTTCTTTCAGCATAAATCATGCTTAGATATGAAAAGTCCTACCCAGAGCCTGTGCTAATCAAAGTACTTGGACTCACTTCTTATCTTTTATTATAAAAGTTTTTTCATTTATTTTTTCAGGAGGATTCTCTTTGATGGAAGAATATTGAACCTCCTTTCCCCAATATGCAAATTTAAATGGGAGATAAATGAGTTCATGAACTTTCAACTCTCATTCAGATGTCTTGACATTTTGTTGGCTTAGTGTGTGTGTGTGTGTGTGTGTGTGTGTGTAGAGAGAGAGAGAGAGAGAGAGAGAGAGAGAGAGAGAGAGAGAGAGAGAGAGTATGTGTGTGTGTGTGTTTGTGTATATGTCTGCAAGTGTGTTTGCATGTATTTGTGTGTATGTCTGTGAGTGTGTGTGTATGCATTTGTGGTTGTTTGTGTGAGTATGTGTGTGTGTGTGTGCATGCATGTGTGTTGTCTCAGCCAGAGAGATCCTCAGTTAGCCTCCCAGGCAGAGGCTCACAGGCACAGGGATGAATGAATACAGGGCTGTCACACGGCAATGGCCTGGACTCCAAATTCTGGAAGCCCCAGACAAAGGCCTGCATTTTTTCATCTCACAGTAGGTCTCTGACTTTACTCTATGCTCTATGGAAAAGAGGTTCTGCATGAATCATTTCAAGAAACATCTCTCCACATCCCCTTCACAACATGGTTGTGTGGTATTCCTGGGAACGTTCCTGCCCATGACAGTGGCTGCCGTTTGGTGGAGGCCGTATGGGGAAAGCTGTCCTCGGCAAAGGAGTTAGTGTAGCAAAAGTGACTTGGGACTGTGGGGTAAAGTTGTTATTAAAATTCATTCCTTATATGGTAAGCCATGTCTCATTTCAGAAATTGATATTTATCAGTCAGACTCAGCAGTGTCTTTCTGTCTGCTGTCACGCAGGCACCGTCTCCTTTAAAAGACATTTTCTTGAAGGTGGGAATAGCACGTGAGTGTGTGAGTGAGTGACACACTCCAAATCCCATCTGCTGGTCTACCTTTCAAACATCTTAGCGTACTCCTTGTTTCCTGTTTTTTACTGTTCAGGCCCTCCACAGAACATTATTGCCCCAGCAGACCTTTCATCCAAGGACTGTTGATCACAGCCCAAGAGCTGTCATCTATTTGCAGTCTGTGGATGCATCATTTGATGTCCATAAAAACACATTAAAACTATTTCCTTGAGCAAAAATAATCAGCTCTCTGCTGTACATATCATTTGTATACTCAAATTGTAAAATGTAAATTGATATATAAGAAAATGGCCCATTAACTTTTTCATTAATGACAATACTACATTCTGTGTACCAGCAATGGGAGGATCTTGCCTTCACGTTAGCAACCTGAAGGGTAAATGGGTCCTCCTCTGTCTTCTCTTTTAATTTCATAAAAATGATGGATGTCATCAAGCAGAGCTCCTCTTCACGATCTTATTTGTCTTAAAATATAGAACCTTTGATTCATTACAAAGATGAAAGCACCCTGGTACACAGGACGGCTCCTATTTTTTAAAGAAGGAGGAAAAATAATTATTTACTATTGGAGTATGCCCTGCAGACGAGTCTGCAGTGTGCCTAATATGTAATTGTTTTCAAATGTTTATCATATTCTCAGTAGTTAATTGCATGCTTCCATAGTATATTGAAAAGATGAACAAGATCAGAAACTATTTTTAAAATGGATATATTGCAGTTGCATCGCTGTCATGACATACAACTTCTCAGTTCTAAAATACTGGATAGAACTTTGTATTGTGAGATGTGAACACTTTTATTAAGTTTCATTTGGATTTGCTTCAGTTGCTTTTCCATGAGAGTTTAATGCACGCTGCTTATACCAGTGAAGGCGAAATGGCTCACCTGTGCCCATTTAAGTATTACTAGTAGCCCCGTTCTTACAGGGTACCGTATGTGACTCCTACAGTGCCTACAAGGTTAGCTGTCAGGCTGTGGCATTTGATTAAAACACAGATTAATAATTTGTCCATCACCGATATACCATGCAGTAAGAGATAAAGGACATCTGATATTAACTGAGAAATAAAATCTGCCTTCAGTAAATTGCATGGAAAAATCACACAGTACATTTAAATTACCATTTGCTTAGCAACATGCCCTTGTAGCCATTCCAATGGGGCTATAAAATGATCGATTTACTTTAATTTTCTACTGAATCCTAAAAAAAAAAAAATGAAAAAATGAAAAAAAAAATAATAGCTATCAGTAACCTATCCCTTCCTCATAGCATGCTGATTCACTCTGTGTATTAAATTTACTGGCAAGAAGCAAGACGTTAACAAAAAGTAACAGATAATGTGAACATTTCATGCATAATCTGTAATATGAGATATGTATTAATAGGGAAATTATGATGCATTCAATTATTCTGAAATGCCTTCCAGAGATGTTTTGATTTGGCTGCGCTCGGATAGTAGCAGCGCAGCAGGGAGCATCTCAAGTGATGAATAACCTAATCTCCTAATCTCAAAATGGGCACTATTCACAGCCAGCCCGGGAGAGGCTAGTGGGAGAGACCGCACTCTGCAGGCGCGGCAACAACTGAGATGAATCTAGCAAAATAAATAAATAAATAAATAAATAACGATCCTCACAACAACAGCAACAGCCACCACCACCACCACAACCACCACAAAAATAACAACAACCAGCCAGCAGCCCGTCCTGCCGCCTTGCCACCTTGCCTTTTCAGAATTAAGAAACAAAATGCACATTTCTAATGAGCGCTCTCTTTCGTGTTCCCCTGTGGCTCTAGGAGTCTATATTCTGAGTGGCAGCTCTCCACTCTCCACTGCAAAACTTAGGAGACAAAAGGCTATAAAAACGGTGGCACCCACATTAGTGCGGTTAGGACTTGCCTGTTTATAATACATTATGCATGCACAAGAACCCTTACTAATTTACCGCGTTTCATGCACACCTGGGATGATCTTTCCCACTATTACATTTGTTCCTACCCCCCCTCTTAATTTCTGAAGAAAGCCCACCACAAGAAATTGTTCATTTTCTGTCGTAAGCCCCAGGTTCTATAAGGCTTCCTGGGTGTAATTAAGCTGCTACGTTTACTTCTTGGTGTGGGGGAACAATGTCTGACTCCTTAGAGAGGTCAAGCGGGATTTATTTTATTGTGTACAGAGTCAGAGCGACAGAGGAGGTGGCACGGTAGTGGCTGGACATTCCATTGCTGTTTCTGTGCCCTGCCCGCCCTGACCCCCCCAGTGTCACAGCTAGGTTGTATATTATTTTTTTAGTCTCTGATTTACTTCTTTCTTGGGATCACTGCTACAAAACTATTAGGTAATACCCTGCTGCAAGGAAAATAAGTCCCGAGGAAAATATGCTATGCATGTATGCCTTCCCCCACCCTCAAATTACTTGATTGCAGCAGCCTCACTTTTTGATTAATGCAATTTTGCATAAGGTAATATTACACGAGTGTATTACTTTTCAGTAATTATTCAGTGGAGTTAATATGGCAGACTTCTTGAAGAAAAATTAGAACCATGGCGTCTCATTTCTCTAAATCCCCAGCACTGTTCAGTAGGGTAACAATAATAATTATGTATAAATAAATAAATTTCTTTTATCAATGTTCACTTGGGCTGGAAACAACGGGCAGCTTCATGCCCAACCACAGCACTAACGGATGTACTTTTTAATTAGCAGTGTTCCGAGGGGCAGGCACGGTTTCGTGTGCAGTTCTGTTATACTGCAGTTTGGGAGACTGACACACACACGGTGCTTTTTATAACAAGGATCTTTGTAGTTTAACCGTCATGTGAAATTACGCGTGCACATTGGCACTGCCTTTCCCCGGTGCCTTCGGGTTTGAGCCTAAGACCAAGGAGCAGAGGTGGTAGACCCCTCTTCCTAACGCAACCTCTTTCCTTCCTTCAGGTCTAGTTTCATGAGAGCATCATCTCAACCCGGCCAGATGCTGTTCTGTTAAACTAGCCCTTGCCCCCGTGGTCCCACGCCTGCTATTACATTCCCTCGCCGTGATCCGCCCTTCACAGTGCATTTTTCTCGCTAATCATGGTTTAGCAAACAAGGAAGGAGAGGCCCCGTTTTATGAAACTTTCCGATGAGTGATGTTCAGTTTATTTCAGTCTTTAGTGTACTAGAATGTACAATTGCTCTGAAGATAAATAAAAGATTCAGCCGAGTGCCACTGGAGAGCAGCGCTGCATGTCTCTGGCATGGCTTGAGACTTATCTGATTTGGATTTGTATACCTCATGGGGAATGGCAAAATATTGGAACAGACGGCTTGATATTTCCGAAGAATATAGTGGGCTTTATTAGCGCCAGTTTCACTCCCTGACTGACGGCTTTTTCAGATTTTTTATCTTATTAATCCGTGCTACTGTATGTAAATGTTATTCCTCTCTGCATAAGGGAGGCAACCAGCGATTTGTAATAAATGCTTATGAGTGCCTGAGGCCGCACTTAAACTTTAAAACATCTATTATTAAGTTGCAAAAAAACACTGTAATGGCCAATAGTGACCTCATAGGAATTTTAAACTGTGGTCTGCTCTTCTGCATTAAAAACAAAAAAAATTGCCTCAAGTTAGAATTATGAGCAATGCTATTTTAACAGCTGCATTTTGATTATTAAAGTGTGTTTTACAACTGAATTACAGTGCTTTTATGGACTCTAGGTATAAGATTTAAAAAGGTCATTAAACATAGTCGGGTTTTGTCACAGTGGGTGTCATTGTATACAATGGACACTACACAGTCTATTTTATGTCACCACACTTAGGGTTTCAAATAGGATGCAGGAACGTCTGAGTTTGTTTAACCATGTGCATGACTACAGACCTCTCAAAGACTGTGACAGTTTGCAGTTGGAGATGACTACTTTCATTATTATTTTATTAATTTGACAGGAAGCCCTACAGATTTTCAGTGTATCACTGATCCATTTGTCCCAGAAATAATTAAAATGCCAGCCTGGAGCAACAGACAACAGATACACTTCTGGCAAATTAATGTTCAAAAATACATTGCTTGTACTGTAGCCAACTCTTTAGTCCTGTGACACTTCTTAACGGTTTCTCCTTCTGATCACCTGTGGGTTTGCTGACAGTAGATATTGACCTGAAGTGTAGATTTTCCAAATGCAGGACCTTTAACCTCATTGATCCATGATGTCATGTACTGGCTACTGTATGCAATAGTTACATCTCTGGATGCAGAAATCCAGGGTGGAGCTGCAGAGATTACCCAGGACTGCCACAGGCAGCTCAGCAAGGCAGTAAACTTAAACTTCAGTTTGCCAGGGCCCTCCCTGCCTGGTAAGCTGCTTCCCCTGTCAATCTTTAATTTGCTTTTCATTAATTTGGCATCGTTGTATGCCTGGGCTGAGCGGCAGTCTATGCTATGGGTGACACTGGTTTGTGGGTGCCTGACTGTTGCTGAGGACATGATAAAGAGTACAGAATCCTCCAAATATTTGACAAAATGTCACAAAGGATTGTATTTGCATGTAGTAGCCTGGGTAGGGACATAATTATCAGTGTGCAGTGCGTTGCAGGCTCTGCGTATCTGGCTCAGACAGTCCAGTGCTTCTGCGTAGCTTTGAATATTGTATATGTACTTTGAACATATTTGTGACGAGCAAAGCTGTCACTCTGTTGAAAAATGTAGCTGCAGAAGTGACAATACTAGTTTATTTTTTTAAAAAAGAGGACATCTCCTAAATAATTATTATCATGCTAATAACATTTGTATTCTTTTGTGTATAATTAAGATCTGCCTGTCTAAGCATGAAATAGGGTTGAAATCGTGAATGAGTGTGCTGTCCTTAACCTATTTAGTAAATCAGTTTTAATTTGGTTTTCTTTAGGTAGAATCATAACAATAGACTGTTGTATACAAAAATCCACAATTTCTGGCTGTAAGCAGTCGCAGAAATATTTAATATCTAGTAAAGCTTTCCATGAAATTAAAGGAGCCCCTCTTGTGAACACTGTGTTGAATAAAAAAAAAATAATTCAACAATTATAGATGTCTCTTATTTCATTAACTCTTTGTCTCTCAGCATGATAGATGCTGCAGCTGTTTCTATTCTGACCTCTTTAGCTGTGGATGTGATTTTTTTTTCTTTTATGTAATAAAAATTAGTTTGAGACTCATATTCCACCTACTTCCAAGAGAATCTGAGGAAGAAAAGAGGCTAAAGCACGGTGGAAAAACAAGCCATTTCTGGTTAAAGCATAACAGGTTATATAATTTAATGATCACAAACTGGTGTGGAATACACCGTGTTGTTTTGTCCCTTAAAAATAGTAATATCTGTTATTGGTGCTGGTTTTTTTTTTTCTTCCTTCTGTAATTTCATGGTTAATACCTAGGCAGGCAATTATGCTAAAAGAAATTATCCTTGTCATTTGGCAAGAGGGATTCTTTATTTTCAAGGTACTTAGGCTTCTTATACCCAGCCCATCCCCTCCCCACCCTGACTGTAAGCATTTCCACGCTGTGATTTATAAGGTGATTGGAAAGCACCTCCGTTTATCAATTATGAGGGAGCACCGGCTGCTCAGGAACCGATCAAGCAGCATCCTTGGCAAAGGATCCTCTGTTTGGGGGAGGGGGGAGGCTGGGGGGTGGGAGGAGAAAATGGCAGCAGGGGGGAAGTGGGAGGGCAAAGTCTTCCTTGATGTGTCTGCTTTTGTTTTCCCGCTGAGGCCCACTTGCCCATCTTCCCACAGCTTTCCTGGTGCTGTGCACGCAGGCGGCGGGGGGGGGGGGGCTGCCATTTGATTTTTTTCCCCCATCCATATTTTTGGTGCTCACACTGTTTTTTTCTATGAATCTGTATTTGTTTTTCAGGTGTCAGCAAATATGTTCTGGGTATCTCTGCATTGTGTGCACTGTGCTGGGGGCCTGGCATTGTGCAACCCCCTGGGAGGAAAGGAAAGCAAGCCAAGGAAGGGCCCCTTCTCATCTATTACCATGAGCAAAGCAAATCCACCTGAGTATCAATTAAAAATAAATAGAAAAAAATATAATAAACAAACGTCAAGTAAATGAAACCATGCTCATGAAATTATGGCCTCTCTGGTGTCTGGCATGCCATAATTTACTTAATAAATAATGCTCTATAATAATTAATTGTTGTTGATGATGACGACGATGGCGATGATGATGATGATGATGATAGTGATGAAACACAGGTGTCAACCAGGACTTTAGCAGTGCTCGGAGACAGTTTAGTCTGGAATTCGTCCCTGTACCCTGTAGGATATGCCACAGCGCTTGAGTAGGTTTCCTGCTGTCTACCTTTGCAGCCACCTGGTAGGGCTTCCTCTAGAGCTGTCAAACTTCCTGTTCTCCCTAACTTAGGTTCTTTTTCTGCTTCGTGTTTAATTGTTTAATTTAGGGCCTGACTTGCTATTTACTGTTGCTTTCCTGCTCCCCCTGGCTGGACTGTCAGCATCACATGGACAGGGCTTTGTGATTTCCTTTCTGATAAGTCCCAGGCTCATCAAGAGCACTGCGCTGAGGTTAACCACTAGTTAATACATATATTTAGCTTGATGGTCCATGGCGCTTCTGAGTTGCCGGCCACGTCTTCATCTCCTGTTTCCTGACGTGTATGCCCCATTAGGATAGGAGGATTGTGGGAGACAGTGGGTGGTCCGCAGAAGCTTCTGGAGACACATGGAAAATAGTGTTTGGGCCACTTTTGTCTGCAAAATGCAGGTCTCTGAGATACCATCAGCCCTGAAAAGCCCCTCGGGCACCACACAGTGGCCAGGAGAAGAGGCTTCAGGTAGGTCACATGAAGCAGGGTTTGAGCCCTTCACTGGGTTGCACTCCAGGCTGACTTTCTGCCCATCCACATTTCAGTGTGCCGAGATCTGGAAGTTTCCATATTATACTGGTTGTGAGGAATTTGATGACATGCTGTTTGAACTCTGCACAATGCTGGACAAACAGTAAGTGCTACCCAGTGAATTAGTGCTTCTAACTCCTGTAACTGGTTTATGACTGCTTTTATTTATCTTGAAAATGATGTGTTATGATGTGTAAACTATCTTTAAAATTGGTGATCTGCTAGACAACGAGTTCTCGACTCTGTCTTCCTTTATCTACCTAGTCGTTTCCATAATTTATGTCTCCTTGTTCCCTCTAGCATGTAATTCTTTAAAAATGGTATTTTATCATTGTTTGGTGTGTGTGTGTGTGTGTGTGTGTGTGTGTGTGTGTGTGTGTGTGTGTGATATGTACAGGTGTCCATATGCAACAGTGAGCGTGTAGGTCAGCTTTCTCCTTCTGTCTTCCTCTGGGTTCTGGGGCTCGAACTCAGGTTGCGCAGCAAGTACTTTACCCATAAGTTCAATACTCTCTGGTATCCAAAGTATCATTAAAATGTATTTGGAAAAGAGAAAACTTAGATAGCCAGTTTAGGAAATATGCAGAGATTTAAAACAAAATTTATTTTTAAATTAAAAATATTTTCTACACTATTGATGACTACCAACGGAAAAGTAAGGTAAAAACTTTTCATGAGTTGGATGAAAGTTAATAGAAGCAGGGAGAGGAGACGCTGCTCAAAACCATTTGTTCTCTTTCAATTTAAAGCTCTATGCACTTGAATAAGTAGCTGGGTGTTTCAGAATATAATCTGATTTCCCTGTCATATGCACTTCCTTATACATTTATTTTACACTATATTTATATCTTCATACACGTACATAGATACACAATGAGTATCTCCAAGTTGAGAGTAACTATTCTGGGTAAAAATCCTATCATAGAAGGGTAATATTTTGAGAAGAGTAGGTTATGTGGTAAAGTTATATTTAACATATAAAATTGTAATAAAAATGAAGATGTTATAAAATTAAATAGATAAGGTATAACAGAATTTAAGTATAGAAATTAAGGTTCATATAAATATCTAATTAAAAATATTTAATTTTATGGATAATTAATATAAAAATGGATAATACAAAAATTTGTCCCAAATAATTTAATTTAATTTAATTATCTACTTTTTACAACACATGAACATTTATGATCAATTAAAAAGTTAAGTTTTTAAAAAATGAGCCTATAAGAGCTATCTTTATGGACTTTATGTTACCATTTATAGACAATAGTATAGGAAAGGCCATTTTAGTATTAAAAGCAAAGAGGACATCGAGAGAAAAATTAAATGAATTTGATGGGATGATAATTGAATTTTGGGTTATTCCAAGCACTTACAGCAAACCCTTACCACAGATGGGCTTAAGGAAAGGGCTCAGAGTCACAATGCTTATTTAACACGAATGAGGCTCTAGGTTCAACTACAGCCCTTCAAAAAGGACTGAGTTTCAGAGAAATATTTGCAACATTCATCAAAGATACAATGCTGTTTCTGAACCATGCCTATTTAACAGAATGGAAGTATTAGGTTCTCCTGCAGGGCCCATGGCAGGCAGCCATAGAGTCTTTGGCTCAGTTAATGACACCAAGACTTTAAACCAAATCAGGAAGTGTTTGGCGGCTCCATAACGTTCACGCCACTATTGCTGCAGAGGTCATCCCTCAACCTCCCAATCACGGGAGGGGATGTTTGCAGTAGATTACGATGAATACAGAAGCCCACATCAGGCCAACATGATGACAGTGAGAGAATGCGGGGTACTCAGCTCTTGATGGGTCATCTGCAGAGTGCTCCCTCCCACTGAAGTTCTCAGATCAGAGTGGGAGAGACAGCGAAAAGATTATAGGCAGCCAGGGGTAGTAGATATCCATGGCAGAATATTATCTGCTAGACATGACAAGGTAATTCCACACTCGAACTCATGGTAGCCGTGACTGTGTGAACCAAACACACAACAAGAGGCTGACAAAATACTGACACCGATGGAGGGGGGGGGCATCAAACTCCATCTCAGGAGCTACTGGCAACTGACGGCTGCTGGAGTGGGAGAGGCCTCCCTTAAGAAATGTAGCCCTGAGGAGCTCCATGTGGGTGGCCCTACACCCACACACATTCGAGCATCACTGAATGGATGAGAGAAAGAGAGAGACAGAGAGAAAGAGAGAGAGAGAGAGAGAGACAGAGAGAGAGACAGAGAGAGAGACAGAGAGAGAGACAGAGAGCGAGAGAGCGAGAGAGAGAGCGAAAGAGAGACAGAGACAGAGAAACAGAGAGAGAGAGAGAGAGAGACAGAGACAGACAGAGAGACAGAGAGAGAGAGAGAGACAGAGACAAACAGAGAGACAGAGAAAGAAACAGACAGAGATAGAGACAGAGATAAAGAAAGAAAAACAGAGACAGGTGGCTGGAAAGAGGGGGGGGGGAGCCCACACATGAAGTTGAAAGAGAAAGCGGGTGAGAGATACGGGAGAAACTGAGAAGAAAGAATGGGAGGCAGATTTTATCTAAAGGTATGAAATACAGACAGAGTTGTAAATAAAATATAGAAAGGGATAAAACACTAACAACAACAACACGGAGTTCTCAAGGAATGTTGAGGAAAACGAATTTTTAGTAGGATCATGTATGTGGCCATTAACAAAGTGAGCTTCCTTTTCCTCCTTAGATACCCTTGAAAAAGTAACACAACAAGAGAAAAACACAAGCGCTGCAGCACTTGTCTGGTTCAGGTAGAGTACACGCTACAGATTGTTTTCCGGGGCTTCCAAAGGAAAGCGACAACTGGATTTCATGTCACAGGCTCTGTGACTTCTCAACAGGACTCTGCTTCTTGAGACTCGTGTGGAGAGTCTAAGTTCCTCATATGCAAATAACAATTAAAAATGATGGTGTGTAGGGAAGAGGCAGAAAGTGGAGAAGCTCAGGGCTTCAGGACAGCCAGGGCCGCTAGCAGCACGTGTGCTTGGAAGCTTCCTGCAGGAAGGAGCTGGTCCTACCCGAGGAACGCTCCCTGTGCACACTGGCTGGCCAGGGACACACCTGGCTCCTCCTCACTAGACAGCTTTCCAGAAAACCTCAAGTCACACAAATGCAAACAGACCAAACAGACAAGGTGTCTCTACAGAGTCACCATTTTGAAAGGAGGAAAAGACTACCATTCCCGGCAGACCCTTCACCATGTGAAAATGGTAGGACCCGTGGAAATTACAAGTAAATACGAGGGATGCCGCTGGCTCGTCTGTCTTTAGTTTTACTTTTTAAAGCCAGCCAAAGTGAAGAAATGTAGGAATTCGGGAAAGGGTAGTGCGGCGGAAAGACTGGAAAGTGAGTGGAAAGAGCTCCGTGCACTGTGAAAGGAACACAGCAGGGCAAGGCAGGCACGCGCTGGGCACACAAGGCATGGGTGTGTACCAGAGGCCATTGCCAGCCGCCACTGAGGGCATAAGCTCCAGGAGGAGGGGCAGGGGCTGCATGTACTTATATGATTTCCTTATGGAAGAAAACCTGGTAGTAATGCAGTGATTAATTAAGGATACCATTTGATGAAATTTGCTTCAAAGGAAACAAATAAATCTATGCATTGAACACACACACACACACATTCCAGAAACCTTGGCCTATTTTAGACGATACCAAACACATTCTCACAACACTACAGGCTTGAGGCAGAAAGGCAAAAAGTCACTGACACATTTATAATGGATTAAAAATCAGGTTGGTTCCAGACTGTTCCACAGCAATCCTGAGTTCCCAAGGATGACACAAATAAATCTAAAGAACACTTAGACAAATATGAATGAAGGATCAAGACAATAAAACAGCTAGTTCAAACACCCCAAGCGAAGTGTGCTTTTTTCAATAAGCATTTCTGGAGAAAATAACTAGAAAACAAACATTAACAAAATAAGAAACAACTTGGGAATGCCTAGCAAGTGAGCTCCCATGTTCCTACTGGCTCTGTGACTGGAGCTAGTGGAGGGTTTTGGCTGGCTTTAAAAAGTAAAACTAAAGACAGATGAGCCAGTGGCATTCCTTGTATTTACTTGTAATTTCCACGCGTCCTACCATTTTCACGTGGTGAAGGGTCTGCCGGGAATGGTAGTCTTTCCTCATTTCAAAATGGTGACTCTGTAGAGACACCTTGTCTGTTTTGTCTGTTTGCATTTGTGTGACTTGGGGTTTTCTGGAAAGCTGGATAGTGGGGAGGAGCCAGGTGTGTCCCTGGGCAGTCAGTGTGTACAGGGAACACTCCTCAGGTAGGGCCAGCTCCTTCCTGCAGGAAGCTTCCAAGCACATGTGCTGCCAGTGGCCCTGGTACAGGCTCTCAAACTTCACTGTACACCCAAGTTACACTCTGAAAAATTGGGAATGGGTGAGGGTTGAGAATTTTAGTCTGTCTTGTCCCTTCCTTCCTTCCTTGCCAAATATGTCCTTGTAAAAATAAAATACAAATAATTTTATGATTAAAAAAATCAAATGGAAATTAAAAGGAGTATGATGTTTGCAAATTGATGAATATAACCTGATGATAAATTAACTTTAAAAAGCATAATTACTTGATATTCCAAAAAAAAAAAACCACATCTGGGAATGTAGCAGAAGGAAAGAATACTTGCTTACCATGTATCGTGTTCTGGATTTGACCTTCAGCTAGCATGTGTGTGTGTGTGTGTGTGTGTGTGTGTGTGTGTGTGTGTGTGCATGTGTGTGTGTGCATGCATATGCACGTGTGCATGTGTGGTGTGTGTGTTTGTGTGTGTGCATGCATGTGTGCATGTGCAGTGTGTGTGTATGTGTGTGTGCACGTGCGCATGTGTGTGTTCATGTGTGTGTGCACGTGCGCATGTGTGTGTTCGTGCATGCATGCATGGGTGTGTGAATGATCGGTGTATTCCAGAAGACGGCCTTAGCATCCCACCTCAGCTGTCATCTACTCCTTATTTTTGTGAATAAGGTCTCTCACTGGCTTGGAACTCACCAATTAGTCTAGATGACCAGTGAACCCCCAAAGTCTACTTCTCTCTGTATCCCTAGCATTTGAGATTGCAATCTTGGGCTATCACTTCTGACTTTTTATGTGTATTTTTTTTTTTTTAGTTCAAATTTGTGCTTTTGTGATTGCAAGGCAAGCACTTTACCAACTGAGCTAAAGCTCCATAAATTTAATGGTGTATTTTTTTTTATTGCTCAAAATACAAATTTATCAAATAAATACCCTCAAATTAGAGGCCAGGAGATATTACATAATGGTATAGCTATAGTCATTAAATCTTATTCTTACATGTATAGAACTGGAAATGTATAAAAGATCTTACGGCCCAAAAAACTGAACAATAACTGAAACAAAATGTAAAATAATATCACATAAATAAGAGGCACATTCCTCAGGGCAATGACATGAACGAAGCAGCTAACCTACACCCAAGGACCACAGGCAACACAGGTAGTTATGTATATCGCCTGACACATTTGTAAACCACACAGGAGTTCTGCAATGTCGAAGCACTGGACTCCCCAGGAAGTCATCAGAAATTCATGATTAAATACTACTTATTCAAATTTTTATCAGGGAGCCCACCCACTCTGAGCAGCAGAGTCTGAGCTCACCAGTCCCAGCATTTGGAACTAGAGGCTTAGTAGATGGTTGATGGTCGTGCTGTCCTGTGCAGTATGAGATATTTAACAGCAGCCCAGGATTATTCTCTCTGGATGCAAGTAGCACAGCCTTGCCCTTTTCACTTAGGACAAACCAAAGCATTCCTAGACATTGCCAGACATCACCAGGTAGTAAGACAAAACAGCCCGTTGTATAAGAGCAGGCAGGAACATGGCATCCAAGTGTAAGCTGAGGACAAGGAAAGCATTTAAGACAGGAAAAACCTTTGTAGACTCAACGATGAAATCTGCGATGAAGATATAATTGTTATAATTTTGTAAGCACTAATACCAAAGTATCAACGTGTAAAATTGTGATATGTGAAGAAAAACAGAAGCAACAATTATTCACCTCTTATAGTCTATGATTATGTGAGGGGTAAAGTGTAAAAATACAGTTCTAACTCATAAAAATAGAAATATTATTTTCTAATAACCATGAACCCCTAACCTGTTTGCTACTTTAAGCAACCAAAGGAAACAATCTGCACAGACATCAAAAACAGCAAAACGTACGTTCTCCTTATCGCAAAGCAAGAAAACTAAATTTATGGGAAAGTAGAAAATAAAATTTGTTAGCTCCTATGGGGGAAAAAGTCTTAACTTGAGAGTTAAAGAGGAAATGTAAACCAACATTTTAGAGTACATTTGAGAAAGTAGTAGACTTCTTACTAGCCAATGAGGGAAAGCTGAAACAACGTCCAGAATACACCAGAGCCTTACCTTCTGATGTGGACAAACTATCTGATGCCAAGAAGGGACAACAAAATAAAATCAATGAGAAAAATAAAATGTAACTAGTTAGAAAAACTACTTGAGTGAACTAGAAGTGCACGTTAGCAGCTTCCAAAATGAGAAGAAGAAAAAAATGACAGAGACAGTTTGCTGCCTGAACAGTCACCCAGAACTCTATAATGTTGGAGCATCATCTTCAGCCTTCTGGACCAGTATATCTGACAGACATATTTGTTAAGTTTCATTCCTTCTCAAATCTGTGATGAGGTTGAAGACCAGATAGTTTAGTCTTACAATTAACCCTAGCTCTTTAGAGCCTAAGATGCTTTTAGATCTAGATAGATGTTTTAAGTTGACAGAGATGAGATACGATAGATATTGATTCTCACTCAGAATTTTAGACCACCAAGATAGGAAAGATGTTTTCTACAAGGTTGCCAGATACAATTAGCCAAAACACCATGAATGTAACATTCATATAATGCCTGATTGTTTCATGGTTGTTCTTGCTATATGTAATTTTTTATTTATGTGTAATAATATAAATGTATATGCTAAAATAAAGTAAAATCTTTAGAAGTAAAGAAAAGAAAAAGAAAAGCCATTTAGTGGATCAGAAAATCTCTTTAAGAAACAAAAAGTTCATCAGTTAAGCCTTCACCTAAAATTTTCAAGATTAAAAAAAAATACAGCATAAAAATAATAATAGTAAAACAAAAAAAATGACAAAAGTAAAATATCAGGGTCTTCCAGACTGCTGGATAATGTGAAAAATTGTTTTAAAGAAATACAGGTAAATACTTTATTGTACTTGATTCTAAAAGGATCATAAAATGTCTTTAAGAAGTATCCTGTAGAACAAATCAAAACCAGACCAGTTATCTGCGTGTCCCTCCTTCCCCCACAGTAAAACTAGTTCTGGTAGCTCTGTGAGGGATTGTCTCCAAACTTACTTAACCATCAAATATGCCAGGGTGGCTTGTACTAAAATGTAGGCATAGGTAAGAAGGAAAATTCCAAATATTTAAACTAAACCGCAATACTGACTGTAAAACAGCAGCAATAGCAAACGCCAACATGACGTGAGAAGGAAGTGAATGTGTTTACAGATCTTAGCTTTAGACACTCAGATACCTAGGCCACAGCTTTATAGATTGTTTTATATTTAATTTTTTTTTAAGGCAAAGTCTCATTACGTTGCCTAGGGTCACTTCAAATCCATGGCAACCCTCCTGCCTCAGTCCAGCAAGTACAGTGATTTCAGGCATGCGTCGTCATCCTCCCATCATCCCCGTGTCTGATGTCAGCAGGTATATGTTGCGAGTGAGTTGCCATTTATCTTATTATGGTTTTTTCCCCCGGTTCCCTATTAGTGATAAAAATCATCCCAATTAGGTAATTACTGTTCTAGACCAAGATACCATTGGTTCATTCAAAACATAAATAGTATCAGGATCTGGCTCCAATATTGTATTCAAAGACAATCATGTCAACAAAATGTTTCAACGTAATGGTAGGTAACATCAAGAGAAGAAAAATAGATAAGCATCTCGTACATACTTAAAACGCATGTTCTGCAATTTAATATTCATTTTAAATTGTATACTATTCAGTAAAAGCATTCAGTCACTACACGCCACAAAACCTAATAGATTTATGACTATCACCTTTTGTATTAAAGGCAAGTGAAGGATGCTCACTCCCGGAGTTTGCCCGAACTAGCCAGTGCAACAGAGGAACGGGAAATGATACTGCAGAAACCAGAAGTTTGCAGTACATCTAATATAATAAAACGGTTTGGTTTTACCAAGAAAAAACATAAAGATTATTGCAATAGAATTGAAACTTAGGGAATGAAATTATTGTATAGATGCAAAAATATTTACATCAACAGATAACAAGTTAAAAGGAATGCTGAGAGTAGACACTTGTTTTAGCATAGTAAAAGGGAAAATTTATAGATAGTTTACAACAATTATAAAATGTAAAAAACACATTTTAAATGTATTTGAAGACCTCAAAAATGATGAACAAATGGAAAGGCTTAGCACGGTTTTAGATAGAAAGACTCAACATCATTAACATGCTAATCCTAGTTTATTTATAAATGCAACATGATCCAGATAAAAATACCACATCTTTACCCATCACCACTAGACAAGTGAGTTGTATATAATTCACATGAAAATGAACAAGAATAGCCAGGACATTTCTCAAAAAGAAGACCAATAAGTATGAGTGAGGTAGATATGATTATAGAAAAATGTATATGGGTGTCATAATTTGAAAATATGTTAATATATAGTGTGTGTCTGTATGTGTTCCTGTGTATTGGTGTGTCCGTGTATGTGTGTGTGTGTATCTGTGTGTGTGTCCTGCCCATGTGTGTGTGTCAGTGTGCCCTGTATATGTGATTGTTGTCCCCTGCCTGTTTAAATAACTGGAAAAGATGCCAACATGTGAGGACTTTTGTAACCCATCTAATCTTTGGTAGAATCAGAGAGGATCTTTCATGAATTATGTTTTTGCAGATTTTGAAGTTTGAATCATGCAATTAAATTAATATATTTCAGGATACACGAACAAACAAAATAAAAGCCTAGTTATAGGAAAGTGTGCAAAGTTTATAACTTGAAACTTGGATATCATTAACAAAGTATGAATTAAGGCAGGAACAATTGTTAACCTTACAGAGTCTTCGGATATATATATATATATATATATAGCCATGACTAAAAGTGCTTTATAAGCTTTATTTAATTTAAGCCTCAAATATAAAACTGTTGTATTACCGCATTATTTAAGAGCCCTTAGTTATTTGTTCCTCTTTAGCTCCAAAAAATCCAAAAATTATCATTGCTCTTTTTCTTTTCAGGAGTGAGGCAATAAATGATTTAGAAGAAAGTTAGTGTTTATTACCATTTTATACAGTTATATTTGGCCACTTTTATAAATACATCAAAATATTTCCATCGCGCTCCTTCATTTTGTATTATTTTTTAAAAAAAGGTTTAATGCCTTTCTACTGGTTCATTATGTAAGTTGCCCTTTTACTACGGAATCTTTTAGGAGAGATTATTTGCATGTGACCCATTTTCCTATTTCCAACCCATCAGGGAGCTGTCAATTCACTGGCAACCTCTGTTGCCCTGATAGGTATAGAGTGTGGCCGTCAGTAAGCATACAGATCTGGATGGCACCTTGCGAGGGTTCAGTGACATCTACTCACGTACTTACAGCATGTACATCTTAGTGTTGGTGCTACCGATGAAACCCAGGCCCTTGCACGTGGTCCACTAGCTTCCTACCGGTGAACTACATCCCGATCTGAATGTGCACGTTTTAAGAAACTCATTCAACTTTATAAAAGCAATATCTCAGGAGATAATATTGAGCATTGCTTAGCTGAGACTGTTGGAAAATTCAAAGTAAAAGATAGATTAAAAATTCTGTGAGATACTATTTAACAGATACTGAGTTGATTTATGTAGAAATGAGCTATTCCAACTAATCAGTTTATATTTTCATGACTTCAGGGGTAAAATTAATTATATCATCTAATTAATAAGGTTGCATAGTAGGTCACTATCAGTCAAATTTAGGGATACGGCCTAGCACTTAGTAAGTCTTCAACACATGGAAGCTGTATCTCTATAATAGTAAAATTCTACTTCTTTCAGACACTTTTGGAAGCTCTCACGATGCTAGAAATACACAAGATAGCGATGTAGTGATTTAGAAGATTAACTATTTCATTAATTAATAATGTTTATGTATATAAAGGGCAGCAACAGGAGAGTATATGAACAAAAGTGAATAAACAAATGGAAAGATAATGGGCATCTCTGTGGTAGTTATAAATCAGCAGTGAGGATACTGATAAGACAAGGATGAGAAGAGGATGTGAATTGCAAAGACTGAAGTTGTCCTGTGGTGCAGAAGAAGCAGAACCCACTCCATAAAACCAGAAGGACACACCAGCATCCTAGTGTGCAGGTCTGTGGAGGCCTGGGAGTAACTCTTTATGCCTTTCTCCTTTGACCCTTGAATGTGCACAATGCCATCTCATGATGCCAAGCAGCAATAGTTCTGTGATCGTTTTATATAAAAGCCATCATGTCTAGCTCTATCTCATAATGATTTCCCTCCATTAAAAGGCGAAAGACAAAAGGATTATAACAATTTGTGCAAAGTATAAAAGATAAAGTGAATATCTCCCCCTGACTTAGAAGGATTAGCTCGGGAACATTTTGATTGGACTCACTTGACTGCACTTGCTACAAATTCCAATTTTAAGACACGGAGGACAGAGGTGAACGATGAGAACGCAATAAGACATCTGGAGTGGCTTTAGGAAAGTGAGTACCAGAACCATAGCTGGGGTTAGTGTCTGCCTCCACTACTACATCATACGTGTGTGTGTGTGTGTGTGTGTGTGCGTGTGTGTGTGTGTGTGTGTGTGCATGCTCGTGCACACTACTAGAGAATATATGGAACATATATTCCTAAATCATATAGAGACAGTGTTACAAGATTACTTGCATATGATCTTTTTTTTTTATTATTATGTCAAACCAGCAGAGTCCTTATTACTTGACATGTATCTTTGGACTCATCCACTGTGCGTCCACTTTCTGTCTGATGGAGAGGATGGGAGATTTTAGGAAGATTACAGAACACAAATATACACATAAAACTAACAACCTGAGTTAATTCAGTCAGTTTTGTAAGTCCTGTAAGTATTCTAAAATGCTTCATTGGGTATGCTATGCTCCGAATCTACCACCAGATCTTCTTTAGTGTGGCATCAAGAGAAATGATAAGTCCTGGCAAAATGGAAACTCTACTTAGTCTAGTTACAGCAGCTGACTGTTCCCTAATATCCTGAAGGCAGCCCTGTCTACCCCTATGTTTCTTTTTTTAATTAGTTAACTTATTCAGATTACAACTCAATTGTTTTCCCCCCTCACTTGTATCCTCCCATTCCTCCTTCCCTCCCTCTTTCACCCTATTCCCCTCTCTAAGTCTGTGACAGAAGGGGACCTCCTCCCCCACCATATGATCACAGCCTATCAAGTCTCATCTTGGTAGCCTTCCTATTCTTTCTCTGAGTGCTACCAGGCCTCCACACCTAGGGGAAGTGGTCAAATATGGGGCACCAGAGCTCATGTCAGAGTCAGTCCCCACTCTCCACACAACTGTGGATAATGTCCTGTCCCTTGGATAGATCTGAGCAGGGGTTCAATATGTACTGCATGTATTGTCCTTGGTTGGTGTAGTATTTTGAACAGATCCCCCTGGGTCCAGATCTGCCTGTCATGATGTTCTTCTTGTAGCTTTCTAGGACCCTCTGGGTCCTTCTCTTTCCCTATTCTCCCATACTTCTCTCACATGAAGTCCTAATAGGAGGTCCCTGCATCTATCCCAATCTCCTAGTAAGTGAAGACTTTCATGGGATATCCCTATTGGGCTAGTGCCCAATTATAAGTGAGTATATACCATGTGAATTTTTCTGAGTCTAGGTTAACTCACTCAGTATGATCATTTCTAGTTCCATCCATTTGCCCACAAATTTTAGGATTTCCTTGTTTTTAACAGTGGAGCCATATTCCATAGTGTAAATGTACTACAGCTTCTTTATTCATTCTGAGGGACATTTAAGTTGTTTCTAGGTTCTGGCTATTACGAATAAGGCTGCTATGAACATGGTTGAGCATCTGTCCTTGTTGTGTTATGGAGCACCTTCTGGATATATTCCAAGGAGTGGAATAGCTGGGTCTTGAGGTGGCCTTATTCCCAGTATTCCGAAAAAGTGCCAGATTGATTTCCAAAGTGGTTGTATAAGTTTGCACTCCTACCAGCACTGAAGGAGTGTTCCCCTTTGTCCACATCCTTGCCAGCATGTGCTGTCACTTGAATTTTTTATCTTAGCCATTCTGATGGGTGTAAGATGGAATCTCAGAGGTGTTTTGATTTGCATTTCTCTCATGACTAAGGACATTGAGCATTTCTTTAAGTGTTTCTCCATTCAATATTCTTCTGTTGAGAATTATCTGTTTAATTCTGAGCCACATTTCTTAATTGGGTTATTTGGTTTGGTTGCACCTATGTTTCTTAATGTGAGCTATTTGGAAGATGGAAGTAAAGGATACCCAGTCTGGACTGATGACTGCTCAATGCTGTCCCCTCCTCAGCCACAAGTTAGCTAATAAGCGAATGACCTAAGAGTGAGAAGAGCAGGTTTCCTTTGATCTCTAGGAAGACCTTTTCTGTGTTATAACACTAAGTTTCTCTGTGATGCCCAATAACTGGGTTTTGATTTTAACATTTACTAAAAAAGAAAATAGTTACCAAGTTGTAAGCCTGCTCTAGGCACTATGCATGATGGTCAATTTTTGTGATAGGAAAACTGTACCAATAACTTTCAATCATATTGCTTCTTAATTGATCATTTACAATTTTTGCTTCTTTTATTGTACACATTATATTCCTATCATTATACATGCACAATCTGATATAATAGGACAGCAAGTGAATGTTTATAAATGTGAGAAAATATATTCTGCTTGGAGAATATGTTAATCAGAAAATTTAAAGAGCCCCACTGTGTTAGAGGTAGTGTTTTTTTTTAACAGTGATTGTCAAATTTATTTTGAATGTAAAATTAGCAGGCATTAACAAAAAGGATAGTATAACTGGGACAGAAAATATGCTACAAATCAGGACAGTGGGACAAAGACTATTGAAGTCTCAATATTCCCCTTAGAATATTGGATGATAGTAGAAATTATTTGGCAGTATTCAGATAGAAAAAAGTTTGTGTACTGTCATTTGCCTATACTCACAGATTTCACAGCCACATCATGGGATGGCAGAGGTCATGCACCCTGATTAGAGTGAGGGTGGCGAACACTGAGGGCATCGGGTAGAGTAGTCAGGAGACCTCTGTAGCCAGGTCATTGGAGAGCTACGGTTCAGAGGTCAGCCTCTGCCTCTATATGGTCCCCACCTATTAGTTTCAGACCTTGCGTTATACTTCAGGCCACACTCTAAGCTCAGGAGACATTTAGAGAGGACAGAGACATGAAATTTCTAGGCCATAAGAGAAAGGTCTGGATGTGAGTGGATAAGTCATTCAGTTGTTGTGTATCCATCCCAACCAAACGACTAGATGATGTAGGGGAACAAAAGTGCACCTCATGTGCAGATAAGAGTGTACACGGATGTGTAGTTGTGTGCTCTTAAAATCCCAAGGATTGCCTAAGGGGCCATTCCAAAGGGTCAGCTTGTAAGTGTATATCTGCTTTATTTTTATTTTGAAGATGATGGAAAAGGAGAAACAGAGAAAAGGCTGCACATGTTCCTTGAAATATGTGAAGACTACAATGTCATAAAAACAAATCTTCTCGTTTTGATCAAGACCTCTAGTTCTAAATTTTTACAATTTGTTAGAGTGAGAAGTAAGAACGCTTCAGTGTAAAAATCAACTTACTTTTTGTGAGATAGAGGGAAAGTAGGTTGCTGGTTGTTTTTGCCAAATAATTATCTATTATTAACAAGGAAACTATATGTCAACAAATGGTCTGGAAAAACACCCACAGTATGTAGGCCAAAGTAAGAGATTGTTTATTTCTGATTTTTTTAAAAGTTCAGGAACATTTTTTTAAAAAACAACAAATGAAAGGATCTGCCAATCTGTAGGATTCCAGTTTCCCTCTGGCTTCCTTTCCAGTAGTCAGGGCTGTAGGGATGGTTGGGACCTTGCCCTGGGCTCTGCCTCTTTGACTTGCTGCATGTTTATACATTTGCCTTTTTGGAAGTTCCTGTACTCCCACCAGTGGGTGTGAATGTTGGACCAGAGGAAGGAGTTCTTTGCCTTTTCAAGCCCTCCAGGGGCAAAGAGAAGAAACCCTGGAGGCTTCCAGATTTTGCTAAGTATAACTCATTAACTACTGACATTTCATAAATGGTCTCTGGCCAGACACATTCTTTTAGATAGAGAAACAGAGGCCTGGAACGGTTTTGAGCTGCCATACCATTCTTCTGTCTGCGTTTTGTGCCCAACACTTCTCAGTGTCCTTTCCGTGGCAGAGAGTGCTCATTGCTAAACCTCTATAATGTGCTGGCTTATGTTTTTTGTCTGCTTTATCATGATAAAGAATCATTAAGTTGGTGAGAAGGAAACTTTTGATGTGGGAACAGGTATCCCTTGGCACCCACCTACATTTGATGTAACACTGGACAGTTGATGGGTAGGCTTAATTCCTGCAGTAACCTGTAGCTTTTCCTCCCTGGCTGATGGTGTCCTATAATCTAGTGTGGCTTTCCCCTTTCCCCTCATTATTTCTATAGGAGAAGAACACATATATTCACACAGCACAGGGAGCTAAGATCCTGCTTATGCCTGTGACTTGTGCAATGTTTTTTTTTCTCTAACCCTTCTTACTTAGCAAGTGAGACTACAGAAAATAAATGGAACATAGAAAAGGAGGCTTGGGACAAGGACTTTGGGAACATTATTGCGTGTCTAGTCACTTCATGTGGGCTGAAGGCCATCTGGATGACATTATGGGGAAAGGGCAGCCTGCTGGGATATTTGGAACAGAATTGGGTTTATTAGATAACTCCTACCATGCAATCTAGGCTTTGGAGCACCTGAAAGGAGCATCGAAGGCAGCAAACTAAGGGAACGTATTTGATTGGCATGTGAGGATGCCAGAAATGGATATGATTTTATAGGTAGGAGCAATTGTATTTATGGAGAGTACAGAACTGTTAATGAGACCTCAATCCAATACAGTATTACTCAAAACAAAGGAGATAGAATTCTGGTGCTTGTAGCTGAGTTACAGGAAAGTGCCTTGGCCTTCACAATGGAAAAAAAAAATAATTCCTTCTCTCTTTTTTAGGCAGAACTTACTTTTCCTTTAATGTTTCCACTTAATGCTTACCTGCCAAAGTTTATCTCATGTTAAAGATAATTCTGAATCTTGTAGCCTGTTTTGAATTTTACACATTTTTCAAAAAATTTATTTTTTACTTATGTGTATTGGTATTTGCCTGCTTCATGTATGTCTGCTGTGTGAGGTTGTCAGATCTTGGAGTTATGGACAGTTGTGCGCTGCCATGTGAGTGCTGGGAATTGAACCCAGGTCCTCTTGAAGAGCATTCAAGTGCTCTTATATGCTGAGCCATCATCCGTCCAGCCCCAACACGCTTTTTTTTAAAGGAGGAAAAAGTCTTTCTTAGAAAATGCCTATTGAAGAACTATTACATTTATATTATAGTTTTGTCATTCAAAAAATATAATCATATGAGGTATTACAGCTAATATTTCTCAAGCCATGGAATGTGATTTCCCAAGCTTAGAATTTAAGATAAATCAACTAAAGAATGAGGAGTGATGCACATTTATTCTAAAAGTTAGAGAGTTTTTTTTTTCCAGTGAGAAAAATACATGTGAAAGCATATAGGAAAATTCTCATAGGGCAGTTGAAGCTATAAGATAGCCATTCATATTTGCCAACAAAATTGAAAAATATTTGCTGACCTTTTAAGTAATAATGTTTCCGTGGAGTCACTAAACCACAAGCATGACTTCTATGGACTTGGTAACACAGGAAGCATACAGGCAGTTCAAAGGAGATTTACTTATAAGTCTATCAGTCTAAGTATATACTGTCCTATATATGTATGTGTGTCTATGTAGAATGAAGCTGAAAACATGATTTCTTATTTTAAAAAAACATGTGACAATCTGCTACTCATGGCCTCTTCTTGGAGAAGCACTGATTAAAACAATTCCTTTTAGATGACTATTTAACTGCCACATGTGATTAGCTTTATAGCACAAAAGAGGGGAGAGCAGATACCACCATGCCATGCAGCAGCAGCCCTCGCTTAATGGTCTATGGCCTCTCCCAGTAGCTAAACCAGCAGTGACATGTTGACAGAAAACTGACCCAGCACAAGTAAAATGTGATTCGACAAGACTCAGCATCAGGCCCTCGACTTCTAGAGTGGCACGCTTTTTAATTTCCATTTTTACTACAGCAATGGGAAACAAAGCATATGTGATCGAGATAGGAGTGATGCAGACAAGAAGGTTAGAGTATTGTTAGCTCCTGATTTTTCTTTTTGTGGCTTTAAACTAATTAAAAATAGATTGAGCCTTTTATTTTCTTCCAAATGCTATAATTCAAAGTATTATGAAGCTGGGCATTTCTTTTTCATTCTCTAGTGGAAGAAGAAGATCTCATGTTACAGTCATTTTAGATGTGAGTTTTGGGAACTGACAAACGAGGGTTGGATGTTGCTCTATGTGATTCTGTGGGATTCGCAGGGGATGCTTTGGGGTATCAAGCCTGAAACATCACATTTGAAGGGAAATTAGCTTTTCTGTAAAGACACAGCTCACTTTTTGCGGTTCTATTCAACTTTTCACTTCTCACCAAGCTGCTTCACCCCATTGGACAGCTTCATGCATCACACTGAGAGAACCTGGCCTTTCTTCTACCCACTCAGGCATCAGCTATTAGTGTCAGCTTGTCTACTCCGTTAGTTTTCACAGAATTTAGCTGCATGCATGATTTCTACCAAAAGGTTTGGTTTTTTTCAAAGTCAATTTTCATGATTAATCAAAAGAAGCAATGAGGGGATCCATTTACTTTCCCCAAATTTCTCTGTGTTTGTACTCCAAACTGAATGTTATAAAAAGCTGTTTTTATTTGAGTGAAAATTATTTTGGGCTGTCATATTTTCTTTTATCATGCTTGTACATCCCAGAGACTATATAGAAATGGGCGTGGAAAGGACTGAGCAGTCAGACAAGATAATGAAATCAAACTTGTCAATTATAAGGTCCTACCTTTTAGCAGGTCATACGAGGAGCAGAGTGGATGTAGTTATTCATGTATGTATGTATGTATGCACATGTGTACCTATGTATGTATGTATGTACGTATGTATGTATGCATGTATGTATATATGTATGCACATATGCACATGTGTATGTATGTATGTATGTATGTATACATGTATGTATGTATGCACATATGTACATATGTATGTATGTAGTATTTAATTTGTTTATTTATTTGAAAAAGGAACAGTTTATTTTGGCTCCCGATTGATTTATTCCATTGATTTGGGCTAGGACGTACCTCACAGGACAAGAATGTATAGACAGGTGAAGTTGCTCAACTCATGTTAGTTAGCAGCATGGAGTGTGGCAGCCAGGAAGCAGACATAGACACATGGGAAGGGACCACAACAAGACACAGCATCCTGGGGACATACCATCAATGACCGAGTTTTCCCATCTAGACCCTACCTCCTAAGATTTCCAAATATTGAATCCAAGAAAAGTGGACGTCCCTTCAGTTACAACCAGAACTTGGACTGCAGTCTCGTGGCCTTGTCGCCTGCGCCCATAGTTGTAAAAATTTGTGTGATCGACCTTACTACTCCACATTGCAAGAGACTGGCTTCCAATAGGAGGTTAATGTCAATTTGTTGACGGAATGAATAGAAAGAACAGCAGAAGAGAATGAAACACTTGCGTGAGGCTTCCATCACTCTGCTGCTGATGCAGGTGCTGATGGTGACAGACAACAGCCTGACAGTTTATCCATGCCATGCCTACTTAGAGGAATAACTGTCAAAATCACCTTTTGCCTCCCCCACAATCCTACTAAGAAGGTGTTCTTAATATTACAACCCAATCTATAGAGTGGGAAACAGCCTCTAGAATTGACAAAATATAGCCAAAGCCATAGGTCTGGCAAGTTAGCAGAACTATAGGCCCATAGAGAACACATCACACCTGACCTCCATGGATAGAAACTGACTTCCTGTCACTTCTCCATGTCAACATCCAAGTTTAAGGATGCACCAAATTCTTCTCAAATAAAGCCACACCTTTCTAAGAGCTAACCTAGGTACAGGGAAGCCCAGTACCACTGGGTGTACTTCGCAAGGGAAGTAGTAATGCAATAAACAACATGCCTCTTCAAAAACCTCAGCATCCATAGCCCCTGCTAAAGGAGGCCAGTGCAGAGCTGACTGGCATTCCTGACATTCTGTAAGTCTCCATCCTGTTTGAATCAAGCAGTTCTCACTTTTTAATCTAAATATGGTTGCTTGAGGGGACAGTGAGTTTCTCTCTCCTGTCTGCTCTGGGGACTATTTTAAGCAGAGACATCTCGCCAAAGAGCTTTCCAGCTCCTACCGGCAGCCCCAGTTTGGGAACTAACTTGTACAAACTAAGACTCTCATTCTCTAAATCAACTATTTAGAAAGAATAGCCAAAAAATATTCCAAGGAGCGTGGCAAGTGTTACAATTCCGAGTTAACACTAAAGCAGTTTTATTTCCCAAAGAAGCGCACGGGTGACCCACTGCCTCACACTTCTCCTGTGATTACTCAATAAGGAGTTTTCTAAAGGTGATTTTAATTCATCATAGGGGTCAGCACTGCAGCACAAATAGCCTGGCAGAGGCAACACATGTGACAGATCCCAGTGCATGCTTGCTTCATCTCTGCCTTCCTGTTTTGCGAATCTGTCTTTTTTTTTTTTAAATGTTTCCAAAGGTCTCCTCAAAGTCTAGCCTGGGTTAACACACTAAGCTCTTGATACTCACGGCTCCATTTAGAAACTATTATCTAAGTCTTGAGGAAGCCACTTAGCCTATTCATTCCAGGACAGTAAAGATTTACTCTCCCGAGCACTCAGAAACCTTAACTTCCCATTTCATTATTCATTCCCGTGTTGTCTTAGCACAGCAGAAACCAGAACAACACCCTTTCGGTCTCCAGGCAAGTGTGGTTCTTATTTGCAAAGCTGCAGAGGACATCTGATGTCCGGTCAACAACAACAAAAAAAAAAGGTCTGAGTCATTCTTAAAATTAACCTGGGAACCTAACCTCATTTTGAAAATTACCAACAGCCACTTTTCTGCCAAAATGAAGTTCAGCAAAGCCAAGACATTTTCAGTCACCTTGCCTGGGTGCAGGTGGTATTCTCACTCTCTCCCTTCCCTTTCCCCCTCCCCTTCCCTCTCTGCCTCCCTCCCCTCAGTTCTTTCCTCCCTCCCTCCCCCTCTCATTTCTGTTCTCACTTTCTTAATTTTTAGCACCCCATCTTTTCAGCTTCTTCATATCCTGTTTGTCTGCTGCAGTTTTGCTGCACCTCTAACCCTGTATACAGCAAGTCCAGCTGCGTAACTATCCCAGATAGCAACAGTGCTCCCTTCCCTGTCAGGGTCCTCTGTTCCTGATGACGGGCCACTCTTAGTTCCTTACAATCTGGAGATTTTTGCCATTTATCCAGCCCACTTGATGCAACCATTTCTCCTTCTGGAAATAACTTCTCCTTACCTGCTAATAGAAAAGAGCCCTTTTGATATATTTGAGTTAACAATTGTCTTTAGTAGAAAATAATAGAAAGATCTTTTGTTGGCAATACATGACATTTTAGCTTAGAATTCTCTTCTGGTTTCAAGATTAAATACTGGTTTTGCTAATATATAATCTCTTGCTAGTATTCACACATGGCATGGACAAGTGTGTGTGTGTGTGTGTGTGTGTGTGTGTATGTGAGAGAGAGAGAGAGAGAGAGAGAGAGAGAGAGAGAGAGAGAGAGAGAGAGAGAGAGAGTGGAGAGAGAGAAGAGAAAGGAGAGAGAGAGAGGAGAGAAAGAGAGAGAGAGAGAGAGGAGAGAGGGAGGAGAGAGAGAGAGAAGAGAAAGGAGAGAGAGAGAGGAGAGAGAGAGAGAGAGAGAGAGAGAGAGAGAGAGAGGAGAGAGGGAGGAGAGAGAGAGAGAAGAGAAAGGAGAGAGAGAAGACAGAAGAGAGGGGAGAGAGAGAGAGGGAGGACATAGAAAGAGGAGAGAGAGAGAGAGAGAGAGAGAGAGAGAGAGAGAGAGAGAGAGAGAGAGAGAGAGAGAGGAACACCTGGTTGGTCCCAACAAGCCTGTTGGGCCTCTTTCCACTGGCCAGGTCCCCTTCCCTCTGTTCCCTGGCTATCATTCTCCTCGTGAACTCCTTGGTCTCCATACTGGATGATGTGTTGGTGCCTGGGATCTTTTTTGACTGTTTGTTATTGTCGTCGTTGTTGTTGTTTTATGTGCTGTACTACCACACGACTTCTGCCTTACATCACACACCAACAACTCTTCTGCTAGCTAGCTTACAGGTTATCTAATTGATTACTTTTACAACTTATGATAAGTGCTGTTTTTCATCTTTATCACAATGTAACAAGGTTATTTTCAAATGCATGTCCATTCTTATTTTTGTCCATTCTTTAGAAAGCTGCTCTCTCTTGTTATTTACTTTGAATATTACCTTTGCCATTACCACTTTCATGGCAGTATACGTACTTACTTAAGGTCTGCAACAGCCATGTCTCTTTTCATTTCCTTTGGGTTTGTTGGCTCCTTATGTTTGCCCCTCATCTCTTTGGGAAGCAGCGTCCTGTGGCTGTGGTTGTGTAGGTCTGTGCTGTCGTCCTGCCTTTCTATAGAGTCTGTCCCTGTCTCCCCAGCTGTCATACTAGCTCTTTGGTTGGCACTTGTGCTTTGGGGTGGATGAGTCTACTGCTTTTGGCCTCCGATGTATCCAATCCACGTGAATAATGGCTCTAGTTAGACGTCACTGCTGAGAAAATGACCAGGTCAGGAAATGCCACTAGGGAAATCCTCCTGCTCCTTGCCTACCTTCTACCTGGCTCCCACCCAGGGGAGGAGTGATTGGTTTGTTCAGAGTGGTTTAGAGATAGAGGGAACATATGTGGATTTTGCTGTAGGCCCCTCTGTGAGCCGTCATGGGGAACCTCTGGCCTTCCTTCTTACAAGCCTGCCTCTGCATGCCAGCCGATCGTTTGTGTCACATGTGTCCCTTTCTACCTACATGGGCAGACATATGTGCCTAGTACAGAGCACCATGCCCAGGCCTACCTGGCTCTACATGGAGGTGACTTCCACTCTCTCTGCCCCTCACCTTCATTAATTAGTTCTGAACTTGAAGAGCTAAATGGATGCCATATATTGGGCCTCTTGCTATCCAACAACTGTCAGAACCTTCTTCCTGCCAATCTCTTGCTTCCTAGCCTAGCTCGAACCTGACATTCTCTGGGTCTCTTAGTCTTCCCTTCTTAAGAAAAAGCAAGAATTTTGAGCCTCTTCTATGGTGTCCTCGATACATATGGCTTCAGGGCCATGTCTGCTTCAGGGTCACAAATAGATAATTAATTGACCTGTGCATTTGAGCTCAGCTATGCCTTTCATATTTTCTCTCTTCACATTCTTATTTTCTGCAGCATTTTAACAAGAATGAGGCTAGTATGCAATTAGACTTTTTACATCTACCTGAGCCTGGAATTCTTTCAATACTCCATGTGAATTTTATCTACATGTGCCTCCACTCGACCTATCTATTCCTTGAAAATTCAGTTTTGATGTTGCTTTTTTTCCCCCCAAAAGGATACTGGCCCGGCAAACTTCAGCCACTGTTCTGACAACCAGGAATCAATCCATTAGATGTCTTTGTGGATACAGTGAATTCCTCTGGAGCCACTATGGTGTCTTGGACATTGTGGTGACTCCAGCCCAGGCCCAGAAGCACCACCAATGCCTGTGGCTGATTTAATAAATGTCATTGTAGTAAAGGTATGGCTGTGTATCTGCACTATGGGATCAGGAGAGATAAGGAGTTCAAGTTTGTTTTTTCATTTACAGCAAATGGTACCACGATTCCCCTCCTTGCTCTTTGAACACTGCCTTACATAGAGCATTCTTCTGGAAAAGAACATGATTTTCTTTGTTGTAAGCATGGACAATAGAGTTGAGTAATTTTTGGGCGGGGTTGTTGTTGTTAACTTTCTTAATGCCTGTATCATGTACTTCTTTTTGTATTTGTAAAACTAGATAAGCAAAGTACACTTTCTCCAGGATGATAAAACACTGACTAAATGCAGAGTCCACTCTGGACTAACCACATCTCCCACAGTTGCCTGGTTCCCTTGAATTGATCAATGCAATGAACTCCTGACAGAAATGTCATCTGCATGCAGCAGTGTCTCCACTGTCTTGGAATTTCCTCATTAAGTATAGTTATGGTAGTTACTCAGAGGCAACTTAGAGACAGAGCCTGCTCCCTTCAGATTCTAGGGTAACAAAGACAGCAACATTCATCCTATAGAAGCTACCAGGATAGAAGGGCTCCACTTAGAAGTATTCTAGAAGTCTAAGAGTTGGAAGCCTGAACATCCAACATTTGAGCAATCTTTCAGGGGAGCTTGAGCCATAGAGGAACACCTGCCACTGCCTCATCCCTGTATGGGCAAGCCATACTGTGTCTACATGGAAGTGGGAAGTTGAGTGCACACCCGGACGGCTGAGGGGAACTGTTCAAATCTAGGGGGCTGACATTTGATTCTCAGAAACTCCAAGAAGGTTTTACTCAACTTTGTAATCATCCTTGTATCCCTGCTTGCTGTTTGTGAGTAGGAATAGCATGCAAGCCATTTTCTGACATGCCACCAGTGTGTAAGAGGAATGGAGTGGGATGAGGCTTGTTCATCCCCATTGCTTCCTTTTTCTGGGCTGGAGGCCATAAGACACTTGGCTTTTAGAGCTCAAGCTGTTCTGTTCTTCACATATCCCCTGACAATCAATTTATTGAGTGATCCTGATGTTGCTCCAGGGATGAGATGACAATTACAGACCCACCAGGAAGCAAAAAAGGTGGTGAGAACAGCAGTAACTATACAATAGTGAGGATTCAGGGACTTGTCAGAATATAGTGTGAGGTGAGAGTGAGAAAGAGAGGCCAAGTGCGTGTGTGTGTGTGTGTGTGTGTGTGTGTGTGTGTGTGTTTCATGAGTGATAATATAATAATTTTGATATTTATAAGTTAATAAAATATGTTTTCACTCAATGCTTAATATAGACACAACAATAAGAGAAAGGGCTGAAAGGCAAAGGAATTAGAAGGAAGAGGAGAGGGAGAGGGGGAAGGAGGAGAGAGAAGAAAATTAGCTCGCAGAAACAATGGATGGAATGAAGCCCCCTCTGCTTCCTTAGACACCAGTCAGTGCAGTAAACTCTAGAGTGAGTGTGGCTAGAAAGTATTTTGCTTTGAGTATTGAGTGAAAGCCAAACTTCTGTCAAGAGTGGCTGAAGAGTTCCAGTTTAGAACTGCTCTGTCCTTTCCAACATGTAACCCTTTGTTGATGAGGGAGAGGTGGGCAGTAAAGGATAAAGCCACTGCTTTAAAAAGTGATGTGATTCTATTGTATTTTCCTGTGGTCCATGGTTGTATAGACTATGCCTTTAGTAACAACTGGTTAAACTTACTCTGCAATGGACATATTGGCAAACAGTTTCCCACGTGTCCATCAAAAAATTAAAATTTTAACAAAAGATAGAAACAGGCATAACAGAGGGATGTTTGGTGTACCTCGTTTAAGTTTGAGAGGTCTATACTTGTGTGTTTGAGCATTTCTTCCATGTAAGCTGGTCCTCTCATATAGGACTCCAGAAAATGCACAAGCTGCAACATTTCTATTGTGTTGCTCAGCAAAAAGAAGTTCTCCAAATTCTTTGAATTAAAGCTAAAAGTAAATTAGACACATCAGGTTTCACTTTTTTTTTAAATAAAATTCCAATGAGAAGTCTGTGTTTTACTTTGCATCTCTTCTCCTCTAATTCTGAGTAGAGAAAATGAGGTCACTTACATTCATTAATTTACGGTTGATGAGGAGAACCACAATGTGTGTGATACAAGTATATGTGTGTAAGAGAAAGCTACCTGAGGGTATCCTGTGTGTGTGTGTGCCTGCGCGCGCACGCGCGCGTGTGTGTGTGTGTGTGTGTGTGTGTGTGCATGCGCACAGTTAATGGGTGTGTTTAAAACAGGGTAATATATACTGACTGGAATTTAAGATGTCTGCATATTTTTCTTAATTTCCTTTTTAATAAATAGCATTTTCTAAGAGCTCAAGAAATGCCTAATTGTATGAGAACATTTTGTATAAAATCAGACCCAAATCCCAAACATACTGATAACAACTGCCACATGTCTTTTTACATAACTCCTGAGAATATTGAAGCATTAAACACTAAATTTCTATGTTAAAGACTTGTCGATAGGATTAAATTCGACCCACAGCAAGGTAGCAACAATATGTCATCCAGTACTTACATAGCAGCTTGGGTACAAATGGACTCTGTCCAGTTCCAAGGTAAACTATAAGAAATTGAAAGTGCTTCAGTGACAATGCCTGGAGCTGAGCATGAGGACACTACTGCACAGTGTGACGCGAAAATAATAGGCAGTATTCATGTCTGCCGAGTCAAGCACAATCTCTTCTGCCTTTATCATGTAGAAGCTTTTATTTATATATTTATTTTTTTAGCAAGCTGGCAGGCACATGAGTGATGCATCATGGGGGTAGTTTTTGGAATAGATTAGTAGGTGACGTCACGCATAAAGGACTATTTATCACCATAATTTAACACAAGATGCAACACAATGGCTTGACGGATGCATTTTATGGTTTTCAGCCAATCATAATAATGGGCTTATTGACTAAAGTTTTATGTGTCCTCTACACATCCTTCATCTTTTAGAAAAGAAAAGGCAGAGTGATAACTCAGGAGGACCAGCCCTCTGTCCTCTAACTGCTGTGCAGCCAGCAGACAGCCAGTGCTGAATAGGAGGAAGCAATGGAGGTGTGGCAGTGGACTGGGCCCCATTGCTGGGTCGGGTGACCAAGCACACAGTAAGATGGAGATCAGAGTTACTGTTGTTGTCTCTCCACATGAGACAGAGGATTTTGCAGATCCCTCATGTTTCCTGGCTGGTAGGGTCTGAGATGAGAAAGGCATGAAGACATAAAGTAACAAAGAGATCATCATAAGTCAGACTTTGTATTTGAAGACGAGGAGGCCAGCATTTCACTCACTATCTACTTTACCTGTTTGGCATTGGGACTCATTGAGTCTGTAGCTCACTGTTTACGCTGGTTGGGATGACCAGTAGGCTCTGGGAATCTCCCTGTGTCTGCCTCCCCAGTGCTAGGATTACAGGGTCCCGCCATGGTGCACAGCTTTTTTGTGTGGGTGTTTCAGACACAAACTCAGGCCATCATACTCTCTCAGAGAACTCTTTATGGACTGAGCCATCTTTCCAGTCCTCCTCCTGGCTTTTAAAATGATTCATAGAAAGCTGCTGACTCCTCAGATACTGATGCTCATGTTACAGAAAGAAACACATAGCAGGTGGAGGGAAGGGGTGTGCACTGGTGGACAGCTAATCATGCTCTCGTACAACAATGCAAAAAACTATGGGATGATGAAAGATGACAGACATCCTGACACCAGCAGCTTAACTCACATCCCCATCTCTGGACTACTCCTACCTTGTTTGCAAAGGGAGGAAACAATATTTGTCAAGGAACACAGTCTAAATGACGGTTCCGTAGGGTGACATCAAGCAAAGCACTCACCTGTGTGAGTTCCTATTGTATTGGAGGCCTTGTCCAAGCATTGTTGCTTCTCGCCCCAACATGTGTGTTACAGGTGGGGGCTGAGGGAAGGGTTTAGGTAACATGGCTGAGGGAGACTGGTCCTGGGTTATGGCCATGACAGTGAACCATATAGAAAGGCTTAAACTTTGCCACTCAGTTTCCCCTTCTTTCGAATGTAGCTTGTGTTAGGTCCTGTCTTATAAGACCTCTCTAAAGAGAAACATTACAAGTGGATGAAAGGTGTTTCTAGAGTAAGTATTAAGGACACAGGTGTCATCCTGGTGATGAATGTCTCTTTGTATTCTTGGAGGAGGTAGCCTGCCTGTAAATAAGAGACTGGTCTAGCTTCACGGTGACCATTTTTAGTAGGGTGACGTATATAGTTGCACATGCTGTTTGCGCTTTAGTTGTTTACTGCAGTGTGTTTTTTACCTACCAGCCAAACAGCAGTGAGTGAAGTAGAATTTCCATAGACCTCTGAGGAGAAAAAGATAGACTTTGAAACAGAAAACACAGCAATACATTTTCTATCTATCTGTCTCTCTATCTATCAATTTTTCTAAAGGTTTTTGAAATTTCTACCTTATGTAGAGGGCCAGAGGGCACTGGAAATTTGAAATCCCCATACTTTGCCTTGGCAAAGTGCTCTTAAATTAAAAACCTACAATCACGTTACCAATATCAGCTGACAACTCATTAGCATTATCCCTAAGATCCTTGGTTCAAGGCAGCCCCATAGTACTAATTAACAAAAGCATCCTTTACTTCTGCCCTTTGGGTGACTTGCACAAAGTGGTTACAGTTTGTTGCTAAAGAGCACATATTTGCACCATGAGTGTTTTTTATTTTCATATGAAAAAAAGTCCGTTATGTGTATAGCCAAATGTTTATGTATATGTGTATATTATATATATGTATATATATGTATATGTATATGTACCACACATATATATCATACAATAGGTAGTTATTCAATATTTTTATATTCCTAGGCAGGAACTGAGAATGTAATATGTCAGTGGTTTACCGATGACTTAGAGTGTGAAAAGTGCAAACAAATGTTGTGTTCTTAACCCTAGGAAGTAAATAAAACCTTGTAAAGACATTTTGTGGGCTGAAAATCATAATACAGGTTCTTGGTGAGAATAATTATACTTTTTTTTGAAAAGACACATGCATAAAAAAGGGAAACATGGTGCCAAAATAATATTCTAGAAAACAGGTAAAACTGGTATGCACAAAATGGTCTTTTAAATTTTAAAGAGAAATAAAATGTGATGGGCACTGTGGAGTACTTGGAAGGCTGAGGGCCTATATAGTGAGGCCATGTCTCAAACTTTGTGATGATGATGATGGTGATGGTGATGGTGGTGGTGATGATGGTGACAGTGGTGATGATGACGGTGGTTGTGGTGGTGATGCTGATGATGGTGGTGGCAGTGATGATGATGGTAATGGTGGTGATGATGACAGTGGTTATGGTGGTGATGCTGCTGATGGTGGTGGCAGTGATAATGGTGATGATGATTTATTTATTATTATTAAGTGTTGTGGCTTGAATGTGGAATGTCCCTCTTAGGCTCCTGTGTTTGATACCCAGCTGCTGGTGCTACTGAAAGGCTATAGACTTTTTAGAAGGTGTATCTTGCTGAGGAAGCATGCCACTAGGGGCGTGCTCTGAGGTTTTATAGGCTGGCTCCATTTGTGTTCTCTCTGCTTTCTGAGCAGAGATGTGATGTGACCAGATAACCATAATCTCTATGAAACAGTGAGCCAAAAGAAACTCTTTCTCTCTTACTTTTGCCAGGATATATTCATCACAGTCTCAGGAGGGAATCATGGGTTCTGCATTTCAGTTTGGCTCAGAGGCCAGCTGTCTTTAGTGAGGGCGGGAATCAGGTAGCTGAGTGATGCAGTTCCAGACTTCAGTGAGTGGGAGATGTGATGTATGCACAGCCTATCCTGGACTTCCTAGCCTGGTGCCAAGACATGTCAAGCTGGGTTTTTCCGTTCCGTTCTTAACCAAAGAGAGGATTTTTATCTAGCCAACCAAGCTTTCAGCATCTTATTTTGTAAAATCTAGGTTATCTTGATGAACAGAAGTGGTAAGATGTGAATGATAGATCTGTACATTAGAAATTATTAATTCCATGACAACATGTGGTACTTATCAAAGAAAAGGTTACTTTCAGAGAGTTGACTGTACTTGTATTTCTGGCAACAGTTATGTTTCTGACAATTACTTTAAGTGGTGACTCTGTTAAAAGATAAGAATGACTTACTTTTCTGATGGAAAATAGTAAGGAAAGGTAGAGAACTCATGCATTTACCACCAGAAGGCTGCAACCATGGGTCAAATATAATGAAGGAGAAGCCAAAATAAATAAAACAAATAAATATAGATTTATATTCTTATGCTTTTATACATGAAAAAAAACAATGAAACTGAGTGGTTGTGGCCCATCTGTAAATGACCAAGGCTACTGAACTTCCAAGACCAACAAGAGACAACACTTGTGTGACCCATGAACATTTATGTAATGCTTGTCTTTCTGAGGAGATGGCTGGTCATCTTCAGACCAGCCTGAGGCCACTTGAGGACATTTTAGAAACATTCTTTCAGAAGCCACAGATGAACTATTGTGAGTAGCAGGAGAATGCAGACCTTGGGACAGGCTTTGAAAGTCACGGTTTTGAAGTGAGGCTGGGTAGGTGTTGAGGCTTTATATAGAAGGCTCTGTATAGAAAGTCTCCACACATATATTAGATGTCTTAAGGGACAAATGTGTCAGCTAGTCTAGTGTGCTAGACTATAAACCTCTCATGGTCTTTCAAACCTGAGGGTCTTGAAATCCAACAGAATCTGGATTTAATGTGGAAATGAAATGGGATACTGAAGACATGAAGTCAATGGAGAATAGTTGCTATGCAGAAGTACGTGGAGCCAGAATATCTGACTCTTTGCCAGGCCCGTCATGGTAGGTTCTGATACATTTCATTGCAAAGCAGTTCAAAAGGAGACAGTCCCTAGGATGGCAATTAGCCTCTGAGCTTTTATTTAAAATGTGGTTCGGTGAGTTCTTCACTGTCAACAGGAGACTTGGAACTGACACAAGAAAATGACCTTCTTTTTCCAAGTTATCAAGTAAGCTTCACAGGCAACCCCCAGTTTCTATCACAGGTAACACGCTGCACCCTGGCTGTTTATCACCCATTGTTTAAGTGACATGAATAAAAGCATTGACCACAAAGACAGTCTGAAAACAGCACATAAATTCTCTGGTTATTTCTCTCAGCCATGAGTGATTCCTTTTTGGCAGCCAAAATCTTCTGAGTTGAGTTGATTTTCATTAAAGTTTTTTTTCAAATTTAAACAATGTTGCTTATTTCTTTCTTATTCAAAATAGATACCACGATACCACTTCAGTTTGTTTTCCAATGTCTAACTTTTGTTTTTTATTTTGATTTCATATTGAATCATGAATGTTCGAAAGACAAATACCATCTCTGACTCCTTGAATCATGCCATAGTCTGGGCACTGTGGTGGACCACATCAGATACTCCTATCAGACTAGAGAAAATTAAGGAAAAATGTTAAATGCCAGGTGTTTGGGATCTTAGGACATTAGGGACAACTGGTCAACCTGGATAAACTGTCAACTATACAGTTATTGAATTTTACTGTTAACTCCATGGTCCTGATAATTGAGCTTATTAACAATAATTAATACTTGACAAATGCTAGGGTATCTGGATAAAGGTTGCAGATGGATCCTTTGTACTGTTTTTACAAATGTCTGAAAAATAATACAATTAAAAGAAAGGATCTGATAATATCTCTCAGCAGCCACCATCAAAATAGTTCAGAGCAAGACGAATTGATATTTTACTAATCACTGCACACTTAGGTGAGAGGAAGAAGTGCTCCCACATCTTGCATAAATCATAGGCAGCACATTGTGAGGTACTACTGGCAGCCTTCCCTTGAAATTAGCTATATCAGATCACAGGAAAGTGGTGGTTGGAGAGAAGGCCATTTGTCCACCTGATCTTTGGAACTCTGTCAACCACGCTGATATGGAGTGAATTCCCTACTTAATTCTATAGAAAGGAGCCTAAAAGATGACTTCAAGCTGACTAGGATTTAATTTTCAATGCTAACCTTCAATTAATTTGTAACTTTTTTGGCACTCCGTTTGCTGGAATGGCTGTAATTATGTTGTTTTCTGAACGGTGAATTCATTCAGGGCGTACTCTCCAGACTGTTTATACAGCTGGAAAATAGCTATGGTAACAGATGAGGGGGAAAGTTAATAAGGAACTCCCTTTAAAAATTCAGTTATCTCTCTCTCTGTGTTTTTAAGCGTCCCCTGAGCCTTTATTGGGTAGCTTAAACTAAATTTTTCATGGTCGCCATCTTAAATGAGCTAGTAATAAACTCACTGGATGTTTTAATATTTTAAATGCTGTCTTGAATTTGAATGCACACTTGAAATGGCAAAGGAGGCAGCTTAATGCCTTTTTAATCCACTCCTCACCATTTGCTGAAGAAAGGCATGTTGGTTTTCCATTAAGGAAACCAAGCTTGTCATCCACAAATTTCTCCTTTGCCAGAACTGCTCTTAGTGTTTTCTGGAATTCTCTACATGATCAATTTATACTCAGGCAGGGTGTATCACTTCCATATTGGTTTCAACTGACGCATCATAGAAACTGCCTATGAGGCAAACAAGGAAGCACACAGAGGAGCTTCTGAGGTGAAGAACACGCAATTGTGAGGCTTCCATTCTGTTTGGGCAAAGGAGAAGCGTGTACCATTTGCCATCCTGAAAGCTTGCCTGTAATAAAGTCCTACACAAGTTGGAGGGGGCTGGTTCTCTCACTGAGAAGAAGCAAGAGGCTCTGATGAGCAACTCTCTAGAAGGATCAGAGTGGCACTGATGTCTTACAGTTTTAGTTAGTTCCCAGACAATACTGATGCCACTGGCAATGGGGACACAGATTGCAACCATCCAAGGCAGAGATCTGAAATGTAGCTCTCATCAAGTCTCTCTCTCTCATAGTTGTAAAGGTTTCATGGCTTGCTTATCCCTTCACATCTTGTCCATGGCTGCCTCAGGCCACAGTAGGAGGCTTGAGGGCATCAACCCTCCAGATCTATGCCTCCAGCCAACTGTGCACTGAGAATATTTGGGAAAGCATTCATGTGAACAGATGTCCTTTTGTCATTTTTCTCTAAGCAATACAATTACTATTTACACAGCATTCATGCTGCATAATCAATAATTTAGAGATGTTATAAGGAACACAGGGCCTGTGAGTGGGGTGCAGGTAGCACCATGCATTGTAGAAAAGGGGAGCAAATACTCACAGATTAGTAGCCTGGGGTTCTTGAAATTAGTCACTAGTGCCAAAAAATGCCTGCAGTTCGGAGGAATCGGGTCATCTGTGTGGTTTTTCTTTAATTTTAAGAACTTCTTTTTAAAATTAGCCTGAAAAAAAATGATTGATTGCTTTTGTATATGTTACTATCTTTTGTTCCTGTAAATATTTATTAAATGGTGCTTATAGAAGGAAACCAATGCCTGCTCTAAGGTGATACTTTAACGCCGCTATCCAGTGTGACTGAGGTGTGGTCATGGTCAGCATTGCGCAGCAGGACAGAACCCACATTCCCTACCTGCCTCTCCTCCTGCCCCTTGCAGAAATGGCTCGCGTTAGTCATTTATCCCTCAGTCATTTGTTTCCTCCTCAGAGAGGATTTGCATCTTAATGATTCTCTCTTATTAGCTTTATCCCCTGGGAAATACACAAGTCATGTCAGAAGCGGAAAGAGGGCCCATTTGCCATGCCCAGCTTCACCCATGCTGGGAGCTGGGAAAGCCTTCTTTCTCTAACTGGATACATCACAGGTCCCTCTGCAGAGGGACTCTGAGAGCAGGAGGGAACACATTTCATGGTTCCGAGCAGCAATTTCCCACTGTGGCCTCCTGTTCTGGACCTACAGCCTAAACTCCAGGGAATAAGTCCCAGTTTTGATGCTTAGTTGGTTGACGCAGTGGTTTTTCACACATTTCTAAATGTTAGTTCTCACCCAAACCAGTATAGATCCTGGGAGGAGCTTCTTTCCAAGATGCCGGGACTGCAACGCTCAGTGTCCCTATCATGTATACATTCCATTCTATTTTTCTTTTTTATATATACATATTATAAATGCATATTGCACATATACAACATACATATACAATATGTATACAACATTATATATGCAATATATGTATACAATATTACACATACATATTACACATATATACAATAAACTACATACAGCAAGAAGAACCACGAAATAGTCAGGAATTATATAGATGTTACATTTATAGTGTTTTGGCTATTTGTATTTGGCAACCTTGAAGAAAATATCTTTCCTATCTTGGTGCATCTATAATTCTGAATTTAAATCAATATCTATCACAGTTCATCTTCATCAGCTTAAAACATCTATCTAGACCTAAAAACACCTTAACCTACCAAAAAAAACTAAGCTTAATTGTAAAACTAAACTATCTGGTCTTCAACCCCATCAGAGACTAGAGAAGGAATAAAATTAATTACCTGAGTAAACAGGGAGTGCATGTCAACAGCTTTCACCATGAGAAAATGACAGGGACAGTTTGATGCCTGAACAGTCACCCAAATCTCTCAATAACATTGGAGCATCATCTTCATCTTTCTGGCCCAGTGTATCTGACAGACATATTTGTGAGGCAGGAACTATTGAGGACTTGCTTACCCTGTCTTTGCAGAGTTTGGCTTTTGACTTGGCCTGCATCCAAGCTTGCCCATTTTTAAGCAGAATTCTGTCTGTGGCCAAAACAAGGACATTTTGCCCAGTGTCTGGTTTGCTACATTTGAAGCCATCTCCATAAGGAGGTTCTTTGATGCTCATCATCTTCTTTGAGGTAGGCTGGGTGTTGCCGGGAGTTAACCTGCCTTCTTGTCAAATCATCTTTAAACTAATAAAAACATCTTTAAGTGCCATATTCTGTAGGTCTCTCTATTCTTTTATAGTCACCAGTCTGGGAACTCACTCAGCATTGATGCAGGTATGGGTCAACACAAGCCCCATCCTTAGCAGCACTCTTCCACTATGTAGCATTGAAAGTTATAAGTAAACAATTCAGATGACCTTTAAGAATGGTAAAGACTCCTTCATGAAGCACCTGCATTGGGAATGTTAAATTGATAACAGTTAGCCTCTGCGTGCCCCTCCAACACAGAATCCTAAATCTAGTCTCTTCTTTCCCATCTACCTGTGGTAGAGTGCCTCTCTCTTATTAATAGTTTATCGGATTTATAACTGTGATGAAGAAGAAGAAGAAGAAGAAGAAGAAGAAGAAGAAGAAGAAGAAGAAGAAGAAGAGGAAGAAGAAGATGATGATGGTGGTGGTGGTAATAATGGTGATGATGATGGTGATAATGATGGTGATGATGATGATGATGATGTTTCCACCTGTTAAAGGGATCAAGTTCAGCCTGCTCATGGAACCCCCCCTCCCCACATACACACACACTCAAGAACATCAGAATCACAGGCAGCAGCCCCATTTGTGGTATTAGTACATCCACTTTCTTTTTTTCAGTGCTAGGCCATTTCATCTTCTCTGGTTCTAGTTTTTTTTTTCCTTGAGGATTGACTCTTAAGTCTTAAGCTGTGTAAACAAAGGTTAAAACTCATTCTGCATTCTGTTTTTAGTCTTAAAGAGGAAAGAGGGCAGGGGCATGACTCATGTTTTGTAGTTAGTGCTTTTCAGAATTGTTGGCAAGTGTGTCTGGGGAGAGGGCAACTCTCAAGGCCTTCTATTTTAAACATCTGCTTTTAAATAGTTGCTTTCTCTTTAGAGATGCCCATGACTTGGACATTTGCAGATTGGGTACAATGAAAGGTCAGTAACCCTGCAGTGTTACAAATCACATCCATTTCTGCTTGGTCTCTCTGGCAGGAGTCTTTCAGACATCTTGGAAAGCCTGGACCATTGCATCGCCCAGGTGGGAAAGGTGAGTTTTAAGGGCAGTGAGCATGGAGTTTTCTCACTTCATTCCAATTATGAAAACACCTTCACTATACAGCAAATTGAAAATTACAGAACTTGGATCTGCAGAGAGATGTGGGCATGTGTTCCTCAGTGAGCAATCTCTGCCATAGGAAAAGTTATTATAGCCCCACTTTTAAATTTTGGAGTCACTTGCATTTCTTTGTTCCTTTATGCTTCAGGTCACCTGTATTTGAGCTTCATTAGAAATCCCAATATTTTACATAAGAACGTTCCCTTTGCGGCATTCCTTCCCTTCTTCATAAGCAAACACATTAGTTCTGATGACCTTCCAAAGGCTGAGGTAAACACTGGTCTTCCCTATGGAAGAGGCTGACAGCCTAACAGGGGAAGGCAATACAAGAGCAAAATCTGCTTGTTAATACCAGGCTTGCAGCCATCAGATGGTATTTGAATGTTGACTTGAAGAAGGAGTTGTTGGGATAGAGAAGAGAACAAAGAGTCTTGGGTGTAGGAGGTCAGGGTTCAGGCCAAAAGCAAGTACAGCTAGTGCTCTGACTCTGGGATCACTTGTTCTTCATGGCTGTGGAAGTGCTGTGGGAAGAAAGTTACAAAGGAAACAGAAATTAGACTTGGAGGGAGCTTGGCTAAGAAAGAGTTTGGGTGCTCTGTAGAGCACTGGGGATGAAATGACGACGTGTCCAAACACCTTCACAATCTGCTGGCACTGGTAAGACCAAAGACTGGCCATCCCTTCCTCTCACAGTTGTAGAGAACAGAGCATATTATCCTGAAGTCAGGATGCTGAGGATGAAGAACTGATACTCTGATGTTCTTGAACACTACAACTGGCAAACTTACTCACTGACGTGGGCAGCTCCCCACATGGTTACCCTGTCCCTCCTGGACAAGAAGAAATCTTCACAGCCTCTCTTGTCCTTAGTTTGATCCATACTCATTCTGGCCAATAGATTAGAAATGGAAGGAGATTAAATTTAATTTCTGGCCAAGTTATTTGGATTGAATGTGAGATTTTTAAAATGATTTTTTGGCTTCCTGAAAACACAAAACTGGTAGACCTATTCTCAAAATGTGGCAATAACTGGATCTCCCGATGACCATATGGAGGAGAAGTATCTACTGTTCTGTATAAAACAGGACAATCCATTGTGTCTCTGGGACTTTAGAATAAATTTATGCCCACTACCAGATGGTACTCATGGCCTGAAAAGTGTACAACGCCAGGAGCGGTGCTCTTAAAAAAAATAGAATGCACAAATAGTTTACCTGATTCGTAATAATTAAAGATCTAGCCAAACTGTTTATCTATTACAATTAGAATACATACATCCCTTTGTTTTCTGTCTCTGACCTGTGGGGCAAGATTGTCCTTCTGAGAAAAACAGAGTTGAATGAACTTTACCCTTTTCTACTTCCTACTAAAAGCACACAGAGAAAATAAATGAGGCCATTCAGAAAAATGGCTATGGACCAGGAGAAGAGGGGTTACTTAACTCCAAATCATTAGCTTCAAAGAATCTATTAATGAACCTATACATTCATAATGTAATAGAATAACTCATAAAAATAAGTATGTGTGGTGACTAAGAAATGCCATAATTGGAAGTCTGTAGGTGCAAGTGGGACGACACGGATAGAAAATCACTTTTCTTCTAGTCCTTATCAGCTGTCCAAGCATGGTGCCTGTTCCCTTGTTCATGGATTGTGACAGAATCTCTGACTACAAAGGGGAGGCTCCCTGGCATTTTTACAAGATTTGCATGCATGTCCTTTGAGCTTCTTTTTCATTGTTATTATTTTTTTTTCTTAAATTGAAAGTATCTCATAGCAGTCAAGTAGCTTTTGTGAGGCTGAAGCAAACTTCAGAGCTTGGGTGCTCTCAGTTACCAGTTGCTGTGTGAGTGGGGTTGATGGCTTAGCATCCACCCATTCCTCAAATCCAACGCAGGTTCTCTAGGAGGGTTCTTCACTCTAGTGTGCAAAACGTAAAGGCTCAACAGTTACACGTTTTCTGTTGTTAGTGTCAACTCTTTACCTTTTCCTCACTTCTGCCAAGCTGTTTTTTGAAAATAACAGGCACATTTTAAATGAAAGCAAACTTAAATATGTGCAAAACTGTCATCAGCTTTCAAGGTATTATGTAAGTGATTAAATTTTATCATGAGGAGACAGCTAGCTAACAGTTCTTGTGGAACACATAAAACCTCATAGAACACAAAAATTAAAATTTGTCATACAATAGAGAACTGTTAGAGGAACCGACAGTTTCCTTTTCTCTCTGAAAAAGAAATCCTAAACAATCCTTAGAAAATTAGTTACCAGCCTGGAAATCAAGACGAAATATTCTGTAGCCATAAAACTAAACCTACTTTCAGACCTATGAGTTGAGGAAGGGAAAAAAAGTTGGGGGCAGAGAGTAACTCATCAGTGTTGTTGTGGTTTCCCCACCAATGGCATCAGATGCTAGGCCCTGCCTCCATTTTAACAGCTTGAACTCTTTTAGAACAACCTGAATCTAATCCGTAGACCTCCCTGAAAGTCCCCACCCGGGAGAGAAAGCACACACCTCCGAGAGAGCTTTCTGCTGGAGCTTTGCCAATAGAAGTAATTACGTGATGAAACTATTTAACTTTGACTAAAATACTCTCCCCAGGTTCTTGCGAACGGTGTGTCTTATATCTTGTCGAGGCAATTTTATATCATGCCTTTAAAGTACAGTAATGGCCCCTTGCATTGACAGAATCCTCGTAAAAGGAGAAGACCAAGACCTGGCTCATGAAGTGGTATTGATTTTCTGAGTCCCTGCTCGAGTTGCCAAAGATACAACACTGTTGTTAGGGAGAAGCGCTGCTTTGGCCTTCGATATCACAGGAGGGTTCCGCAGTAAGCACAGGCATCAGGAGGCCCTGGCGATAAATAATGTATCGGGGTGAAAACTGCCTGTAGTACTTGGTTAGCTTTAAAATGACTCAGCGCTTGTTCAGCCCAAATGCTTCTGTTGTCACCAATGGCTGAGGCACACTGCTCTCTATGGAAACAGCCCTCAGACTCCTGGCATTTAAAGTCCTAGGCTTTGTTTTAGGCAGACTTTTTGGGGAAAAATTTTTTTTTTACATTTTATTAAGGACAATGAACAGATTCAACTGTTAGCTGAAGTCGTAGCTATATCTAATACAGGTTAAGTTTGTTTTTAGTCATTTCTAGCAGGTCTGTGTGAAGACTGTGAAAAGGATTTATAATCTTAGGCAGATCATTATAGATGTCAGTACAGATAACAAGCAGAGGGAGCCAGGCGTCCCAAACAGATGTGTCAAAGCATCCACTTCCACAAGCCTCCAAGTGGCTGTGACAGCACCTTTTCATTCATTATTAAATTGCTAAACTGCACAGCGCCCAATACTGAATACAAGTAAGATGGATCGTGGGTGATTCTCAAGGAAAGTTCGAAGATATATCTTTTCAACTGTTGAAAACATGAATAGTGACATGAAAAAATAGTATTCACTTTTGGTGGTGGTGGTGGTGGCAAGTATGCTTCAGAAGGACAGGCCCTTGACCAGAACTCTTGCTTCTTGATGATGCTAATGGGGAGAATGGGAGAGCTCCAGTAGACCTCGAGCTCGGTCTCCTGAACACAGTGATTCCTAGTCCAACCCTGGCAGAACCCAAATTCTACCAACACCAATATGTACAACCCCATCACACATTGTAGTCTCCACTCAATCAGAACAACCACCTGCAACCTCTAGGCCAACTGCAAAGACATTTGTCTAAGAGCTTCTCTTTTCTCCAATTGGTAGGGGGAACTGGCAAACTGGCAGCTATCCTAATGAGTTTTCATTATTAATTTGACAGAGGTTGGGTTTATCTGGTTGGGGTCATGGAAGAGAGAAACTCCTCTGATTAAGGATATGAAGATATAAGAAATATTTAGACAGTACTTTGGCTGAGCCCTTTACCCTGCTACTCAGAAGGCTGAGGCAGGAGGATCACCAGAATCGAGGCTATATAGTGCACCAAGCCAATCAGGTGTCCCTACAATTGCTCGACACCAATATGGCGACCTCCCAGAACAAGCTTACTTTAGGAGGGGTGAACGAGCCCACTTCAGAAAGGAAGAGGGTCAAACTTGCTGATTGATAGAGATTTTCAAAAGAAATCACTATCACTACTAAAAGAAACTGTAACCTTATGAAACCAGACCAAGACATTAAGATAATGATTTGCCAAGAGGGGAAAAAAAAGAGTCTAACATACAATGGAGCGAGAGATCAGCTACAGAAAAAAAAATTTAACTATCTGTGTGTCCCCTTCAGTATGTTGTAGCACCTTGGTAAATGAGGTACATATAGTACATATAGAGGTTATTGCTTTCCTTCGGTGCAGTTTGGGAATATTTTCTTCAGGCCAAAATGCATATTGATTTTCTCATAAGGCGAAGAACAGTTACTCGCCTGGAAATCAGCTTGACTTTATGTACCAGTTCCAATAATGAGGTCTGTTCCTTGTTCTGTGATTGCTGCCTGTCCTTTTCCCAGGGAAGATGTAGCACCTTTCCCCCCCAGCTCCCTATATGTTGTTTGCAGCATAGTGTTTTTAAAATTATGTCTTTTGTTAACTTCAATGGTTGTCTGAATATCCCTCCCCAAAGTCTTACTTAATCTACTATGTTAAGGGCCTCTCATGGAAACAGACTCAAACGGATAGGTTAGGAAATATCTTTAATAGAGGGCTGCAACGTGTCTACTACAGAGCCACGAAGAAAGTCACTGTTTGGTCATCAGTCTCTAAATGTACTGGCCATGGGAATTCAAGTAGGATGGGGCATCTAACCAGTCCCAACCATACCCAACATTTACCAATGTTTGCTGATGAACACTGAATCTCTAAGTCTAATAAGGTTCATATTCTAAATCTTCTGTCATCTTAGATGGACGACTTAAGGACGGTTAAGGGTCCATTAGCCTCGGGCAAATGAGGAGGTCAGCTAAGGACAAATGAAAGAGAACACTAATTCACACAGAGGTAATAAAATAAGGGACCTCATTATCCTAAAAGGTGATTCCAGCAGGAAATATAAATGGATTTTAAAAGGAGTTGGACATATTTATGAATGGCAGGTTCCTAAATGGTTCTCGAGAGAAGTAGGGCATGGCCAACCTTTCAGGTGGATGTTGGAGGTCCTTCTCAGACTCTGTCTTCTGGGACATCTTTTAGCAGTAGGCCAAATTATTGAAGGAGACCCAGGCATGGGTGATGTGCTATCATTCTACCACAAGTTCTGAGACACATGGGTGAAGAATGGAGTACTGTATAGAAAGCGTATTTGAAGCCATACCAATTTTAAGGAAATGGCCCTGAGAAAAGTCAAGCATCTGGAAAGAAGAATAATTATACATGATATACACAATTTAAGAACTGTCTTCTGAACCTATAGAGTGGTATGCTTTCAAAGTTGTAACTATACTTGCCTGGCCTTTTTAGCTCAATGTAACACTCTGCTTCATCCATGTTATTGTTGCAATGACAAGATTTCATTTGTCTTATGACTCTGTCTTTGTCCCACCTAGTCCCTAGCTTTCCCCCCATGGTTCCTTGGCTTGATTCTTTGATTTAATTATTGTGTACAGTTGCAAACATGTGACACAGATTTGTCTTCCACATATAGACTTAATAACTGTGAATCAGTAACCAGCAGTGGGGTTGCTGGGCCCTACGGTAACTCTATTTTTAATTTTTAGAGGTCACTCTACCACATCAATAACTAATTTCACAATGAGTAGATACTTCAAGATGTTATATTGTATGTGATATAAAGTGAGATGTCTCAATCAGTAAAGGGCATGTCATGAAAGCCAGAACACCTGAGTTCAAGACTTTAGCACCCTTGTACAGGGTGTGGGAGCATCCATCTCTATCCATCACTGGGGGTGCAAGACAAATTAATCCACTGAACTCACTGGCCATCTAGTCTAGCCAATCTCTGGCTCTATGTTCCAAGAGAGACACTATATTATAAAACCAGGTGGAGAACAACTGAGGAATATGAGGAGTACCCTCACATAGACTTTGGGTCTCCACATGTATGCGCACTCGTACAGGTGAATACAGGAATATACTGCCCCCCTCCCCCCCCCCCCCCGTCTCTAGCACACACAGCTATAACTCTCACGATTGTAAGTAAATCCATGGAAATTAAAATGACATTCTTTGTCACTTTCCAAGCATAGTCGCCTGTGCTGGGCAGATGGTTTCATTATATCCCTGGATACTCCATCTGTGGACTTGTGTATTCCAGAAGTCTGTTCTCCATGGAATTCTAGTGACCTGACATGGCTTTGAAGAAACTGTTTCCCCTATCGGGGCAGCCTACTGTGACTGACTTTGTATGCAATCTCAGAGGTTGGCAGAAGAATAAGATGTCCACACCCCATGACTGATCTACCATTTATCATGTTGCCTGATTTAAAAAAAAAAAGGCAGGGCTTTGTATAGATCTGTTAAGTAAAAAACACAGTAGTACCCTTAGTGAAAACCTTCACCGGCATCATTGGCTCACCAGGCTGCCTAAAGAATTGGAACCTTTAGAAGTTTAAGACAATTAAAAATCTATTAATTGCTAAGGGTGGTGAGATTTAGAGGCAGATAACCCCCGTGGTTATGAATATACTCCGAGGAGCCTTAACTCGAAAGAATGGCAAAATCCTTTGGACCTATTATTGAAAATAATTAAAAGAAAAGAATAACATCATTCTGCATAATAAAAATGGCCATAAAATTAGACTTTTACGGTGATAGTTAATGAAACTGGGTACCTACACTGTTGCTTCAGTGTCTAAGGGACAGATGACTGGTGGAGAGCTGCCTGAGATGATGACGGCCAAGAGACTAAAAGTTTAAAAAGATGATATCTTTCACTTACTTTCTGGGATGGTGTGGTCTCTTCTACTTCATCCAAGGGCTGAAAGGTTAAACTTTTCTGCATGCCATCACTTCACATGGATGGTCTTTGGGAGGAAGCAAAAGAGACAGAGAAAATGAAATGAGCGCAGTGTTCCAGAAAGGAGAGTCCGAGGAAGCCATGCACAGGAAAAGACGCTGTGGGTGTGGACAGAAAAGTGGACCTTCCCTTCCCAAATGTATTACTTAGGGATTGAGCCACTTCCCCATTTGTGACATTGGGCTAAGTCATTTCATCAGAAAATGTAAATGGAGATTTGTTTTCAGATGATGGTTAAGATTTGGTACAGTCAGGATATTTGGATGTTATCCATCAAAGTCCTTTTGAATAAATTTGAATCTAAGATCCCAGAGAAGTTGGCCTATTACTCTCATTGCTATTAATTGTAGGAACATGAACTAAAGTAATTAACACTGATCAAATCAACATTTGTTTTTTAATTATCGTACACACTTTCAGAAACTTTATAAGACAATTTTATCGCCAGGATTCACTTAGCTTTTCTAATCACCCTCTAGCATAGAGATTTATTGATATTTTATTTCTCTTTATTTTTTTTATTCCTTCCTCCAAATTTAGTTTCCAAAAATCCAATCCTTCACAAAGTTATATTACATTGTGTGCAGGCAATGCCTTAGATATTTGTTCAAGGTTAAATACTTGACTCACAGAATTAGTTAAGAACCTGACATGGGATGGGATGTTGGTTTTGTTACAGTTTATGAGCTGTGATATTCAACATTAATATAGGAAAGGTAGATGGGACATTTACTGAGCCAAATGCACAGATCTCTGGTATCTTGGACACACAGAACAATATGTAAAGTAATAGCAAAACCAAACAGCTTAGGAAAAGCAGAGCAAGGTATCCCTGTAATTCCTGAAAAGGATTTACAACCTATATAAACATGAGCCATAAACCCATGGGCAAATAGATCCAGCTCTTTCTGGGAGATGTTCCGTTTATATATGGGAACTAAACACTCAAGATAAGAGAGAGGGTCAACAACACACAAAAAGGACCAACTTTACCCAGAACGTGTGATGCTGTCGTAAGTGATCATCTTGGCATTTCAGTTACAGACTTAGGAGTTTTAATTTTCTTAGCACCTGTGTTCCCTTTCTAAGAACATTTTTGGGGTGTATATTGTCATGGAAGATATTCTCTATCAAATGTCTGGGACATTTCTACTTTGTGACCACCACAAAAGATCCAGGGTGGTCTGCCAGTCAGAAGCAAAGGCATCTCCTCACTCTACAACATAGCCACTGAAGTCGTTTGCTCTGTCAATGAGTAGACACATTCACTGAATTCAGGGCACATGTGAAGCACCACACATGTTGCATGCTGTGGTAAGTGTAAAAGTGGGATAATACAACACTTGTCTGCAGGTGTCTGATCATTTTTTTTATCTTGAATTCATACCCAAAATAAGGAAGGAAATAGCCAGGCATGATAGCTCACATCTGCCATCCTAGCACTCGGGAGATCCAGGCAGAAGGACTACAGGCTTATGTTTAGCTGGGGCTATACGGTGACACACTATCAGTAGAACAAAACGAAACAAGACAGAATAAAGATGAGGAAGAGGATCTTAGGACAGTGCTGGGTAGTAAAGAAGCCACATACATATACATCTTTAGTTTGTGGCTATGAATCAGACTGCCCTGTTTTCTATATGAATGGCTATACCTATATAGAAATAGGTTTACTCCACAACGTCCTTAGCACCTGGGCTCAATATACACCTTGAGCATTAGTTGACCTTGATAACAGTTACTTAGAAGCACTTTAAGTTATTCAAAAAAAAATCCTATACTAAACAACTTCTATGGCTAATATCCATTTCTGGTTTTGTCTTTCCTCTACCAGACAGTTGACAACTTAATAGATCACTTTTCACATAACTGCTTATGAACATTTAATTTTATTGTGTAAGGCTTCTGTATTTCTTTGTTTTACAACAGGTAGGATAACTGTGCACATGAGTGCATGCATATGTATGAGTGTGTGTGTTCATAACATGTACTTTTAATACTTATCACATGGGCATTCTTCAGAGCAACTGGATTTCAATGATAGTAATTGCATCTTGATGTAGACATTCAGGGAGTTATTTCTTTTTCTAAAAATGCTTTAGAACAGTAGGCTAGTAAATTTATTGGATTCCTGTGTGCTTAGATGTACACAACACAGAAATCTAGGGAATGCTTTCTGAGACAAAAGGGTCTTTTGCATGCACGTTGACAGATTGGTTTCCAAAATGTTTAGTGGTCCATATTTACCAATGCAGTGCAAGGAGACACGCTCTCAACTTAGAGTCCTGGCGTGAACTTTCAAGGGGTTGCCTTGTGTTGTCAGGCACAGATTGCCACCTTAGCCTGGGTGCAAGCCCTCCACAATAGGAATTTAGAGTAGCATGCATCCAGGGCCTTATCCTTCACGTCTGTCTGTCCTATGGCGCAGCACTGCTTTACAAGCCAAACCTATCTATTCCTTCACTCAACCTCTGTGGAGGACCACTCATGCATCTCCATGGTCCTCTTCTATCCTGACACCTCTTTTTTCCTGCTAAGTTTCTCCTTATTCTTCCTAAGGTCTTCTTCACCTACCTGCTCCTGCTCATTCCTTTATTCATCGTACTTTATTCATTTCTGTCTCTTTCCACTTCTGTGCAATCTCTTGTGTTAGGCGGGGTTCTCTGCGATTGTGCTAGTTGTTCGTAATATCTCCTGATCTTCAATTAGGATTTTTTCTTGTAGATACATAATTTTTAAATAAAATTGAATTAAACGGCCAATAAAAATTACAGTGGTCGTAATTTACATACATGCAAATTGTGTTCATGTTAGGAATGAAGCTAAGAAAGTATCAAGAGGTAATAAGTGTGTTTCCAAACCAAATCACTAGGCATATGTGAACTTCTTTGTCAAAATCAGGAACTAACAGAGAGTGTTGTGAGATGAAGATGCTACAGCTGGACAAGTGTCAGTTTGGCCGCTACTAGTCATAAGGCAGGCTATCAGCCTGGTCATGGGAATGGCCATTGGGCCAGTCATAAGGCTGGCCATCGGGCTGGTCATGAGGCTGGCCATCAGGCTGATCATGAGGCTGGAATTCAGGCTGGTTATCGGGATGACCATCGGGCTGGTCATGAGGCTGGCCATCATCCTGGTCATCAGGTTGGCCACTAGTCTGGCCGTTTGGGCTAGTCATGAGGCTGGGCCATTAGGATGGACAGGTATAGGTTTCCCTCTGCTTCTTTCATATGTTTTTATTTTGAGGCTCGGGATGTAAGAGGAGAAAGGAACATTTTATATATGAGAACAGTCTCCAAGGAAAATCTGACCCGTAAGAGAAATTCTGAAAGCTTTCAGGTTCCTCCCATTCATTACAGCAACCGCAGGTATGAAAAAGTCTAATTTTTCATGTGAGGCAAGTTGACTGTGGTCACACATGTGGTGTGTGAGTGTGTGTTGGGGGGTTGTGCCTGTGTGTGTGTGTGTGTGTGTGTGTGTAGGGCTAAATTTTTCACTAGTTTTCTCGAGGTAGATGACCTTCAATAGTGGGTGCACACTTGTAGATCTTCGTTTTCAATTTTTTATGTATTCCCTACTTAAATGTTAGCTCATTTAAGGTTCATTAATTTCTCTTCCTCCAGGCAAACCTAACTTTTCCTCGTGGTCACTTTTACTCACCCCACCTCAAACTTCCTTGCTGTAGGGAACTTCATGGGGATGGTTAAATATTTAGAGCCCTCCTCAACCCAGGTGGGCTCCGTGCACAGCTATATACTCACACCCAAATTCTTAGCTATCACATCTTTGAATCCACACAAAACATGGCCAAGCTCATGCAACTCCTTTTGAGGAAAAGAAAATTTTAATTATTTACAAATACCTATGCCAGATAGCTAGTCTCTTTCCTGACTAGGTGACAACTTAAAATAACCCATTTATACTAATCTACATTCTGGCACATGGCTGGTTATCTGAGCTCATATACAATGAATCCATCTTCTTCACATCTTGCCAGCTTAATCTCATGAGCCTTGCACAGTACCAGAATCTTTTCTGCCTTCAAGATTTTCCACCTCCTACTTCCTGCCTCAGCTTTAGGCCATATGTTTTTGAATTGACAGGTACTACATACACACAATGCACAAGGTGTTTATTCTACAGTTCCCCTTTTTAGTCCAACAAAAGCCTTTCTTTATTTCAATGATAAGCTAATATACAATAATAATGCTTCAGAGTTCAAACATTAGTATTAGCTTGTGTGAAGGAAGATAAAGGATAAAAAGACTAGGATGTCCATCATCTGGCTTTTGAGAAGCAAGCCATACAGTGATGAGAGGCCTAAAGGGTAGAGAGTCCATTACTACTCAATTACTGTACTGCAGTGCTTCCCCTAGCAAAGCACAAAGCACCAATTCAAAACCAAGGTAATCCGAAATCAACTTTGACCTCCCATTTTTGCCTTGCTCTGCTGTCCACTGATGTAGACAATGATGCAATCTTTGTTTTTTGTTTTTTGGTTTTTTTTTTACAAGTTACTTCAAGGATTTAGAGAAAGGTAGCATCTAGTTTTTAGGCATTTGAAGCTTTTCTTAATTCATTCAACTAAATAATTTGAGTTCACGTGAACATTTATTTTCAACATAGTTGATATTTTCCTAGTTGCTGCTTCTTGGTATAGTGCCTTGGGAATTTGAAAACAAAATAACTGCACATTTTTCCAGTAAAAATTTATGAAACAGTCATGAAAACTAAGGTTAACATTCATAATGACCGGGCCATATGCATTTGTCAACTTAGGAGAAAATATTCTATTATACATCCTATTTGGATCCTTATTTGCATTATCAATTTAAAAGCATCTTCTTAGGCCTAAAACACATTCTTAGATCCTAATCAACTTAAACTTAATTGTAAGACTGTAACTATCTAGTCTTCAACCCTGTCAGAGAATTGAGAAGGAAATAAATATTACCTAAGTATGTAGGACGCACAGAGCAAGCAGCTTCCAGAACTAAAAAATGATAGACAGCTGGCTGCCTGGACAGTTACCCAAATTTCCTCTCTAATGTTGGAGCATCAGGTGTCAGCCTTCTAGCCCAGTATATCTACAGACATGTTTATGAAGTGGGAGCTATGAAGGACTTGCTTGCCCTGTCTTGGCAGAGTGTGGCAGTCAACTTCACTTATATCCAAGTTTTATCCATTTCGGACATCATACAATGGTAGGGCACCCAATTCCCACTGGCTAGCTTGCTACATTTGAAGCCATCTCCTAATTAAATTTTTCTGATGCTTATCATCCTGTTTGAGACACAATGGGGTGCTGCCAAGAGGTGACATGTCTAATTGCCAGAAAAGCCTAAAAATAATAAAAAACACAGGTAAAAATCCATATTCTGTAGGTCTCTGAGGTTTTCAAAGACCATCTATTTATCTATAGTAAATCTGAATAGGCAAAAATTATTAGTTTCTATTCACTATCTGTTTAACCTAGGGTGTACATGTTTGTGGTAAACCTGACTAGTATCTGACAAGGCTATGAGTTTCGCTTTTAACTTGTATTACTTAAGTCCCCTAACCAGGTGTAATAGCGGCTTTTTAGAGGACTGAAAGAATGAATTTTTCACTGGTCCACATTAATGTAAACACTCTTCATCCACAGAGTGCCATTCTGTCTTAGTAGGTAGTTAATCTATTAAACCAGGGCTTAAAAGCTAGCAGTGGAAGAGAATTAGAGGTTCACTGGGCATATCCTAGAGAAAATTCATCTCAGAAAGGACAGATATATGTATGCCCTGCTTGCTTCAGTGTTTGCATTTCAGAATGCCAAGGGCAGCCTAATGGCAGATCAAATGGTGAAGCAAGCCCATTCACCAGCTCAAATCTGATTTGTCTTAATACAGCATCTTACCAAGGAGAGTACCGAGGGGCCTCTGTGTCACTGCTGTTGCTGGTGTTATTTAACCCATCTATTCTTTCTAATAAAACAGCTAAAGAAATAAAAAAAAACTATTGATCTTTATTTATTGACTTCCTTGTGAGTATAGTTAAAGCTGACACAGATCAATCACAATGAACTTAAACGGATAGCATAGCGTAACACAACCTGGGATTGTAAGTGGGGTCTTAATATCGGCAATATTCACATTTTCCTGTGTGCAGATTTGGCAGGAATAGGTTTCTAATGTCTCTGGTAGTAGAGGCGGCAGAATTTTCAATATCACCACACATTGTTCCGCCGTGTTTCCATTTTCCTTTGAAGAACAGGAAACGGGGAGGCAAAGAGAATAGAACAGCCATTTCTGAGATTTCTTGCATATGTCTGTGTCTCCCCTCTGTTCGTCTCTAGAGGCTATAAATGAAGTTAATTTTACAGCTGACAAGGTAAAGTTGGGTAGATGAGCGATGACCAGACACGATGAAGCAGCTTCCTACATGGAGCAGAGTGCCAGTCACCATCACGGAGGCCTCCACCTTGACTTCTGTCCTGTCTAGCCTAAACAGTGCTCCACAGAGCTATTCTCTTCCCCTCTGCCTCTTACACCCACAGTTTTTCTGTGTCTCTAGGCACAGAGGAAATATTTTCCTAAGTGCTACAAGAGGGATTATTATTTTTTTAATCTCTTCTTTTATGGTTGACTTCAATTAAACTTCTCAAGTTACTGACAATGCTTGGCTAGTAACATTTGCTTCTCTCCCCTATGAAAATAATGATAGTTATAATACTATCCATTAGCAGGAAAAATAGACACCCTTGTCTTTTTGACAATGGGCTTGCCTTCAGCCTCAGTATAAACAAATTCTCCCGTAATTTCTCTATATCAAAATTTGTCCAAATTAAGCATGTATTAAGCAATCTCCACTGGCCAACTAAGGGTCGGTGTGAGGACTAAACTTCCTTTACTCAGTTTTGTGGTCAGGTGAGGCCCCCACCAAGCACATTGGCCCTCTCACCACCCTATGTCCCTGGCGCTCCTACAATCCTTAGGCTACTGACCTTGGATGGGTTTTTTTTAATGCATCAGAATTGAGTATTCACAAATGTTATGGGCAAGTATTATGTTCCCATTGCTGTGGTGCATAAAATATTACCATATATATGTTAAAATTTGATTTTATCACAAAAACCACATGTCAAAGTTAACAACGCTAACAGGATTTGTCAAAATGTATGGTCCTGCCTGTATTGTACTTCTGTGAGGTTTAAAATAGTAACAAAATATTTTGCTGGGGCTAAGAAATATGATCTTGGCACACGTGTGCTTTTCTCTTCCCCATTCCCTCCAAGAAAAGCAGAACTGATAGAAACCACTCATGCCCTTATGTAAAAGTGAAAACAATGGGACCACTTCCCAAGGAATAAATGTTTCTTTGATTTCCTTTTCCCTTTCCATTGGTCACCATTAATTTTAAACTTTCTTGGCATTTTCTAGGCAATACGAAGAAGGAAATGAGGGGCCTCTGGAGGGGGACTCCAGCCCTTTTTGTAATGTGCTCAGTACTGGCTGTCCATTTTGAAACCCAGCTTGTCTGCATACAGAGATCACTTCTACTCTTTGCTTTCAAGGACAATTGACAATTGCCCCAAATGCAGGAAATAAGGGTCACAGCAATTTCCATAAGGGGCATAGTTAATGTGATTCTGGCCATTCCTAATGCTGCATGAAAATGCCAAGTTTTGTACAAAAAATCAGTTGAGTGCATACCTCTTTCCCCCAGTAATTGGAACTTCCAATCTCCTTTAAGAGACCCAGAAACTAAGGATGGCTAACTCGTTTTTGGAGGGTAGTATCTCTAAGACTCTCTCTTTCTGCCACTTACAAGGTTTACTGTGATGATCATAGCACATTTCCCAAGTCAGGATTCAGACTAAGGAGAATCTGTGGAGGAAATTGTTCCTTGCAAAATAGCATGTTCTAAATAAATTATTTTGTAAAAACCTATTTAATTTATATATTTTGATGAACAGAAATGGTTGAGGATTCATGTAGAAATCACAGGGTCTCCTGAAACTCTTATTGGCTTATTATTTTTGTTTAATTATTTTTCTTGATTGGGTATACATGTGGCAGTATTTAATGTGCATTTATCAAATGTTGATGAATAGTGTATTAAGATTAGGTTCAGTTGCTAGTAACAGAAAAATGATGTGACAGTGGTTTAGGGTGAAAAAAAATGCATGCTTATTTCTGTGTTGCATGAAAATCTGGATGAACAAAGACCAGGATTGTCATGACAGTTCTATTCCTAAATCCCTGCATCTTATTACTCTCATACTCCCAGGCCACAGCTTATAACCTCACATTCTTAAAGGAAGAACTCTCTCTTCTACCTCTCTTCCTTCCTCTCTCCCTTCTTCTCTTCCCCAACCTGTTCTGCACTGCTAGGAAACTGTTCCATACCATATAATCTCAATTCTATGATGTCCTGTTTAAAGATTACATTAATATAAAAAAAGGAGAACAGAAATTGGGATTCTACAAGCATTCTCTTTCGTATGCCCCATCCCAGAACAAGATGTAACCCCACTAAGAGGCTTAAGGGTACACAACCCCTTCTTTATTCAATAAACATTTTGTTAAGCACTTTAACATGTCTTCTTTTTCTTGTTATATCTACTTTAAAATATAACAATGGTTAACTAGATCAGCACTCTTTTTACCTGACAACTAAACAAGCAAGGTCCATACCACTGTAGAATCTGTGTCATGTAAAATGTAGTCATTATTCTGCTTCTTTTTTTTTATGTTTGTTTCAGTGTAGGTTTAGGATTTTTGAAAAGTTGTCAAGAGTGAAAGGACAAAGCTGAAGAGCATAGAAACTGCTTGATTTCACCAGGTCGCTGCTCCATAGCTCAACCTAGATGGTTGTTTATATTAGGATGTGGCTCTGCTTGTGTACCTTTGGATGTAAACCACAAGGTCCACACTTTACATAACTTCATTAATAGTACCTGTGATTATTTAAGAATTATATCAACATTTCTTCATTTCTTCTTTGTGGTGGCTCACCCACTCCCCCCACCACACCATCATCTTTGCCAATACTTTATGATCAAGCCCTCTCCACAAATAATTCGTACATTCTTGCTTTGTTGTAGGTGACCTGGAGAAGATTCTTCTTCTTCTTCTTTTAATTAATTCATTACATCGCAATTGTTATCCCATCCCTTGTATCCTCCCATTCCTCCTGCTTTCACCCTATTCCCCTCCCCTATGGCTGTGATTTAGGGGGACTTCCTCCCCATGAATATGATCATAGGGTATCAAGCCTCTTATTGGTAGCCTGCTATCTTTCCTCTGAGAGCCACTAGGCCTCCCCATCCAGGGGACATGGCCAAATATGGGCTACCAGAGTTCATGTGAATGTCAGTCTCCACTCTCCACGCAACTGTGGAGAATGTCCTGTCCATTGACTAGATCTGGGTAGGGGTTCAATGTTTACTGCATGTATTGTCCTTGGTTGATGCCATAGTTTGAACAGAAGCCCTGGGCCCAGATCCACACATCATAATGTTCTTCTTGATTCCATCTTACACCCATCAGAATGGCTAAGATAAAAAATTTAAGCAACATCACATGCTGACAAGGATGTGGAGAAAGAGGAACACTCCTTCATTGCTGGTGGGAATGCAAACTACTACAACCACTTTGGAAATCTATCTGGCACTATCTCAGAAAACTGGGAATAGGGCTTTCCCAAGACCCAGCTATTCCACTCCTTGGAATATACTTAGAAGATGCTCTAGCACACAACAAGGATATATGCTCAATCATGTTCATAGCAGCCTTATTCAATAATAGCCAGAACATGGAAACAGCCTAAGTCTCCCTCCGTAGAAGAATGGATTAAAAACAACAACAACAACAATTGTGGTACATTTACACTATGGAATACTACTCAGCTGTTAAAAACAAAGAATTCCCGAAATTTATGGACAAATGGATTGAACTAGTAATGATTACAATGAGTGAGTTAACCCAGAAGCAGAAAGACTCAAATGGTATATACTCACTTATAACTGGACACTAGGACAAGGAGCATGTCCCATGAAAGTCTTCACTTACCAGGAAAGTGGGAAAGAGGGGAGGACATGCTATTGGGACTCTATGTGAGAGAAATACGGGATAATGGGGAAATAGAAGGACACAGGGGGTCCTAGAAACCTACAAGAAGGTTTTTCTTTTTGTGGCAACTCCTGCTCAAGAGAATCAGTCTGGCAACAGCTGTCAGAGGGGCAGCACCATGGACAGCAACACCCATCTGCCACAAACCCATGGAAGCCTTATGTGAAGCTCTGCTATGCCCTGTTGTTGCAGAGATTCAGGTGATAACATTTAATAGGGGAGAACACCAGAGCCAAATTACAGGAGAGAACTATTTGACACCTCACGGACTCCTCACGTCCTTCACTTCCACTTGACCCCAGCCAAAGACAGAAATTTCACTCCTCAACAATTTTACAACTTTTAATTAATTTTCAACTTCTACCTTGTTACCATACCACAGGAAGTATGATCTACTCAAGATAATTTCTTCTAATTTGTTCAGACTAAATTTCTTCAACATTTGGCATCTTTGTTTTGTTTTCTTTTTTTTTAATTCAAGTCAATGAACAAGGCATAATTCAAATGATTTGATATATTGCCAGGATTAATTAAGAGGGATGCTTAGACTCCTGAGTCATGGGTCCTGTTTGTTGTTGCCCAACTCAAACACAACTTGTTCTAATAGTTCTGATTCATTCCTTCCTCTTCACACTTATTTTTCTGCAGTGACACTAGAGTTTAAGTCTTTATTTTGTAGATAATTAATTGAAATCCAAGAAAAATTGTATAATGAGCTTAGTCAAGTGGAGGGTTGGGAATGCAGAAGGTTACAGACTTGGACATGAATTCCTCACTTTTTGACCACAGACTCACCCCCTATTCTGATCTATTCTAACATATCATTTCTCTGAGATCTAAACATTAGTAAAATTCAAGATGACTTAAAAAAATATATATATAGTTATGGTCAGGCTGGAAAACATCTAATTCAACTGCTTCTCTGACAGATTTCTGTAACACCTCAATGCTTTTCACCCTGTTTTATGCTCATCTTCATTTTTAATCATTTGTCTTTGAAAGCAGAAATTTTGTGAGCATCGTGAGCTATCTATTCTGAATGAGCAACTGGTTCTATCTGCTTGGACTTAGCAGCTCTTTACTACTGAATAAAAAAAAATTCACAGAACTATGAGCTCTTACTCAGGTGTCCTGAGTCATAATTCATACTCTGTGTGTGTGTGTGTGTGTGTGTGTGTGTGTGCCTATGTACCTAAGCATGTGGAGGCCACAGGTTGGTTTCCAGTGACATCCTCAATTTTGTTTTTTGAAACAGAGCCTCTCACTGAACTTGAAGCTCACTGGTTTCCCTCAACTGGCTAGCCAGCAAGTCCTTGGCATCTGCCTATCACTGTGTCCCCAGAGGTGGAACAACTGGTACGCACTGACACACCCAGATTTTTACATAAGTCCTGGAGAGTTCTTTATACTTGAGCCAAGTGTGGTGGCACATGTCTTCAATCCCAGCACTTGAGAGGAAAACTAAACAAAACAGGCGTTTATGTGAGTTCCATGTTCAGCTCTGTGGAGGCTACAAAGTGAGATCATGTCTCAACAAGCAACTACAACAAAATCAGACAATAAGATCTTTGTGTCCCAAACATGTTACTGGGATAGACCATCTCTTCTTGCCTGGTAGCTCAGTTTTTAAGGGTCCTTTTTCCTACACTCTCTTCAGATGCATGTGACTGTGTATGGTTACCTCTGCTCTACACTGATCTGATCTAAAAGAGATTTATATATTTTCTTTTTTTCAAAGATATATATTATTCTATTAATTTGTTCTTGTTACATCTCAATGGTTATCCCATCCCTTGTCTCCTCCCATTCTTCCCTCCCTCCCATTTTCCCCTTCTTCCCCTCCCCTATGACAGTTCTGGAGGGGAATTTTCTGGCCCTGTATATGCTCATAGGGTATCAAGTCTCTTCTTGGTAACCTGCTGTCCTTCCTCTGAGTGCCACCAGGTCTCCCCCTTTAGGGGACGTGGTCAAATATGAGGCACCAGAGTACGTGAGAAAGTAATATCCCACTCTCCACTCTACTGTGGAGAATGTTCTGACCATTGGCTAGATCTGGGTAGGGGTTTAAAGTTTACCACCTGTATTGTCCTTGGCTGGTGCCTTAGTTTGAGTGGGACCCCTGGGCCCAAATCTGCCTATCATAATGTTCTACTTGTAGGTTTCTAGGACCCTCTGGATCCTTCTACTTTGCCATTCTCCCATGCTTGTCTCATCTAGAGTCCCAATAGAATGTTGGAAAAGTTCCAAAGGAAAGACTCATAAGAATCTGGGATAGGTCTGATTTCAAACATAGTATTCAAAAGCATTGAAACAGCTCTTACACACTCCTCTATATCTTTTAGTCTTTTTCACATTTAATTCAGTATCTCAGGTGCAGAGTTTGTTTTCTTATTTTCTAAAAAATACTATGAATTTATTTTTAGATAATGTGCATATCTCTTTCTTCCTCTCCTGTGTGTGGAGAGTTGCAGGGGTGGGGCAAGAGTGAGGTGTGTCCTTGAATTCAGATGGACACAGATGCCAGAGAAATTGGATTTCTGTGAAGCTAAAGATGAAAGCAGTCGTACCCTGCCCAACATGAGTGTTGGGAACCAAACTCACGTACCCTGCCAGAGAAGCAAGTGTCTTTAACACAGAGCCATCCATCTAGCTATAGTTTTATTGTTTGACCATCATTGTTGTTTTTCATGAAGGGTCATGACGATCCATATCCGCTGAGGCTTCTGGAGAATGCTGAGTTGTCTTGTGAGAGTTTCACCTCACACAAGAGGGAAATTAGTTGATAAGATCCACCTTCTTCAGATTTATTGCTTTAGCATATTTCATGCTAAAAATATTTTTCTACCATCTGCCAAGATTAGCACTATAGTGGTATAATAAATTTACTCACCCTGTTTCTTTGATGTAGTTTGGAACCAACTTTATGCTTTATTCAGCCTAATTGAAAAGAAGATAAGATAAATGATGCAGTTTGTATTTCCCCTCAGATGTACCATTGTTCATTACCTCAACAGAAAATGAACACATCTGACTGTAATCCTGGTGTTTCTGTAAAATAAAAGTTCCCATGGCAAAAATTCAGCATTAGCTGTTGCCACCATCCAACAGCCTTTTGTAAAAAATATTTAACAGTGTTGTGACCTCAAGTAAAATACTGCTCTCTATTAAAATGCAAAGCTGGTGATTGGTCTTCCAAAAGATGCTATGGAAATGTATGTTTTTGAAGTGATAATATAGGAATTATTATTCATTTATCTCTGAGGCTTAAACCAAAGGCCAGACTAAGATTTTGGCATATTTTTTGTTTCCTGTAAAATTTTGATTTCCATCTCTTCTTTCCTCTTCTACCTACTTTAAGTTGGTCTCTTCTTTCGCCATGTTTAAAGAAAATCTATTATGAGTAAGGCTGCTGAACATTGGCCCTGTAACTCCCCTCATCTTTGATCCTGGACTTGACCTTGGGACTTGTTTTGCCAGAGAATTCAGCACTAACTATGACACAAGCAGGGGCTTTTGAAGTCTTTTTGCAAATCGGCACTAGGCACAAAGCCAATATCTTGTGTTAAGAAACACTGGCTACAAACATGAACTGAACAAGAAGGAGACCAACGAACATGCCAAACTGGGCAGGAAAGACCCCAGGAGCACTCAAGTCTTCACAAAGAGCTACATCCCAGCAAAGCTGGGAGCAAGAGAAGTGACTCAGCCCAGGGAAAAGCACGTCAATTTGTTGCAGTACCAAAAAGCCATCCCTAAAAACATACATAGAAATAACAATATATGTGTGCATCAGGTTATATTTACAAATATATGTAAATGCAAATACATATGTGTGTATAAATGTATACATTTATGCAGATGCATGCAGTAAAAATTCCTGAAAAAAAGAGGTTAGGCATTTGAAGGAGGGGTATTTAGGAGGGCTTGGAGGGAGGAAAGAGAAAAGGTGAGATGTTGTAATTAAAATACAATTAAAAAATAAACAAGGAGGGAGCATGGTCTTGCCTGCTGGTGACAAGTGGCTGAGTTGACAATAACTGATCTTCAGGTGAAAGAGGTCGTCATTGACCACAAAAGTCTCCTTGAAATACTAGGTGACCCTCACTGACTGAAGAACTGTGGTAATCCTAGATTAGTTCGCTAGTTAAGTTCAGTAGCCATGGCTTACCTGTAGAATAGTACATACAAAGGGAAAGCTAGCCACTTATGGATTTAGAAATTAAAACATAAAATTTTAAATATGCATAAGATAGTTGCAAATTTCTGACAGCTTAATAATAAGCAACTGATAAAGTAGGAATAAATAAGAGAAACAAGCCAGGCACATTGGCAATACTTACAAGTATTGTTTGCCTCAAATTTCTTAACCTTAGAATCAGGATGAATGTATGTAGTTGGGAGAACTAAAGAAATCCACATAGAACACTCCATTCAGGGATTGGAACACAGGAAAGGTGTACACAATCTAAGCTGTTTTCATCTTGTGCACACTCGGTATCAGGATCAGCATATGCTTATCCGAGCTTAAGAAACTGTCTTTTCAGGCATGTTATTTACCCCAAAAGTTAAGGCACAATGTGCATGAGCAGACTATATTTCTAGATTAGTCTATCAGGCAAGAACATGCCATGCCCTGCTGTAGTGAGTGCATTACAAATCAAATACTGGGCCTTTCCACATCTCTATAGGAAGGTTAGCTTCGAGTCTAACTAACAATTCCATTAGAATACTGCTTTTAGCAGAAATGTGTTAGTGCCCAAATTTACAGTTGGAACTCCATATTGTTGGACGTGAGAAAGGAAAACACCTATTGTTATAAACAATACACGTATCTGGGGATATTCCCCCACGCCTCACAATTTTTTCCAATGCAAAGAGAACTATTAGGAAATGTTGGGTCAAATTGTTGAAAATAAATAAAACCTAGTGGTTAAACTATCTTGTACTGTTGACATCCTGGTGATGGTGGAAGAGTAGGTGAGATGAAATGGCGGTGTCCCATATGTGTATCAATAAACAATGCCATTAATCACCAGAACGTGTAACGTGAAAATTCCAGTGTGTGTTGAAGTCATGGCAATGCAGCTCATGTCTGTGGGAGGAAAATGGTGCATTGATTGTTGAGCTCCACTGAGATGCCACACCTGTGCTGGGTGCTGCATCCTTCATTATCTCTGCCTTCTGTCTCCCCTTCGTCCTGTTTTTGTGTGATTTGGAGGGAGTCACAGCTAGGAGAAGCGGGAGATATGTGTGTCCTAGAATTCTATCTTTTGGCACAGGGCTACTGATTTTCCTATGTGTTGGAAGAGAAAGCAGCTTCATTAGCCTTTCTTTGCCTTGATGTCAATTTCAGAAACCTTCTTAGTAGGGAGATGGGAAATCAAACGCTGTCATTTGTAAAGCCAGCACTTCCTGATGGCCTTGGCTTCTGTAAAGGCTTGGTTTCAGTCCACACAGTATTCGCTACAAGTATGACTTGTGTCAGTTAGTTTCTTTGAGGCTCAGATTTACATAAGTTAGATAAAGTTAATAATTCCCACACCAAAGAGTAGTTTAAATGATTCACTGACCTCATATGGACAATGTGGATGCTGTATAAACACTGCCAGAAAACCATGAAATAATCACTCATTTACCAATGAATGTTGGGCTACCTAAAATAATTGTAGGCAACTCCCCACCCTTCCCACTTTTGGGCAACTGGCATAAAACAACCTGGTGATAGGAGATCAAGAAAAGACTTACAGGCAGTATTACACATCAACACAGGCCTTGGCAGATGCTAAACTTCAACCCTGTGAGCACAGGTACAATCCCTCTAACATCCTGATCCCACTAATCAGTGGGCAGCACCCATTCTTTCAATATGTAACTGATTGAAAATGAAAAGACCAGGAATGACCCTTGAATTCTTTGTGGCAAGCTATAGTTAGAGAAGACGGTAGCAGCGATTCATCCAACCTGTTCACTTTTCTTTCTTTTGGTTGGGGTTTTTTATTTTTTTTAATTAATTTATTCAGATTACATCTCAGTTGTTATCCCATTACTTGTATCCTCCTGGTCCTCCCTCCCTCTCGCTTTCACCCTATTCCCCTCCCCTAGGCCTAAGATTGAGGGAGACCTCCTCCCCCACTATATGTCATGCTATCAATCTTGTCTTGGTAGCCTGCTTATCCTTTCTCTGAGTGCCACCAGGTCTCCCCACCAAGGGGACATGGTCAAATATGGGGCACTAGAGTTCATGTCAGAGTCAGTCCCCACTCTCCACACAATTGTGGAGAATGTCCTGTTCATTGACTAGATCTGAGTAAGGGTTCAATGTTTACTGCTTGTATAGTCCTTGGTTGGTGCAGTAGTTTGAGCAGACCCCCTGGGCCCAGATCCACCAGTCATGATGTGCTTCTTGTAGGTTTCTAGGACCCTCTGGATCCTTCTATTTCCTCATCTCCTATATTTCTCTTACCTACAGTCCCAATAGGAAGTCCCCACATTTATCTCAATCTCTTGGTCAGTTAAGACTTTCATGGCACATGCCTTTTGGGCTAGTGCCCAATTATAAGTGAGTATATACCATGTGAGTCTTTCTGCTCCTGGGTTAACTCAGTATGATCATTTCGAATTCCATCCATTTGCCCACAAATTTCTGGGTTTCCTTGTTTTTAATAGCTGAGTAGTATGTGTGCAGTTCAGTATGGTAACCCCCTATCACATGTGACTTTCTCTGCGCTTGGAAGGTAGCTAAGATGAATTGGACCATGCCCACAAGTGTAACATATACCCCTGTTTGGGAAGTCTTAGAATGGAAAATAAGTATAAAATGTTACATTATTGCTTTTCTATTGATTGCTATAGAAATGATACCATTTGGGATTTATTAAGTGAAATGAGATATTAAACATCCTTTTATCAAAGTGCAGACAAAAGCATAGCAAGGACAGCCCCTGCTCCCCTTTCTAGGTGACCGCTGTGGAGACTGAGCTGCCTATCTGCTACATCTGAGAAGGGGGCCTAGGTCCTCTCCATGCATGGACTTTGGTCGGCGCATCAGTCTGTATAGACCCCCTGGGCCCAGATTTGTTGGCTCTGTTGGCTTTCTTGTGGAATTCCTGTCCCTGCCAGGTTATTCTATCCTTCCACTCTTCTAGAAGACTCCCTGTCCACTACCCAAAGTTTGTCTGTGAGACTCAGCTTCTGCTTTGTTCTGATGCCTGCTCTTTGATCACATTCCCCTGGCAGGGTGCCCTACCAGGCCACAGAGGAGGAGGATGCAGGCAGTCCTTAAGAGACTTGGTAGGCTGGGGTCAGTTGGTAGGGAAGAAGGGCTCCCCATCTCAGATGACTAGGGGAGGGGCATGGGGGGGGGGAAGAAGGAGGGAGGGTAGGACTGGGAAGAGATGAGAGAGGGGGCCTAGGTTGGGATGTAAAGTGAATAATTTAAAGAATAATAAATTTAAATTTTTAAAAAGTCATTTTACCTTTAAGGTTTTATTTTTCAATGTGGGCAAAAGAAAATTGCAATTCACCTATGTGTTCACATATGTGGCTCAAACTATGCTTTCGGTAAGCAGCATTATTGCAAACCAAGCACAGTAGGCTTGGGGATAGTTACAAAGTTCATTGCTCAAGGTAACTCAGCTCTGTCAAAATGCAGACATTATCCAACAGTCCCTGGCCTGGAGTGACCTCATCCCATGATTCTTTTGTTTGGGACTTTTGACTATGGAGGAGGAATTGGATCCCCAAAACTAAACCCTGGCGATAGGTCTCTTTAGAATGTGCTGCCAGTTTCTTTTCTGGCCAGCCACGTAGGGTTTCTCCTTACCACACTGCCCTGGATCCTGCACTGTAGCTATCTGTTCTGTGTTGGTTACAGGAATTGGTATTGTATCTAAAACAATTGCTGTTATTAACAGGTTAAGCTGCCGGGATGTTAAAATAAAGGCTGCCCGGCTTTAGTGCGTTTTGTTGTAATCATCTCCCAGATGCCTTGTCGGAAATCAATTCAAGTTCAAAACTGGCTGGAATTGGGAGGTCAAGGCTTTGGCAGACTAAATATTTTATCTTCTGCTCATGTCTGGAGCTTTTAAAGATGTGGACTGGGGGCTTTTTCTCATACCCCATCTGGACAAAGATGATTGGCTTTGCCATCTTGCCCAGGTTAGGACAAGGTTAAAATCAATTATAATCAATTATTAAGAGTCTTCTGTGGCCACACTGCTTAAAAGGGGATTTTAAAAGTTTCTCAGTTCTGAAACATGCATATCTTAGTTGCTGCCGGACATGTTGTTATTCCAGAATGCCAAATATGGATGTTATCAGCTTCAGAAGTAAATGCGCAGAATCTCTCCCTCCTCTTTCCTTGATGCTTAGGTTTCAGGACAATGGAAAAAAAAACCCTTCCCCCAAACCTAAGATAACCATCACAGCTGCACCGAGCTGAACAATCTTGTTACCTTCTCATATGTGTTAGGAGACTGGAGCTATTTATAATTTAGTCACATTGTCAAGTGATTTCCCAGGCATTTGTTGAGATGCTCTCTACTGTTCTTAGGCTCTTGCTCTCAGTGTGCTGCGTGTGTGTGCCTGTGCTCGGTCCCATAAGCTGAAAGAGTCGCTGAATTTGAATTCCACAGTAATGTTAGGGCAGGTTGGCTCCAGCCCTACACTTTATGATATGAAACAGAGACTTGAGAAGTTAAAGGACCTTTCCAAATTCTCACCCGTCTACCAGGAGAATTGAGTCAGCTGCTTCCTAAAACCACAAGGCCTCTAAATATCCCAATGAATTTTTGTCTTTTGTACAACTTTCTCATTCATAATGATCAGGAAAGAAAACCTAGTGACAGGCACTCAGCAACCAGAGTATAATTACAAAGTACTCTCACAAGGTCACTTAGCTTTATCCATCATTGAGGAGGCCAAGAATGGGAACGTCTAGGGTTTTCAGGCTTCATCCAGACCCAATGTGTTCAAATGTCAAATACTGCCAGTAAAATATCCCATTTTATGCTTTGTCTGTGGAGAAGGAGAACTCTAGGAAATTTGATTGGACTTTCTCTGTGGCATGTTCAGTGGCGGAGAGTGCGGAGTGACAAATTTGGTTGGACTTTCTCTGTGGCATGTGCAGTGACAGAGAGTGCGGAGTGACTGCTGCCTGATAAGAAGCCATCATTAACAAACAACACCGTGCATTGTTATGTTCCCCTTGTAAACCCTGAGAAACAACGTCAGTCTTCTTACTCTGAGGAAAGGGAGCCCATTGACTCTAAGGGCCATGCCATTGAATTGTAGACCATGTTCATCTTTCCTCAGCAATATGAAAGCCCTTCCTCCTGATTCTTTGCTGTGTGCCAGCTCATGTTGATTATGAGCCTTGAGTGTGGGATATGTAAAGATCTTTATCAAGTGAAATCACAGGATTGCAACAGCAAAGGTCTCGTGAACTCCGGTACAGCTTGTACATGTGGAATCATTTCGTTGCTACAATGACAGCAGCTAAAGCTCTCAAGCTTTACTTACCTTCTTGGGCTTTTTATCACAATAAGCTTAAAACTAACTCTTGGAGTACTTTAAGTGAGAAGATATCTATAAAACTCTAGCTGCCATCTTGATGTATAGCAAGCTCTCCATCCATCCTACCTGTCACAGTGATGACAGTCATAATTACAATAGTAGTAGTAACCAGTATGGTAGCATGTGTCTTCCTGTTTCTAACATTACATAATTTTCTTAAGGCTCTGTCTTAACACACATGAGATAAAAAATGGTTTCAAATGCTTCAAATTCTTTTCAAGTCAAAAAGTTCCACAGGGACTTTTCACTGGCTTATTTCCTGGCCACAAAATGGAGATGACTTTTCTATGTTGAAAGGCCACATACATTACTTAGGTAGCTCTTGGTTCAGCTGAAAGAAAAGTTATTTAGTGCATATTTGCAGAGGACCTGATTCTGATATTCCAAGCCAATTGATAAGAATAACTTCTCCTTTTTTTCTATATTCAATTTGTCTGTTTAAAGCTATGTGACAATAAGCTTTCAAGGACCTTTGATTTTTGGAATGCAACATCATGATGTACTTAATGGATCTCTCAGTATGGAGCAAGGTAGACTGAGTTTGACTACTTACTGGCCTAAGTTCATGCAAATCACTTTTAACAGAACCTCTGATTCTTTATCTGTAAGACATATAGACTAATACACATTTCTTAATATTATTTGGGGTATTAAAAATAACATGGTACAAGTAAAAATTTACACCATGCCTGTTACAGGTCAATGCTTTCTAAAAGGCAACTACTACTTCAATTTTTTTTTATTCACCTGCTCCTAAACCATGGTATTTATTTAAGATAGTTAATAAGTATTTAAATTATATTCGTTTTGTCAGTCCACAAGCATTTGGTTGATTTGTTACTTTACGTGCCCAAAACTATGCTACGTAGGAGTGGTGTACTGAGCAGACAGACGTCCTTAAAGAATAGATTGGTAAAGCAATTGGAGGGGGAAGTTACAGAGCACGGGAAAACAGGTAAACTCCATTAAATTCTGTGACAGCCTCATGGTTTATCGATTCCTCTTGGGCTTGGTGGCTTTAGCTGCTGTCATTGTAGCAACAAGATGATTTGTCATGTACAAGGTGTATGGGAGTTCACAAGACCTTTGCTGGTGGTTACATAACCATCCCATTCAGCCACTTCAAGCACCTCGGGCTGACTGAAGAACCTACTGTGTAACTTTCCAGCTAAGAAAAGAACCTGGAAATGTTGACCTGCTTGAGTGTTGACACGGTGACAGGAAAAGACACTCCAGAAAACCAATCTCCATCCTCATGGGGACCCTGCTATGGCCTGTCCTTTATTTCTTTTTTGCCTGGGCATAGTTTTTTTTTTTAAGTGGTTTTGCATCTAATAGAAGGAACACTGAGCGTTTGCAGTATGCTCATTGTCTGTTGCCAAATCCTAGCCTGTGATCAGCGCCGGGCCTGCCATCCTTGCACGCAGCAGCATGTACCCTATTCAGTTTGGATCCACTGGCTTAGTACCAGGCCTGGAGAGACAAAGGAGGAAAGAAGAGTGGATAACTTGCTTACATTTCCTGGAGCAGAAAGTGATTTGGAAGAGTGAGTGCCACAGCAATGCGCTATTTCCTTTACCTCTGTGGAAGGAACACCCTATGCTTTAAATAACAATTCATGTAGCACGCGCCATGTTCAAAGAGTAAACACAGAGACGAACACTTCTATATTCTTTGTACAGTGAAAACAGAAATCTGGAAACAGCATCTGCTTCTCCTTTAAATGTATCTTTTTTTCTAATTATTTAGATGTCTAGAGGCATCAAGCCAGGTTTTAATCATCAACAAAGGTCTTGAGCTATCTAAACAAAACCTCTTTTCTAAAGCCCCTGTTCCTAACAGTTGCAATGGTTTAAAGACCTCAACATGACTTTTAATGCAAACTTGTTGTAAAGCCTAGGTCATGAAAAAAGAAAGCTATTTTTGGCTTTTAAAAACAAGTTTAAAAGTATAGGAAAATATTGCTGGAAATATATTTCAGGAGACCTAGAAGCACTAAGTAACTAACTTTGGTTCTGTCCCTTTCCTTTCTGGAAATTAAAGCCTGGAACTGGGACTTCTGCCTCTGTTTTTAAGAGAGTAGCATGAAGATGCTGGTCCTTCAGATGACTTGATGGTATAGATTTCTTATTAGGAGCATTGCGAGAAGCAATGTTTCAACTATCAAGCCTTATAATGCAGCTCCCTCAAATTTTGCAACTCACAAAACAATAGATTGTAGTAAAGAAGACCAGTTCCTCAAACTAGAAAGCCATACAAAAATATAAACAAAAAAGGTACACATTAATGCAACAGAGAAGATAATTAGACATTTTTTACCACCAAAGTCTGGGAGTGCTGGCAAATCTTCTCTGGAGATCTTACGGCATCAGCCTATGCTGTAGATCCCTGCCTTCCCTACTCTCTGCTCAGAATGCCCCTCTGGGAACAGGAAGACAGAGGAGGAGGAAGCACAGTGCCGAGCACTTGACTACAAGGAAAGAGAACAGGAGTGAAAACCAGAGAGCATCGATCGTGCTGGTTTCGGTAGACCATGTTGAAAATGAAGCCTCCTCTACTTCCGCTGACCTGTCTGGGCATCTGATATCCTGTTTTTTGGCTTAATCCCTACATACCACTCTTAGACGCTACACTGCCTAAAAATCAGATAAATTCATCTCTTGTCTCCAGTTCTGGCTGACTAAGTCAGAAAACATAATACTTGGAAAAAATGAATTTTGTGTTATTTGAAATTCAAGTGTATTTTACAGATATAAATTTAATACTTTTAAGTATTCATTAATTAATACTTTTAAGAAAAATTAATACTTTTAAGAACATAAAACAATGTTCCTCCATTGCTTCTGGTCTCTCCCCAAACCAGTTTCCTCCCTAGCTCTGTTCTTACTTTACCAACCTTCTAACTTATTCCACACACGGCCCTCCCTGATATATGATAACCAAATTAAGAGCAAGAGTTTATGCTCTAATTTTAAATAATTCATAACCTGTCTAATTTTAGAAAAAATATTTGAGTCAGGAAGAATAAATGGCAGTGGGCAGAGTAAATTCTGTATTTGGTGCATATTCTTTTAGGCTGCACACATTTTCATAGCTCTGAACAAGATCATACTGGGATGAAGTTTTGTCCGGGGCAGAGTTCACAGCATCGCAGGAAGTAGAGAATGAAGTCATCATTATTCACAGTATCATCAATGACACAACTGTATTACTGCGAGTGGGGGTCGTGCGTCTACTAATTATGTTGCTGTGTCCGTCTTTAAAAGTTGGGGTATTTTTGTTTGCTTGTTTGTCTGTTTGTTTTAGTTTTTGTTTTCCTGCTCTGGGTGGATAAGAGTTGCGAATTTGAGAGAAATGGATTCTAGACTAGTGTGTGAGTTTGTGCAAATCACTGGTCATTCTGCATTCTGGATTATGTGTAGAAAGGCCTAAGAATCAATTATGGGTTCCTATGAGAGCCAATGAGGTGATGTACATGGCAGAGCTTAGGAAATAGAAGTCACTGTGGATTGTGCAGTTGGTGTAGGTGAATGCTTGCTTTATTTATGCCAGTCTCAGACTGGTCCTGGCTCTCTGGGATGCTCCAGGAAGAGTCTGGTCCTGGCTCTCTGGGATGCTCCAGGAAGAGACTGGTCCTGGCTCTCTGGGATGCTCCAGGAAGAGGACTGGTCCCGGCTCTCGGGGATGCTCCAGGAAGAGACTGGTCCTAGCTCTCGGGGATGCTCCAGGAGAAGTGCTCCATTGTGCTTGCGCTTTATTTATTGAACACATTTGAATGAGTGATCATTCTAAGAGCAGAGAGTCATTGAATTTGATTTCACAATGGGGTGATGGGTGAGGCTGGAAACTACATCCTCAAATACACTATCGAGAATACAGGAAACAAAACCACTTTTCATATGTGACTCATCTTTAAAATATCATAGCAGTTTTGAAATACTTCATTCATTCATTTTCATAGCAAACTCCTAATTGAGAATTGTCATAAGCCACTTTGCAGAGAGAGGCAATCATGACCTGGGAAATTAAGTGGAGTTAATTTACAAATAGACTTCTGTCTGGCAGTAGGTTTAGCGTGTTCCGGATTTGCCAGTGGGTTATGTTGGCAAAGCACGCTCCCTTTTCTCTACCCTATCATACACACACACACACACACACACACACACACACACACACACACACACATCCAAATATATATGTGTGTGTATATATATGTGTATATACATATATATATACCCAAATATATTTTTTCTGCACCAAATATATATATTTGGGTTTCCGATACACATTAAAAATGAAATCCAGCTTCCCATATGTTTTCTCCTGGGTCCACATCACAAAATATTTTTAACCTTTGTCCTCTCAAAAGCACACACTATCAGCTTCATGCTTCACTTCTCATCTCATGTCTGCCGTCTGCCCACCTTCCCTTCCTCATGGAAAGGATGGAGTGAGAGGGCACCTGAGTCCCCTCCAGCCTTCTCCAAGACTCTAACCTTCATCCACATCGACACTCAGCTTCTACTTTTCATTTTATGATGATCATAACCTTTACAATTTGGTACATTAAAGCATCACATATTTTCCTTTTGAAAAATGTCTCAGTCATTTAACCCAAACTCGAGGCTAACACACACACACACACACACACACACACACACACACACACACACACACACACACACACACACACCGCTACCTGAGGAAGATTGTTCAAAGCCGAGTAACACCCTTCATTCTGCCCTTTGCTAGCTAAAGAAGCTGAAAGTGTTAATAAGTGTTTCACGGGGCTCTTGGAGGTGGCAAGTCAGGAGTCTCATACTACGGTTCTCAGAGAACAGTGTCCTGGAACCCTTCATCACTGACATTTGTCAGCATCCGTGACAGGGATTTTACCATCTGACATCCTTCCGTAACTCCCAGCCTGTGAACTGGGTAGTGAATCTCATCTCATACGAGGAGGATGGAAAAGGCTGAGCCAAACCCTGTTAGCAAAACAGTCCCCTGAAGGGCTATAATATTGCTCAGTGGTAATATCATCCCTGTGCATTTTATCTTGTACATGAAATCTGGGCTAATTATCATTTTTCTCCTACAGTACATTTTAGACCATTGTGTTTCTGTGCCCCTGCCCAGTTCATTAAGCAGGGTTTTACAGCTCCTCCAGTAACAGGATTGCTATTGACACTTTCATTAGACCCATAATTCAAATGCTTGTCTGCCTTCCAAATGGAAGCCTCTGAGTCCAGAACCACAATCTGGCCACCGACCGTATGTTGGCTTTTAGAACTGTCGTAAACTCATCATCACATTCAAGTTCTTGAAGGGTCAAAATCTGCTTCCTCAGTGAACTGTCTTCATCCAACAAATAGTCAGTGTGCTCTCCAGGAATAGCCAGCCAAATTTGCTCCAGTGCTCTCTGAAAACTCTTCTAGACAGTGTCATTATAGTGTGACGGTAGCACAAATAACCATTGTCTGATTTAAATATAAATGGCCTGCTTCATTCGTTCATTTAATCATTTCAGTACTCAAGACCAATATACCAAATATTATGATGTTTTAGCAATTTAAAGTTGAATAAGATGGTCTCTGCCTTGTAATATCCTATAGTGCAATAGGTGTATATAGAAATAATGATGTAATCAGTGGAATGTGAAATATTCACTACTAGAGTTCCAGAAATGGAACAGATATGATATGGAGGTCTGTGCTTTAACTAATAGCTGCTCTCAACTTCTATTTTCTTACACTGGCTTGAATAGAAATTGCTTCAACTCCCTATGTAGAACTATACAGATATGTATATGAAATATACCCAACATAAAAGGTAGTCTCAGAATAAGAGAGTGGCCTCCCTGTAGAGTGGCCCCAGTGGCCAACAGAAGGAAGTGATGTTGCATCAAAGAATGGTGAGAGTGATCATCAGAAGCAGTCTTTGTGCGGCAGCATTTGCTTTTTCTCTCTGACAAGGTTTAAGAAGGTCAGTGCTAATATCTCATTTAATTGGGAGTAAAACCCCTCTCTTTAGGCATGCCTGGTACACATGGACATGCTTGCTTTTCATGTCTGTAGAACGAAATATGCGGGCCTCAGCAAAGAGGCAGCAAATAATAAGAGACCGTGCTGCATCAGTGTGCACCCGAGGCTGTCACTCTTTAGAGAAGGCATTTCATGACTACATACATGGTGAACCACACATTTCATGTAGTTAGCTGTGTTTGTTGTAAGAGGCTGTGGATAATGTGCATTGCTTTTGCTCTCTAAGACACTTGTGTTATGTAGGAAACTATTTGGTTTGGGGTATCTTGTCTTCCTGGTGTCTGTGCTTTAAGAAAAGATAGATAAGAAATAGAAAAGAAGAAAATAATGTTCTCGTGTTATTGATTCAAATCCTTTATGGTCTTGGCCACATGTTACACTGCCCATCTCATTTGCTCTCTTCCCATGTAGCCAGTAGCTAGATTCCTGTATTAGCAAGTCCCTCTGCTGCACCATTCCACCTCAGGCACTGCACGTAAGAAGGGCTGGAGGTCGCATTGCAGTCCACAGTCCACAGGGGCCTAAGCCTTCATTGTACGGTACCACTGCCGTGCCGTTGGAAAGAGACTTCCGCGTCCTTCCCAGTACATCTCATTCTGTCGCTTATGCCTTCATAAACATGTTCAATTGTGTGATGGAGGTCAACGACAGTGTAGGGTTTAGAAATTGTTGCTTGGAAATCACACTCACTAATACCTGAATCTGTCCATCAGATGTGGCGTTGCTTAGCCCGAGCCGGTGCCGGAGAGTGATTTGCAATCTCTTTCCTTTTCATTTCAAGTAGCATCACTCACTTTAAGCCAGATATTCAGGCCTCTTCAGAAGCCTCCAGGGTGAAGGACAAGAAAAAGGCTTGTGGACTCTTCCAGAACCATGGACTGCTGATGCTTCTGCATCCAACAACTCAGTACCTCTGTCTTTGGTATTTCATTTGAAAAAAATCACACATTCTTCTTTCCATGCAACCAGTAATGGGGATTTTGTCACATATTTTCCAATCCAGATGGCTCTTTTGTGCATCTATACATTTAATTGCGCTCTGTCCAGGAGGAAAGCCAGACAAGAGTGTCTGGGGAAGGGGGAGAGGATGTGATGTGAGAGCCTTCCCACTCAATTATCTTCTCTCATCTTCTGTAACCCCTGGTTGGATAACGACATTCTACTCTGTTTTCCCCCTTTTTCACTCACAAGGACCTACCAGTTTGGGCTTCTTCCAGGAGCAGAGAACCAATTATAAATAGGAAACAGATTTCACTACTGGACCCAAACTTTACATCCCCCAAATGCCAAGCACCTTAAACAAGAGTATCTGCGATGCAAACAGCAGGATCAAGGACAGAAGAGGTAAGTCTGAATGAGGGCATACTTTTCCACGGTGCAGGCATGGAGGCTGTATTTTCAGCAGGAAGGTAGCACTCTGTCTCAGGTACAGGTTACAAGATGGAAGGTTTCTTAAATTAGGGGGAAAACCCCAAATGATCTATCATCTATTATCTGTTGGTCTGTCCATATAGCTATTAACTACAGAGTTGTTATTCTGGGTTCTGTTTTAAAATATTATTTTGGGAAGGGGAGATTTGCACAGTAAATGAAGCATCTACCACAAAGACAACATGAGAGAGAGAGAGAGAGAGAGAGAGAGAGAGAGAGAGAAGAAGAAGAAGAAGAAGAAGAAGAAGAAGAACAACAACAACAACAACAACAACAACAACAACAACAACGAGGAGGAGGAGGAGGAGGAGGAGGAGGAGGAGGGGCAGGAAGGGGGTATTTCTCAAGCTGCCTTTTCAAAACAAGTGCCAGAATATCATAGGACCAAGTGGCAGGGGAAGCAGTAAAGATTTAATGCCTTTTATCTTGATATTTAAGCTGGTAGGCAGGCAGGCAGGGAGAGAGGGATGTAGGGAGGGATGGAGGAGGGAAAGAGGGATGGAGGGAGGGATGGAGGAAGGACAGAGGGAGAAAGGGGAGAAAAAGAAGGCAGGTGATGTAGACTTTTTGAAAGAGACTTAGAGTTAGGAAGAGGGGCTTGATAAATAGCAACCATCTCACCTTTACCAATGTGAGAAGATCTCTCTCTCTCTCACTCACACACACACACACACACACACACAGAGAGAGAGAGAGAGAGAGAGAGAGAGAGAGAGAGAGAGAGAGAGAGAGAGAGAGAGAGAGAGAAGAGACAAAGAGATAGACATAGAGAGAAACAAACGTTTATCCTCTCTTTTGACCTATTGAATAGGCTGTGTCTATTTCATCCTGCCGGGGAGGGTCTATGAGTTGCCAGATTCGTTCCTCTGGCTTTTGTAAAACAAAGTCTGAAGACTGGGGAATGGAGAGAAAGAACAAAAGCTAAGATGACCTACTCTCAGGAGGAAAGCAGTGATCTCAGAATATACCAACAAAAGATTTTCAGTCTCCCTGAGAGAGAGAGGGCAGAAACAGTGGAGTGAAGGGGAGTTGGTGCCCTAGTGGAGAGACTCTAGTGAGAGGGGAAATGGATAAGGATTTCAGGAGCCATGGGGGTGATTTTGAGAGAGATGGTAGACACCGGGCGGAGAGTATGAAAGCTCACAGTGTGAGCTATTCAGAGGGGCGTTATTAGGGAACAGGGGGAGGTGGGAGGTGTTAATGCTAATTGGCATGAACTGTATTCTTGGCTTTCCTTTATTTCTTCAGTGAATGAGTGACAGACAGGCTTCCCTAGTCATAAATGAGATGCCGCTCCAGGTCGGAAGCACGGGTGCACCCAATACGGAGGCTCCACCCACAAAGCGAACATCCCGCTAAGTACACCGGCAACCAGACAAGATACTTTAAAACAGGCTTGACAATACCTTCTTAGGTGCAAGCTGTCTGTTTTGCTTCGTTGTTTGTTTGTTTTTGTTTCACTCTCCTCTTCACATGGCTTCGGTTGTAAAGTCGATATCTATGAAGTAGATGACCTGAGCATTAACACTGGAGGGACCACTAGCCACTTTAGGAGCTCAACGCGTGTGAGGAAATAATTCACCCCTTCTCCAGACACAGAACAATGAGGTCGTAGGTGCCACATGAATTACTTAACATTTAAGCATTGGTTGCGTGTCTGTAACATGAAGACTTTAGCAGAGTCTCCCTTGAAGGGGTTTTAACTAGATAAGTGTTAGAAAACGCCCTAATGGTGAACAGCTACTGCTGTTACTGCTATTACTGCTGTTACAGTTACTGCTATTGCTCTTGGCGGCTGTGGCCCTGTTACTTCCAGCACCCTTTGTCTTTATCTTTGAAATGAAAATATAAAATGTTCCTCCGTGCTTCTTTCTATGGCTACAAATTAATTTCTGAAACTCCCAGGTTTAAGAAACCCTTCCACAGCAAACAGGCACTGGCCCATGAAGAGACTAGCTATCAATTCATGTACCTTACAGAGTCTCTGGTTATTTTAAGAAGCCACTCAGGGGAAGGCTTAGAACTCTCTTAGCCTGGGCTTCGCCTCAGCTTGGACACTAAATAAGGAATGAGGTTGGAGCTCTTCTCTTTCTGTCCATCAGCTAAAGCCACGTGAGCCACTTAGGGCTCAGCTGCAGCTGTGGAGTCTCTGGTCAGTAGTTGTGCCCCTTGGTGAAAATCGAGCCTCAAGAGCATGCATAGTCTCCTTGATCTCCCCATGCCCCTCATCTTCACGCTGCTTGTAAAGATGCAGAAGCCCAGGATCTGCCACTGGAAGCAGGCTGACCCCCATTGAGAGCTGCAGAACCCGGCTCATACCCTGATTTGGCCTGTAGCATCCTGGCCACAGGATTCCAACACTGATGGACTTGTTGACTGGGTCCATGACATATCATAGTCTTTAAATACATGAAATTAAAAAAGAAAGAAATCAACATTGTTCTGAAAGGAAGGTAGTTAGCATTCAGAAAGAGGGATTCTTTAATTAACTTAATAAAATTACTAATGGAAGCATTTTAACTGCTAAATTTAATTTACTTGTCAAGATATCAGGCTACAAAGAGGAGGGAAGAGTCGGGAGTCTGCTTCCCATTATGATGTACTCTACTATAGAATAAATTTGCTTAAAATGAAATATATCACCAAAAGCCATCAATGACATCCTAATTTGGAACAGCCAGTTGAAAAGTAATTAGACTATGAAGCAATCAGTTCTAGTAAATCAGTGTTTCCCCTTACATAAACATGCATTTTTTTTTTCTATTTATACCCAGGAAAGACTAGACTTGCAGGTAGAAGGCAGGCAGAGAGACCAGCTCTTTTGACTGTTAGTGTTTCTACTTACATTACCACGCTGTCAAAACAAAATGTTTTATGATGGGATTAAAAAAATGTAAAAGCATCTGATTTGATTTAGTGTTTATATTTATATGTTGAACTGAGGAGACTTTGCTTATGATTGGATTTTTAAAGATTTACATTTGTCTCCCTCTTCCTCCCAAAATGCTTTCCAGATCCACCAGCAACACCTTACTTCAACAAGTCAAATTCAGTTTCTCCTACTCTTCTAAACAAAAGTGGTGAATGTGGCTGCTAATGAGACATGGTAGAGAGGAGGTGGGCGTGGCTAAAGCGATCCTTTTGTTTAATGCCTGATGATTGGCCATGAGCTGCTTCTCATACTGTGACTAACCTAGATGTGTAATAGTCTGTTTATTAGTATGAAAAGCATTCCAGTGAGAGAGGTGGGCCAAACAGAATATAATGGATATGTAGTTTGGTTATGAAAAGTTAGCAAAGAGGACCCGAACCATCCAGGTACCAAAGGAAAGGGGAACATTCTTGAGTGTGTCTTCACCGATCACCCTGAACCTCAGGAAGGCATCTTCTCATCCTCATTACAGACACAGATAGGGAGGCTCAGGAGGTTTAAGTGCTTGGTGAGAACAGCCAGCGTAGTTAATGGGAGAGCTAGGCTAGAAAGAGCACTCCTGGGCTTCTGGTACTTTCTGCACAACATCTGGTTGTGATGATGGAATCCCATCTGTTATCTGTTGAGGAGAAGAGGTGTGAGAAAAATAACTAGAGGATAGATCAATCATCCAGAAAAAAAATATTTATAAAGGACTTCATTCAGATATTATGGGAGGCAACGTTGTCGCAAACCCTGCAAGCTTAGAGGCGATGATAAATTACACCGTGGAGGACATTAGTTCACAAAGCAGCAACTACCTGGCAACAACTGTTTGTATGACTGAGTCTTCTGTTCCCATGGAAGAGGGTGCCCAGAAGGAGGAAAGGGCAGTTTCAAAAGTACAGAATAAGAGGCCATTAAGAAACGTGGGGAAGGCCGGGCGTGGTGGCGTACGCCTTTAATCCCAGCACTCGGGAGGCAGAGTCAGACGGATCGCTGTGAGTTCGAGGCCAGCCTGGTCTACAAAGCAAGTCTAGGATAGCCAAGGCTACACAGAGAAACCTTGTCTCAAAAAAAAAAAAAAAAAAAAAAAAAGAAACGTGGGGAAACTTGTGAAACATGTTTCTGGGATCTGCCAGCATGCAAATCACTCAGCAGTATGCAAATATCTTTACCTTAATAGAGTAAATCATTTCCATTTTTCCCATCACCTACTTAGAAATATGATCATTGATAACTATGCTACAATGCTGTGTTTCTCGTTGTGAAACACATTGGAGGAAAATCTAAGACAGACAGTGCAATGGGAATGCTTATCAAGACTCAATATTGTTGATAGATGAGAAACAATCTAAGAATTTAATTAAAGCACAAACACTTCAATTTGTCGTATGGAAGTAGGAGAAGCCGGCCGAACATAAGGTACAAAACCTCTCTTCCTCCAAGAGTCTTATAACACTATGTTATCCTGTCCCCAATGGCTGCTCAAGATCCTCGCCTCACAGGACAGTTGTCTTGGTCCCGAAGAAAGCAAGAACTCGATAAAAATAGATGTAACAAGTTAAAGTTGGTTGGGGGGGTGGTGGATGGCGAGATAAGAAGCACAAATGTGGGAAATGAGATATGGCTAGTAAAGGAGGTTAAATAGAGTAAGGAAGTCTTTTATAAATGTATCAAGGAAAAAAAAAGTGACCCTCGAGAGAAGAAAAGACCAGGGAAGAAATGAGAAAAGGAGGGTGTGAAATTAATGATGGCCGAGATATTGACCTCCTGCTTCAAGTCAGTTTTTAAGAGAAAAATGGGAAGAAAATTTGGACAGCTGGAAGGCAATAATGACTTTTAAAAATAGTTATCGACAAAGAGGATGAAGGGGGAATTTAGAAAAAAAAATTAAGCATAGTGGCATATACTGATTGTAACTTTCAGATAATGTGCTTCCCAGGGAGTTCGGTTCCTTACCTATTAACTATGCACAGACACGGGAGGAGAACAATACAGGCTTGTGAGATGTCAGAAATCTCACAAACCAAATTTGTTTTATGTAACAATAAAAATGGCTGGGGAGAGTTGGGAAGGCAGAAGCCCATCGGGTCCTCTAAGGAGTATATAATGTAGGACATATCTTGTTTTGCTTCTTACTACTTTAATGTTTAAAAATTAAGAGTATATGTTTCTCTTTTGTGCACTGAGAAAAGGAGGGAAAATGTGCGTTGTGGATGCTTTGGATGTAGAAGAAGGCTGTCATGATTTCATTGGAGAAGTTGGGAAAGCTGATACAATCCCTAAGTCTGACATAAGTGTAAAGTAATTAGTGGACTGCATACATAAATTAGAAAATTCAGAGCATTATGGGGAAAATCGTGTGACAGGGATTTTTCAGTTTCTAATAGAGTTTCCAGGTGAAATCCTCACCTTTCCAATTCAGTCTGCAAAGCCACTAGACACCTGGATAGGTAATCCTCAAGGAGACTGCAGTTGCTACCAGGCAATGAGTTTGTGTGGAATAAAAATACAAGTGCTAGTTCTGGGATCTTATAGCAAGCATCACTGCTAGAAGTGACATCCTAGGGCAGGTGCTATCTAGGAATACTTGTCTTGACATCTCTTCCTCCCCATGGGCTCAGGAGGCAGATTGCATCAGAATTCATCCCTTGTTGTTTCTCACTTTCTCTCATTCAGATGTCTCTGTTCTCCTTACTCATTCCTCTTTTTGTAACTAAAATAATCCGAGGCTGGTGGTAGAACCCTTAATTATCCCCTGTATGTCCAGGAGGCAGTGACTCATGGGGCACCTGCCCTCCAGAGACTCCTGTTCTGTCCTGCCACTGGCTCATTGCCAATGGGGCACTGCAGGCACCTATCTGTGCCTGAGCTCAGGCGAGAACATGGGAAGCCAATGCTCTGTGGAGAAAGAGATTTCCTCTCTGAATCAAACTGGGAAGTTCACAAAAGTCAGTTCAGACATGTGAGGCCAGGTTATATGCCCTTGCACGGAGGTCAGAGAGTAGAGCCCAGTCTGAGAAGGCATCATGGGGCAGGGCGACCAGTGTGAGGGGCCTGCCTGTAGGCACCGTGGGAAACATGCTTTACCTGTCTAATGCTTGTAGCATCGGTTCATTAAATGGGATTCACCCCTCCTCAGTGAAGACCTGCAAGGCGCTAGCAAGTGGTACAGGTGTGTAGGTTCAGTAGCCTTGGGTTTAGCTCTTCTGCCTCTCTTCCATGGATATCCTATACCAGGCATTGTTTGTGACGGCCACGGTATCTGGTTCTCTGTCAAGCTGCAGCCGATTGATTTCCTTTTGTTAACTTTTTTATATTCCCTGCAAGTTTTTAGACAACAATTAGTTGTTTTAGCTAATGTCCAATGCTTTATGACAACCTTTTTCAAATAGAGAATGGATAGAAGGTGGGCCATGTCCCTCTTGGATTGTGACTAGCCTCCTAGATAGGGTCTTTATGATGAGATGGGGAGAGAGTCCATTCCAGTACACAAAGGACAGGAAATGTTTTGGACTAGGATAGTGGCAGGTTGATAACGAGTGGTGTTTGGATGCAGCTAGTTTTATTGCATGAATCCCTCCGAAATGCAGCAAACTGTCAGCCTCTATTCACCAAGGGGGGTGGGGAGCAACTGGAATTGTTGAAGGAGGGAAAGAAGGATGTGAAAAAGAAGAAAAGAGTGACAAAAGGACAGGGGAGGATAGCCCAACAAGGAAACAATGTTAGAGAAAACACCTAAGCACTCACATTTTGGCTATCTTAATTTGAAGCAATATTTACAGCATTAACCCAAAAATTGGCCAGACGGAAGAGAAACCACTAACTCTTATTTCCTTTTCTATTACTAATTTTCTCAGCTTCTGTACTTAAAATGATCTCTCTCTTTCTTTTAACTGAAAAGATTGTTCCCTTTCCTTTTTTCCCCTGTGACAAACAAACACTGGAACCAAGAACGACTCCAGGGAAGAAAGGGTCTCATTCCATCATTGCGAGGAGTCATTGGTGCCAGGAAGTCAGCAAGAACCTGCAGCAGGAATTATGAAGGACACCTCTTGCTGGCTCCTCACTCATGCACTCAATGATGGCTAGCTAGCTTTCTCATGTAGCCCAGTCCCCTTGGCCTGCTGATGTTGCTTCTCACAGTAGGCCAGGCCATTCTGCATCAGCTAGCAATCAAGACAACCCCCACAGACATGCACACAGGCTAACGTAGTCTACACAATTCCTTCATCTAGTCTTTCCTCAACGTAGGCTGTGTCAAGTTGACAGGCAAAAGCAATTCAGACAAATACATGAACAAATTCGGGGTGTTTTCATTGGGACTTTTATGAAAAGGTATAGTTAGCATACTTTCTTCAGCCTTTAACTTCTTAGTTTCCATGCTCTACAAATTGCGTCCAAGGTCTGGAAATTCCTGGTAAACATTTGCCAGTGTGCTATAGGCAGAACTGGAAGCTCCTCGAGAGTTACATGTACATGTGAATAAGAGTGCATCCTCCTGTAAGCTATGGCTCAAAGGGCATGAAGGCTATAGTGTTCACAATAAACAAAATATATAGCAACAACAAATATGAGCATACTACATTGAAGACCTATGAAAATTATCCAATGCTAGATTTAGAAGTGAAAGAATAGCCAATAGCCATAAATATTTCATTTCCTTGAGGAATTTAAGAAAGAATATCTACAAATGAACTGAAATTGAAACCAGAAACTAAACAACAGAACCACGAAGAAAGAATTAATGGAAGTAAAAGAAAGAGATAAAAGAATATTAAACCTAAAAATAGCAAGAGCAATGAATAAATTAGGAAATTATTTTTATTTTAAATTTAATTTTAATACATTTGTACATGGAAAAACCATAGATGTATATTACATGTTTGAAGTATGCTATTATAATAAATTGGTTTCCCATTTATTTCATTAAATAATAAAATCTCATCATTTGTAATACAGTAGAGACTAAAAGCTTAGGGTTGGGAGGAAAGGTTTGAGAATAAAAAAGTTAGAGAATTTTGCATTTATGATTCTATGAATTTGAAAACTCAGCAAAATGAAAAAATCCTGTAAAGTATAAATTAACAAAGTTGAGATAATTCTAAGTAAATAATAAAAACAACAACCAACAAAAAAATCAAGTAGCAAAATAAATGTTGTTTTTGTGAAGTGATTAAGGTGGTAAAAGGGATACTTCTAAAAGAAAACAAACCCCAGGATCTTCAAGAGCCCTGATTTAAAACTGCTCATTAGTATAGAATGCATTAAGATAACACTGTCTGATTTATTCTATGAGGTTAGCATTAGTCTGGTGGCAAACATGGAAAAAATACAGATGCAATTTTAAAAAGAACCTATGGAATTTGCATGTAAATGTAGATAGAAGATTTTGGAGTAAAGTAGGCCAGCCTTTCCCAGTCTGAGCAGTCTTCCTGTCAGGCCAGCTAGGATTAGGGTGTTTTAGGAAAAAGTGAGGAGGCCACTGAATTTTCTTCTTTATCTGAAGGAGGCTCACTGCTGCAAGAGTGACAGGCAGGTGGAATAGCTTCCTCGACTCTGACAGAAGAGAAGATCGCAGAAATGATTAGACAGTGTGTTTCCAGGAAGAAATTTAATTCTGGATTTTTTTTTTTTTTTTGCTTAAAAATAGAGACTGCAGTTAAAGACAAGATATTGATTGCATTTAATTTTTTCCTGCTTGCATGATCTTCCAAGATAGCATTTACTTCACAGAATAATTATAAACCATCATTATATGTGATGTTCCTAATATAGGCAAGTATGTGCAATAAGGAACTACGCAGGCCTCAAAGTGGAGAAATTAACTGTTGGATGCTGTAAAACTCATGCAGAGGAAGCAGGTGCTTTTATTGTATCCATTAATGTTTCTATCTCTCTCTTCCTTTCTCTCTCCCATTCCTTTCTTCCCACCCCTACCCCTACCGTGATTCTCTGCATTGCCTTGGGAGTTTGCTACACAGGGCCTTTGTCCAGAGAGACCTGCCTGGCACCCTCCTAGAGAGGAAAAAAACTGCTTTTAAACGCCATTCTTAATTTATGGGTAAGAGCTGCTACTGTACCTGTGTCGGGGTCCCATGAGAGTTTACTAAATGTGTCTCTGCCAATACCAATGACCGAAAGAGACCTTCCATTAACTTCTGAATTAGCCAAATGGGACAGAGCTTAATCTAATATGCGTTATTTCATTTTCTAGGTTACTTGTTTTAAAGGAAATCAAGTATACTCATGGCTGTCGAAAGCTGTCCTGGGAGATGTGCATGGAAAGACTCCCTCTAAACAGAGCAGGCTTCTGAGAAAGCTGGGTGCATGCCCGAGGGCCCAATTTAGCTCAGTTGCCTTTTCTCACAGTAGGCAAAGCAACCCTCACTCCAAAGAGCCAGGAGAGAAATTGCACATTAATGAAAATAATGAGTGTCGGCTCTGGAGCGTTAGGATGCTGGGACAAGGCAGGCTTTCCCTCGGCCGCCATCTCAGCTTCCTTGCCATCTGCTGGGTGGGAGATTCATTCCTCACAGCCACCAGTCTTTTCTTGGGCCTGGTGTGACCAGGGCGAGGAACAATGTGGCCGTAGTCAGAGGCAGATTGGAAGCTGATGTGCCATAGCTGAATGCTTCTGAGCAGGTGCCACGGCACGATGGGAAGGAAGCTCAACTCAGCCCTGAGCACTGAGTTGTATTCTCAGTACAGCCATTAATTAGCCCAGTGGGGACGTAACTTCTTCTATGCATCTTCACTGCTCTTCTGGGAATAATAATATTATTCACACTGTATATTTCCCAGGATTCTTATATCAATAAAATGAGATAATATAAAAGTTTTGAAAACTACAACGTGCCTTATAATTTAAGTTCTTTACTGTGTACTCAGTATGGAGAATGGTTCCAGGAAGTTAGCAGGATCTAGTAGGTATCATGGCAATTTCTTTTTGACTCTCTAGGATTTTCATGAAAGCACAATTTGCTCAATAGAGCTAGATACAAGCAGCTCTCCCTCTTTTTATAGCCGTCCTTCCCAACTGCCAACCCTATTCATGGGACTCAGGGATGTGCCAAGGTTAGACGACGCAGACACGGGTGTGAGCCATAACTTCTAAATCAGTTTTGGACGGATGCCAGAGCATCAGTTTAGAAAAGTGATTGGAGTGCCTTTCTTGAGGACAAAGAATTACTTAGAGAGTACATCTTTCAAGAACATGTTATTGAAACTTGGAGAAAAAGAGTTTTAAAATACGAGAACACTAGTATTAAAGCCACTCTAAACCAATTACAGTGTATTTGCTTGGTTCTCAATGGGGGGACACCCTTTTCATTATTCACAAGCCTCGAGAACATTAGACACACTTCACTGAAGACAATATAATATCCAAATATGAAGTAGGCTGCTGTTTGTCCATTTCATCCACTTTCTTGCTTTTACCTTCTTCACAAAGGCAGAAGAGCACTTCTGTGTTTTCAGAATGAGGAATAGGCAATGTACTTTTGGATAGCCAACACCCTTTTTCCTCAGAGAAAACATTGTTGTATCCACCCCTCCCAAAGGTGCCCCAGAGGTGTTCTGTCTGTTTAGGAGCTATGGAAGGGACAGTCCAGACACACTGGAGGCATAAACACTGCCAGGGCTCATTCTACATGCCCCAGAGAAAACTCTCTTATGGCCATGGATGAAAGATAGGGGTTTAAAATGCAGAAGTGGAGAGGCAACATGTTCAGAGGTGTCCAGGATCTTAAAGCTCTTTTGTCTCTAAGAATCTGCCTTCTTGGCTCTAATAAAGACCTTCAGACTTTCTGTGCCCTGTAATCAGAACCAGGTAGCTAGACATAGTGGGAATAGCGATTCCTCCCTGGGAGCCTAGCTGCGGTGTGAAATGAAGAGAAGAGCCTGGAGCACCTTGGTGTGTGTCTTCACTGACATATAACACACATCTGGCCCTTTCCTCCCATGCCAGCTACAAGGGCCCAATCTGTAAGAGCTTCTTCTTTAAGCCCCACTTTTCTTTTACTTCTCTGTTGGGGAAGAGTCTCCCACATGGAAAAGCCCTACCAACATGTCAGCCCCACATAATGAACCATAATGTTTCTCTGTTGCATGGCAGCTTTCTGATCTCACATGTCATGGTACTACCCAGAAATCCCTCAGTTTAGATGCACTTGCTCACCCAGACATCCTTCAGTGAAGATGCACATTTCCTCCTCAATACTTGGCTTAGCATCCACATTATGTCTCCTGATCCCTCCTTTAGACTGGTTCCTAGAGATGGAGTGGGCTTCTACAAGACTTCCCAGGATTTCAAGATTCTGGGTTCCCACCCTGTCGCTGAATGCTCTTCTCCACAATCCTAGAACAAGAACTTTCCCCCAAAGCCAATGGGGATTTTATTTCTACTGTGAATACTTTTGTGACTTTCAGCCAGGTACGTTCACAATTTGCAGCAAGACATCTCCTCCTTCTTAGTCAGAAATGTAACTACCACATGCCCAGACCTCCCTGGCCAAAATGATTTAGACACAGTTAGATTGAGTACAAGTTTGAATTGTTACCAGAAAGAAAATAAGGGAAAAGCCTGGGGTTCTGGAGAGTGACAGAGGTTTTCTTACGTGCGCCAAGCTTAATTCAGGGTGCTAAGACTCCTTGATAATCAGCAACATCCAAGCCATCCTCATCCAGGAGCTTCCAGTCTCATCATCTTGTGAACCTGAACAATGAATTTCACAGACAACCAGAAGGCAAGTATTGGAAAGAAGTTTATTAGAGTCTTATAGGTGAGAACTTAAGAAAGAAGAAGCAAGTCTAGCTAGTGGACAGCAACAACAGACAGGCCCTACGAGAAAAGGTCACCACTGAACATCCCGTCAAGAGTTTAATGATGCCACTGAACGTCCCCTCTAGGATGTAATGATGTCACTGAATGTCCCATCTAGGATTTAACGATGTTTTCTTTTGGTGGGAGGAAGTCAAGAGAGGGTGGTGGGGCTGGTCAGTCCATGTGACCCACCCATGAAGTATTCATCCCAGGGTCTATGACACCCTCAAATATAGCTTCCAGGAAGCTATGAGAAAGGTGAAAAGGCTTAATAGATGAGAAACTAGAGACCCCAAAACTTGTGGCATTTCTGGCCTCCTACCAGGACAGAACTAAGGACAAAGACAGACGAGAACAAAGGTTCCACATCCCTGAAACTTCTTGACCAGTTTCTACGTCTTCTCAGCAGTGACAGTTCAGTAGGCATGTAGTACTCAGCCAGGCTATTCAAGGGCCTCAGGCAACAAAAGCTCTGCCATTGGCAACACTTGGTTACTAAGTTCATGGCCCTCAGACAATGGAAAGAGACAGCCTCCTGGGTCAGGTGAAGTCTTCTTTAAAACCAGTCAGTCAGAGAAGGAATAATCTGTTTATTTTGTGACCTATGGACAACCCTAGGGGATGGTCAAAGCATGAGGGACATCATTCCCCTCCAGGCTGCAAAGCACGAAAGATAAAGTGCTATCCATCTGCCTCTGCCATAGGACAGGCAGACATATTTTGGGCTGTAGGAAATGGCTTCAGTGCGAAGTGTGAGGTGATGCTGAGTTATCTTCTGCAACTTACTGGTTTTGTAGTGATCTGTAATTTAAAAGTCTTGGCTTCAGGTTCTTCACCTTTAAGTGGAGATAATTTCTAGACTTACTCTGTGGGCTTTGGGTGAGAGCTGAATAAAATGAAGATGTACCTGGCATGGAGCCTGACACCTACATCTCCTCAGCAGATGTTAGTGCTCTTCTGTTTTCAGTCAGCACACTCTGAGCTTCTGTTAAGACTCTAGAATAAGGCTCGTGACAGAAGAGGATAGCTATCTCCTTTGTGATAGCTTTTAAGACATGATGTTTCTGGCCTTAATGGTGGCTTTAATCATCACAATGACCGACTCTTGTGGTCATACACAATCTGAATTGTGTCGACAATTGGAGGAGCGGGACACAGAGAGGAGCAGGCTGGGGAGAATGCATACTCCTCACTGGCCTCGGTGGACTTTCCCGGCACCCTCCAGCTCTGATGGAGAGCCTTCTTCCTGCCGTTTCCTTTCCCTCCTCCTTTACAAGGCTGAGAGGTCTCTGCCTTCTACAGCTCTGTTCCTCCATTGGCCATAGCAATTTGTCCTACTAAACCTCTCCCTAATCCCATCCTCTCAGAGGACCCAAAGCAACATACAAAATAAATATTTCTCATCTATGGGCCGAACAGAAAATGAACCCCTCCCTCATCAAGTTGCTCGACCCACAAGTAACTCTCTGCCCAGTCTTGTGTAACTGCTTAAAGCTGAGGCAGCCATTGCATCCAGGTGGACAGTGAGTGGCCAGGTTCCTACAACTAGCTACACTAACCACCATCTTCTTCAGAGTAGAGCCTATAAAATATGTCCAAAGAGGAATGCCTGCCACATGGGTGGACTTGATGCTATGAAACATAAGTCCATCCAGTCAGCTCAGGCAGCATCTCAGTCAAGGCAGCAAAGGACTTCTGTGTAATCTGTGTTGCTATGTTCTGAAGGATAGCACCTTGCCTGACTTCATGACCGGCACCAGAGCCTCATGCACAAGGCCCATTTCCCACTATCCAGGTGCTCATAGGCTGGCCAAGTGTGGACAATTAAATACTGGACAGATGCTAGGACAGGAGTAAAACCCAAGAAAGTATTGTAAAAGCACATGGAGAGTCCTCCAGTGAGAGGGTAAAGATGGCCAGCTAGGAATGACAAATGGAGCTGTTTCAGAGGTGAAGGCAGCTCACTTGGAGGTGGGAAGAAGGGAAACAATACGAGTAGTTGTTTCTGGGTTTGAGAGGCCCATGAGCAGTACTCTCCCATAGAGCTGGTGGGACCAGGTAGAAGGGTCGGATGCCCAGCTTTTTGTGCTCCAACAGTGAAACCACAAGCACCACTGTAAGATAATGCAATTGATGCCAGCAAGGGAGCTAGGCTCACAGATCTTTCTCCTCACTACAGAAGAACGTTGGTGTGTTGTAAATATCTGCAGTCTCTGAATATGATTACCCAAGTGCATGCTCATCAGTGATGGACTAGTAAAAATTATATAAATGGAGAGATATTAAAAATGTTTTTCCAACTGTCAATTAGCACCTCTTGGCAACATAGTTTGCCTTCTTGTTTGTTCTCAAAATAGATCCTGCCTGACACATCCATTAAGCTTCAAGGGACGAAGTACAGGCAGCAGCATCGTAGATTTTTGTTAATGATTTTTTACTTGCTAGAGCATTTTAAAGACAATAATTTAAAAAAAAAATATATATATATATATAACATATGCCCAGCCCTGAGTCCTTGTGTTTCTGCCCTTTGTCATGATTACATGTGCCCCACCAAATATCCATGGGCTAAAAGCCAAATCTCCACATTTGTACTTCTGTGATATTCGGGGGTGGGACCTTGGGTAAGTAATTAGGATTAGATGAGATCATGAGAGTAGAGGGCCCATAAAGAAATTACTAGCAAAAGACCCTCACCAGATGCCCAAAGGTCAGCTCTGTACTTTCAGACATCCAGGCCTATAAGCCAAAATAAATCTCTATTCTTTATCAGTTACTCTATTTCTGTTATTTCGTTACAATGACAGAAAATGTACATGTTCACCATGATTTATTGATGAGTGCTACTTATTTACCCAATCTTTCCTCCTGTTGTCTGTCTTTTGTTCTGCCTCATTTGCCATGGTCCCAACATGTTAGCCTGACTCTGAACCTAGCAACCTCTGATTAGATGGTTTCCAACTTTGGTGCTCCTTGGTGTGTATAGTGGGGTCCACTTTGCTCCCCTCACTTCAACACCACCTTCTGCACTCTTGGCCTTCAAGGCAGCACTGGCAAAGTGGGTGCATGCCTGCCTAGCATTCCCACTCTGCACTGCAGCTCTGTTCCCCGCCCACCAGAGATAAGAGAACGACACCTTAGTACTGTAAGTCTTTCTGAAAGAAGTGTTTCTACACAGCATCTAAGCACTCGAGGCTCAGTGACAGAAGTGACTTCTTTTGACTCCTTCTTAGGGCTTGCTTGGGTAAGATGACTCAAATTGATTTTCGAAGTTCTCCTGTAGGACCCTGTGAGAGGGTACCCTACAAATTAAATCAACCTTGCTAGGCACACTCAGACATGTGATAAGCTCTGACCACTGTCCAAAGCTGGGTTGGCTTCTTCCTGCCATGTGTTTAGAATAGCAGGTGCCTTATAGGTTAAAAAAAAAATTGTTTCACTTGCACTTGGGCTTTCTGTGAACATATGTGTTCTGTAATCAAGGCACACCTGTACTGTTTTAATGGGCCCCTTCCTTTTACATCTTTATTCTGCCACAATTGAAAATAAATGTGGTAAAGCTTTGCCATATCCAGGGGATAATTTACTTCTTGCTAATTGGACACACATAATTTTAACTTGGCTTGTGATCCAAGTAAACTAGTATTTTAAGCCCTGTCTGTCTGTCTTAGTGGCCCTGTCATTTTTTTCCCTCAGTCATTGAGGGCATGCTTCGACTCACCCTTTTCGATTCTGTCAGCACAGAGATTCTTTAAAAAAAAAAAAAAACAGGTAGGCTTCTCCCATCTGTGTGGCTCTGCTTTGTCTTCCTGGTGCTGTTGCAGGGCAAAGGGCACCTGAAAGCATTGGTCTTCACATAATGCTACCACCTTGCTGTTAGCTTCCTCCATCATCACATGAAAGTTGCGGTTAAAAAACACACATCAAAGAGAGAGCCCCATTGAAAAGGCGATGACTGCCTGCTGAGCTGGCATTGAGAGCCTGGGCTTTTGTTTCAGTGGCCACTCTGACTCTCGTCACTGCTTTTCCTGTTAGCTATGGGGTGGATCTGACTTGCTCCCGATGATACTGGACCCCGTGTTTGTGGGGATCACTTTTAATCAGTTCATTGGAGTTGCTGAAGCGAGAACTTCTTTTTCTACTGGGTGGAAACTTTTCAATGGAACTTTATGTTTGATTAGATTTGCGCTTAACCCCGGGGCTCCAAATCTTCCAAACACCTTGGAAAGGCAAGCTTCATGGAACATCTAATAATTATGTGTATAGGCGATGGCGAGCCTTCCATCAAGATGAATGATATAAGGATGGCAGCCAGAGACACCTTTTTGTTTTTCTTTTGTATGAACTCAGTTTCCCTAGACTCCCTGACCTGGCTTTTGCTTCCAGGCTGGAGTGTGAGGGATTGACTCTGAACTAACCAAGCAAGAGGGCACCCCTGAAGTTCAGCAGATTCACATAGGTTTGCAGTTACTTTTTTTAAATGGGGTTGCCTGGTTGGCCACAACTGGCTAATATGATGTTCATTTGCTGTATTCTTGTTGATGGAACATGATTTATGGAGAATCCACAGCTCCAAAGCACCTTGAGTAGTGGCAGCTGAAAGAAAAATTATGTTCACTTGTGAATGAGATGGCCATATCTTCCTCAACTTGCCCTGTCCCCCTTCACTTTCTCCTATTTTCACAAGAGAGAAAAAAAGACTTTCAGGATGGTACTGAGGTGCCTTCACTTCCTGAGTGTGTTTAGCTGAAAACAAAACAAAAACAAGCAAACAAACAAGCAAACAAAAACCTGCATGCTCATGTACACACACACACACACACACACACACACACACACACACACACACACACACACACGCACCTGCCTTGACTTCATTTCCCTGCTCCTCAAAGCAAGTCATAACACTTTCCCTCTCTGACCTACCTCCCCAAAAGTACTCCAAAGACTCTTACTGGTGTTACATTAGTACTTTCCTGTTGCTGCAACAATACCATGGCCTGTAAGGCAGCTTATAGAAGGCAGAGCTTATCTAGACTTTTCCAGAGGGACAAATGTCCCCGATGGGAAAGAGGCACAGCAGGCACAGCAAGCACAGCAAGCACGGCAGCAGGCACAGGAAGCTTGTATGTTCAAGGCACTCAGGAGGCGAAGGGGGCAAACTGGAAACGGCGTGAGGCTTTCAGCTCCCCAATCCCATCCCAAGTGACATCCTTCCTTCAGCAAGGCCATCCTTCCTAAGCCTTCTCAAATGGCATCATGCCCTGGGGACCCAGTGTTCAAATGTCAGAGCCTCGAGGGGATGTCTCTCATGTAAACCAACTCAAGTGTCCTCCCTTATGCTCCAGGAAAGGAGTGACGAGATGGAAAGAATAGCAAGCAGACCTTGCTGGTCCTCCCCGCCCCACCCACACCCACCCCCCACACCCACCCACCCTGTGCACAGCCACTGAGTCACAACCATCCTTGTCCATTATGTTTCTAACATAATTATCCTTCCCTTTCTCTTTACGTCTTGAATAAAAATAAACTCCTCACCCCCAGAGTCATTGGATCTCCATTGTGAAAGCACCAATAATGTATAAACCTTTGTTGACTACATTTCCTTGCTTGTCTCTAATTTTTTTCCTTTGTGTAAGAATGCTGCTCATGGCCTCCTGACAAGTGAGACATTATCACTTTTCCATTCTGTGGTTGAGGTCCTTGGTCTGGTTAATTTGGTGGTGTAGCCAGAATTAGAACCAGAGTCTCGTCCTCTGTGTATCTTATTTTACATTGCTCAGACCAGAATATGCACAAACCTGGGGCAATCACATTGGAAAATTATAACATTTAAGTTAGTATTTAATGAGAGGTTTCTCTTTTAAAATACATTTTATTAATTTATTCATATTACATCTCAATTGTTATTCCATTCCTTGTATCCTCCCATTCCTCCCTCCCTCCCATTTTCCCCTTACTCCCCTCCCCTATGACTGTGACTGATGGGGACCTCCTCCCCCTGTATATGCTCATAGGGTATCAAGTCTCTTCTTGGTAGCCTGCTATCCTTCTTCTGAGGGACGTGGGTCGTGGTCAAATACAGAGCAAGAAACTGTGGTACATTTACACTATGGAATGTGTACACTACTCAGCTATTAAAAATAAGGAATTCCAGAGAATTATGGACAAATGGATTGAACTAGAAATGATCATAATGAGTGAGTTAACCCAGAAGCAGAGAGAGGTTTCATTGAGAGCTTCAAGCAAGCTCCTGCCGTAAGCTGTCAGATGGATTGTCTATGCACACGTGTGTCTGGGGGTAGCTTCAGAGCTCTCCCGGAGAGTGAAGGATTAGCCAGCCTCTTACTCTGCCCATGCGTAGGCCTATCACTATGACAGCAATAACAGGAGACTGAAGTCCTTTCTTGACTGCAGATGAACTGTGGTCTGTGGTCATCATTATGCTTCATGAGATCATTGGGAAATGAGAGTTCTTAGTGAGTGAGGTGAATGGGGAAGATTTCTCCAGAAAGACACATGCAGGACCAACTGTATCAGCTCTCATGGTGCGGATGTGAAACCTCAGAGCGGCTCTTACAGGAAGTGCCATCTAAGTCTCATTTGATCACTCCAGCCCTTGCTTCTGCCTCAACCTTCATTCCCCTAGTGCTACATTCACAAATCAGCTCCTTTATGTTCTTGGATAACAGCACTAACAAGACTGGTTGGTTTATACCCATGGGAAGAAAATGATTGTTACAATGTAATCTGGATTTGTAGCCTACCACGTGTTGCTATCGAGAAATGTGGGCTCTCCTTAAGATTTTGTTGCCATTTTTACAGTAGGATGTACATGGAACAATCCTGCTGCGTGTTAACATAAGGCTTAATTAACGTATAAAGTGTGTGAAGTGTACTGGGTTTGGGCGTTCTCAGTGCCGTACTACCAGGTAGCTGAAGTGGGGCGGAGCCAAATGCAGAAGACCAGAGAGATGAAGCCACTTTTCAGAAGAGGAGCTTGTCTTTCTGACTTCCCAGAGACAACCCCACTGTGCCTAGAAGCAGGAGTTTGGCAAGTCAGGAAGAAGCTATACTTAATGATGGACATGATCCCTCTGGCATCCATTACATCATCTCTGAGTTACTTCTAATAACCAGCACCATATAAATACCATGACAACCGTTGCTATACTGTCTTTTTTAGAGAATAAAAGAAGGAAGAGTCCAGGTGCTCAGTACAGATCCATTTACTCTCATACTTTTGAATGAACTGATTGAATAAGTTGAAATCAGTTGAATAAGCATGTAGAAAGAGGGCAGACTTGCTAGAACTTTCTGAAAGATATATTTATTGTACTACTGTCAGTGACCAGAAGGAGGCAATGGTTGGCTTTTCTTTATATACATATATATATATATTTTTTTTTTTCCCCCATCAGTTATGAGCCATTTCTCTCCACTTCCTTCCCCATTTCTCCGAACTCCTACGTTATTAATTCTTGATTTTGGAGAAGTATGTGCCCAGAGAATAATGCTGACATGTAAATTTTGTCTGGCACCCTATTTGCATCCTCACTCCTGAGTTTAAAGGATTTACTCAGCTCTGACTGTTCCCCTCTGGAGATAAACTGATGACTATGCTAACCATTGTCTGTGCCCTCACAGAGCTTGCAATCTTGAAAATGTCTCAGTCAATTCATTATTGGTGGGCTTTGCTTCTAGGTGGCAGACTCTGGAGTTGATAAACTCACTCAGGCTGGGGATTTATCATTGTTTACTGGACTAGGAGAAAACTTAACAGCCCTGGCCAAGTTCAGAAGCAGGCAAGAGCTAAATAAAGCTTGGCATGGAAAAACAGACCAGGGAGCCTGCTACAGGGGCATTCCAGGTAGTGTCCCATTCCTTCCCGGTTGACACTTTGTTTTCCTGAACCTTCTTACCGACTCTGCATCTTTACTTTATGGCCTTAAGACACATCATTCTCTTAGGAATGTTAAGTTCTCTGAACCTACAGTTTTACCACCATCTCACAGGAAGAGCTAAGTGGACCCTTGGCTCTCTATAATAGGAGACAAGCTTATGTTTCTAACAGTAGGTTCTGAAGCCATGTTTTCTTTTATAGCTGTGAAGGCCGTATCACCGTGATAAGGTTTAAAAATACATCAAGTGTAACAGGAACCACCCCAAGTACTCTAACTAAAATGCAACATGAAGCAGATTAGTTTACATGCTCAAAAGAAAGTCAGTGGCACTAATAGAAGGCCAAGAATCAAAATCCTAAGTGACCAGGCATTTCACATAAGGCTTTAAACTGCTAATTATTTATATTTCAGTTATAATTTTAAGTTAACATAATATATCTAGATTTTATGTAAAATACTGTCAAGTGCTGTAACAATTGTGAATTCTTGACCGCTTCTTTTATTTCTCATTAATATAAAGTCCAGTGTAAATGTTACTGGTTAACAGCTGGTCTTTAGTATGGACCGTCAAAGCGCTGGGCTCTTTGTACCTGGTAGTTCTGTCATCTCTCTGGACCATATATTCTTCTGTTCAAACCTCATTATTTGGCCAGAGGTCAAAGTCAGGTAGGAGTCTGCATAAATGGTCATGTGATGTATTCTTATGGGCATAACCAGAAATGCTTTTTATCACTTCTTTTTATGTTCTATTGGCTAGAATTCAGATACATGACCATCCAACTGCAAAAGGACTCTATGTGGAAGCAGAAGAACTAGTTTTCCATGAAAAAAAAGAAGCCTGCCACATGGAAATAACTTATTTCTCAGGCCCTTCCAATTCCCCAAAGTCAAGCACCTCCAACTCTTTTTGAGACCCCATGAAAACAAGCATGGCCCTACAATTAGCTCCATGCAGCATACCCTTAAAGTAGAAGCAATTACTACATTGCAGATGGTTAAATTTCAGAGCCACAAATTCATAATTCAATGAGCTGTGCCACGGCCATTTATATAGAAATACCAGGATATCCCCCATCACTCCAGCTCAACACTACACACACATAAAGCTAGTTATTCTCTACTGTTAGCAGCACTCCCGCGTGCTCTGCGGTGTTTGCCAGCACCCCTAACTTATCAGATGTCAGTATCTTTGTTCTCCTTGGTGTGCCAACAGAGAGTCCCTGGATATTGCATACATATCCTAGTTAGGGGACTCACCTTAGTTAAAAACAAATAAACACCAAACACCAAAAACCAAAAAACCTTGGTGACTAGAAAGATAGCTATGTTGGTGAAGTGCTTACCACGTAAGCAAGGGCCTGAGTTAGGTCCTCATGTAAAGAGCCAGCTCAGCTGTCACGGCGTGCACTTGCAATCTGAGCTCTAGGGAAGGAGAAATAGAAAGATCTCTGACCATCACTGGGTAGGCAGCCTATCAAAATCAGTAAACCAGTAAGAGAATCTGTGTAAAACAACAACAGCAACAACAACAACAACAAAACACCCAAGGTGGCCGACTCCTGAGGAATGACAATAAGGTTGACTTCTTACTTCCAAATGCACGTGTTCACGTGCGCATATGCACTTGCCCAGATGTGACCATTCCTGCATGCACACACACACACAAAAGTGAGAGGAAGGAGACATAGTCAGACAGATAAAGAGGTTGGCTCTCAGAGGCCTGAAGAATGACAGGCCGACCCTATTATGATGAGCCTCAGATGAGGGCACCAGTGGGCTTTAAGTGGGAACTCCCCTTAGCATGGGGTTCTGGATAAGATGAACGTGAAAGAACTAACAGATTGATGCTTTGATGCCAAAGAACATGTTTGGTACTTCACACCACCATTCCATTTTGAGGTCGGAGAATAGCTTGTCCGTGACTCCACCTGACACTAGTCTCAGGCCAGTTCGCTCTACTGGTCAGGAACAGGCAAGCATTTGAACAGACACTGGGAGTTTGAGGACAAAGAGACCTGGATGTGGAATAGATTTCCCAATTATAGCCAAGACGATCCTCCTTCCCTCCCTCCTCCCTTCCTCCCTTCCTTCTTTCTTTTCTTCCTTTCCTTTTCCCCTGAAGTTCAGCCCCCTGGTGGATAAAGATTTACTCTACATCTATGATTCAGCCTCCCCTGTGGAGACAGAGACATTAAAGAAGAATTAAGAATGAAGACAAGTGTATTGATCTCCCTCACCAATCCCCTTCAACCAATACCTCTTAATCACAGAAGAAATTGGAGCCCAGTAAAACTACTTTAATGAGCATCCGTTCTGTTTCCCTGCTCTCTGATTGGGGGCAAAGCTATCTTCCTGCCTCCCCGCTTCCCCTTTATTTGTGTTTGTGAGCCACTCTCTCATACCATATCTATATTTTATTTTATGTATATATGCATATATTTTCACATTTTTATCTGTGTTTTGCTGTTGCACTGGAGGTTTATTACTGTAGATCATTGTGAGGCACCTGAATATTTTGCAAGACAATGAGCCGCCGGAATCTTGGTATCCGAGGAACTAATTTTGTGCAGCAAGAAAAGCAAGAAAAAAAAGGGAAACAAAAAGAAAACAGTCGCTATACATCTGGTTTCTAGACAGTATTAGGAGGGCATAACTTGTTCCTGTCTGAGTGGATTCAGTGGATGCGTATTATACAGTGGCTGCTTAAAATGTGTAACCAAATCAGAGCTGTTCCTTAAATTAAAAACAAACCCCATGGCTTTCACAGCACTGTGTGCCTCACATTTGCAACTCTGCTCAGGTGAAACAAACTCTTCTCCCAAGAGGCTGGGCAGACAGGAGAGCTCTTACTGCAGAGGCATAAATTTCTCCCACCTTCCAAATGATATTTTATAAAATTGTAAAGGAAATTGACACCCTAAAGTGCCTGGGTAATGCTGTGTCGTAAACTTCATACTGCAAATTGGAGAACTAGGGAGGATACCTTCTAAGCAGCAATCTGTGTACTCAAAAGTGGGGTCCACGCTCCCAGGTCTGCTCCCGGCTTTGTGTCACCCAAGGGAAATCAGTACTTTGGTCAGGGCCTGCATCACCCATCTCCGGGGTGTGGGTGGAACTGTTTGCACCTCCCTTTCTCTGTCATGAGCTGTGCCTCGCGTTATTGGGTTTCGGAAAGAAGAAGAGGTGGATGTTTATGAAATACTTTGAAACCTTGAGCAAAATATTTGTGTGCAAGCCTAAGTCATTATCAACTGCATTGTTATCCTCATCTTTACTATGTACAGGCAGTTGAATATTTGCAAATTATAGACAGCAATTATCTGAGTACATACAGTAATTCAAGTACCATCACCAGTGCTTGACATTAGTATTTTGTGGCAACGTGCAGGGCAATAAATAGTACAGAGATGCTTTCCTTTGACAGTTGTTGATTATTTACTGGGGGCTCCGGATCATGAGATGCTGTAATTAAGGGAATTTTGAACTATATCTGGCAAGACCTTCTTCATCTCTGATTCGCTCCAGCTGGCAATCATCCTGTACCACCGGAAGTTCCAAGAATAACAGAGATTCAGAAAAATCTCTATGTCCATCCCCTTCTGTTAAAGAGGTGAGGAGCCCAAGGCTTAGAAGGATTCACTGACTCTCCCCCAAAAGCTGTGGAATTGGTCAAGGCGCCCGCACTGGAATCTGGCATCACAGATTTTTGCTGTGGTCCATAGTGGCTCTTTAACCATGATAATGTGGTTATTTATATTCACAATACTGCATCATCTCTGTCATGTGTTAATACTGTGCCTATAACACCTAATATAACTCAATCCAGTTTGCTCTGACTTTCCTCATTATTGCTACGTCCATCAGCTTTAGAGACTTAGCAATGATAGACAAGGCAGAATTTCTCAGTGGTGGAGCCCTGGGGTTAAGAAGTCTTCCAATGGTCCCCAAAGGCAGGAGTTGAGTTTGACAAGTAAAATTAAAAGTGTCTAGCCCATAGGTGGCAGACAGAGATGCCTAGAATAGGATGGGATGAGACTCCCCAGAAATCTATGGAACCATCTCCCGGGAATAAAGCTGTAGCATCAGTTCTCTGGCAAGGGAAGGTATGTGGGGTACATGTCCTAACCTTACAGCTGAGATATAAGCAAAGGTTTTCAACTCCCATCACTTAACTGATGCTGCCTTTAGAAGGCACACACACATTGATTGGTGACAGTAGATGAGTTTAGCAGCCCATCACTGCAGTGGCCCCTCCATGCTGGATAACTGTATATTCTCAGAGTGGTCTTTGGGCTGCTCTTTAATTGCAGTGATGCTGCCGAATCATCTGTGGCATGGGATAATAATGTGCCTATGTCCTATAATACAACACAGTCCACTATGATTTCCATCAGTGACACCTGTCACCTTCTTGCTTTATTGTCTTGCGGATGATTCTTTTCTTCTAGGGAACCACTCTTACCTTAGCAGGTGGGGACACAGGGGTGGGGACTGAATTGTGACAGGAAGACACAAGTTATGCCTAGAAATACAGAAGAATTATTATGTAGCACAGTGCTGAAATACGTTAGAGTATTAAGAACACTGAAGCCAGAGGACCAGATTGCTCATCAGACTCACCTACCGAGCACTTGTGCAATGTAACAACTCACTTAACATTTCAGGGCCTCACCTTTCTCTTCTGTAAAATGACAGAATTTGATTAAATCAATTCTAAAGCCCCCTCTGGTCATAAAAATTATAGGAATCTAAGTGGGTTGAAAATTGATGGTACAATTTAGGAGGAAGCTTCCTGAGTTATGGAACTTCTCGAAGACATGATTTTAATTCTTCTGTAACACATAAATTACAGCAAATGACCCAGGAGCTGGAGCAGTGATGTGCCAAAGCTTCCAAAGTCTTAGAAGAGAATGTTGCTTTCCTACTCTACTATGGCCACCGTTTTCTGAAAAATAAAACGTGATTATCTCAATCTTAGGCACTGGGAAATTACACGGCTAAATATTAGCCTAACATTATAGACTAAACTGATGTTCCTTGCATTGCACATGATATAATAATGCTTTTTGGTATACAGTATAGTGCACATGACACAAGGATATGATGCTGATATGGATATGTTACAGCACATACTTTGCACAAATGCAGCAGCGCTGATGCTGATGTGGTCCCCATAGTACACATTACACAGATAAAATTCATGTGTATGCACAGCACACTGTAGATATCACATATAGATAATAATGCTGATGTGACTTACACATGCAACACAAGTATGCAATCATGTTGACGTGGTTGTAGGTGAGAATCCACCTCAGCCTGTGTGAATCTCCTTCTGTGTGCCTAAAGAAGGAGCCCAGTGGCCACACCTCAGTCTGCTTTAAATGTAGCAATTCAGAGGCTTTCCAAACCCTTACTAACCGTAGCCACATAGTATAATCTTTATTGAAGCCCAGATTCTTACAAGAGAAAAGCTTCCTTATTTCGCTCTCTGTAGCCACCATGGAATTCAGCCTATGCCTCCAGCCCTGTGATTTGAGGAATTAAAGCAATTTTGGAAGGAGATGTCAGGACCTTTCTTGTTTCTGCAAAGCCATCTTAATCATCCTGCCTCTTTTCTTCAGGTTGATTTACATAACAGCATGACATTTCATCATTAAGGAAGCAGGTCCCAATCTTCCATGTCTTTTTCTTGGCTTGTCTGGCAAGCAATTCTCTTTTGCAAGCTATGAAATCCTTAAGGAGGACTTCCTGGCAAGGGAAAAATCCTCAGTCATCCAACAGTCTCTCACTTTTCTATTTTAAATCTTGGCCATGCACATATGGTTGGGCATGTGTGTCTAAAAATTTCCTCCACATTGACTAACTTGAGCTATTTAATAGATTGTGCTGGCCGTGGGCTCCGCAGCAAACCCTGGGATGCACATCTCCCTCCCTTGGGAAGCAGGAGAAGGCTGCGAGCATTTGCCTTTGTGCTTCCCTCTTTATTTTCCTCGCCTGCCCCGTTAGAGCATGAAAGTTAGAGCCCTGCTTCTTTGCCCATTTTCTTGCAATTAACATTGTCCCTGCTCTCCTCCATCCTGCTGAAAAGAGAGATCCCCAAATACCTTGCTTAATATCCCAGCTGCTCTACCTTCCCTTGGGCTTTGCTGGGGTATTCTAACACATTTTTAAGAACAGGAGAGCAGGTTGCTATTTCTACTCCTTTACTCTGTAAAGTTTGATGGTGTGTGTGTGTGTGTGTGTGTGTGTCTGTGTGTGTGTGTGTGTGTGTGTGTGTGCCCGTGCGTGCATGTGTGCACTGTGTGACTCAACTCAACCTCAACTTGTTTCTGAAACTTGGAACATCTTATTTCCAACAGTTTAAAGCACAGGCCTGGGTCCTATTAGGTCCTCAGAAGTGGTAGTTAAAATGAATGTAAAGACAAGGCTGCCTTCTGGCAAATCTGCTCCCTCTTCCAGGTTGTGGTGAATTGGGCCCGAAGGACGTGGGGAGACGGGGAAGCGTGCACCCTTAGCCGGTCTCCAGCTGTGTCTCTTCCAGGCATGAAGCCCAAACCCCACAGTTTTCCCAGCGATTGAACAACTCAGAGAAACTGGCTAAATCATACCCTGTGATCCAAAAAAATGATTACCCAGCCAGAAGGTGAGCCGTACCCAACTTCCCAGAGGAAGTGACTCCCCAAAGGGCACAGAACAGCAATAACAGCAAAACAGTAATCACGGCATCATGGAGATGATTGTCACAAAGTACTGTAAAAGTTTGCAGAGGCTCCCTTGTCCAGAAATGGCTCGTGTGGGCTATACTCTGAAACTGGCAGTATCTTAACATTCTGGCTGCTGTCGCAGCAGTGACATTATCTTCCTGCTGGAGTGGCCCCAGAAACTTTATATTTTGTTAAACATTAAGTATGTCCCTTTAAGTTTATTATAGTCAGCATGAAGGAATAAAACACCACATGGCTTGTATACAGTGGATCTTCCTCCCCACGAAGATGACAAGCCCTTAAGTAAAAGAGTCGGAAGGGTGTGAGGTAGGTGCGGACACCGGGTTTGCCTTCTTGGAGGGCTGCCATAGGAGCACACACTGCTTCAAATGTTATATAAAAATAATGCTGCTGCAATAATTGGGGGAAATGTCTGGGTTTTGGACTCCAGTCATAGACAGGAGTAAACATTCATTAAAAGGGAATCTCTTTAAAACTTACCTTTCTCTTCCTAGAAACCACATCAACATGAGCTAACACATATGTCTGAGTACCTTTCAAACATATGGCAACCTTTCCAAAGTCATGTGTGTCCCCCTCCTTTAGTGGGGTGTGTATATGTCCAAAGGTACCAGCAATATCCTGACTCTGAGAGCTTTAGTTTCTTGACAATTGTGCTGTCTGACACGACTGGGTAGTTAGCTGTTCCTCCCACCCTGTGCTCTCTGAGAAGATTTTTCCTCACTGCTAGTGCCCTTGATGCCCCTTGGTCTTCAGTTCCTCATCTCTAGGCAATCTCTTTGTTCCTTGGGCATCCCATTCTGTTTTGGGTTTATTGCTCAAGGGCGTCAGCACCAAGAGCCTGGACAACACTGGGCACCACAAAAAAGGTGTGCATGGCCAACTTGCTTTAAGAAAGGCTAGGTCTCTGCTTTATGCTGATCCCCTCAAAGGAGGGGTGCGTTTGCCTGTGAGGAAGAGCTGGAGGTTCCGAGTGGTCCAGAGTATGTCCAGGCTAACAGTCAGTGCTCCTGTCATCCTCAGGAGCATTGATTTCTCTTCCCATTTTCCACCTTGGCAGTACCAGGAGTCCTTAGCTGTTATGCTTGCACTTTACTCCTCAGGAAACCAAGGCAGAGCACGGCTATGTGACCTGACCAGATTGCAGAGCAAAGGAGCACTGTCTAGTGTAAGAAACCAGAGCATCCTGCCCTGTCTGTTGCCTCCACACACAGCTGGCTGCACTGGAACAAAGACACCTACAGTTTATACAGTGTAGGTTAATATACACTACAGCTTGGCAACAGGGCTTCCAAGTGCATGAGGCAGAGGTTTAATTCTTATGTTGACATTCATTATGCTGGGCTAACTTGGTGTCAGTCACTCTCTTTCTCTTGGTCCTTACTGAGAACCCAGACTCTGCAGGCACAGAAAGTTTGCATTGGGCTCGATGGTACTATCTCCTTGGTACTTCTTTCTTCCTTTTACCTAATGAGACCAGACAGCTCATGTGAGTAATAATGACTATAAATTCAGATACACCAGAAGAAGCCGAGATTGGGAATATCATCAGATAGTTGAGAATGTGACTCCTATTCATTTACCTAAGGAATATCTGTTGGCCCTGACTGTACACATAGAAGCAGTCTAGATGATGCAGACATGCAGAGGTTTGTAAATAAGTCTCCTTTGCTTTGAGGAACTGTAGGCTAGTCTGGAGAGATGACAGAGACAGGAGAACCACTAAAGAAAAAAATTGTAAATAACAAGAAAGTAAACATAACGAGTTATGACTTTGGAGCAGTTTAGGACAGTCTCTTAGGTTAGGAAGGAGAAATGGATGGATAGCTATCATTTGTAAGGAAAGAAAGCTCCTCCATCACAGGCCTGTAGTGTATTTGTCATGTTATAGTAATCTTACAGTGACTTTGCAATACAGGTGTGGTTGATTCCTTGTGTCATGGATGAGGCAAACAATGAGACCCCCAAAATACCATCGTGATGATAGGTCAACTGTTCTGTAATCTCACCAAATATCACCAGGGCTCATCGAAACGGGGTTAGATTTGGATTTTCGAAGCAAGACTAGAGACTAGGTGAAGAAAAAGCTGTTCTCAGCAAGAATCCTTGCGGCTAAAATGAAGGAGGAAAGATACATATTATCTCAAGCAACACTTAAATGAGGAGAGCGCAAGTATGTAGGTGAAGACTTGGAGACATTAGAAGGTATAACACTGTATTACCTCTTTAAAATGTTACATAATTAATACATCAATTAAGGGAACCACAGCAGGTACGAAACGCACATTCACACACTCTCCCCAAATCTTTCCATTATATTACTTCATTCTACATAAAATACGATAAAACATGTTTAAACTTTACATTGACTTTGTTAGCATTATTTTTTATAACAAGATTCATAATTTACATTAAGAAACGACATCTTCTTTCGGTATTCAGCAACTGTTTATTGAGTCGTTGGCCATGTAAGGCCATTACCACCCTGGTCATTACTGGCTTGAAAGAAATGGAAAAAGGAAAAAAAAAAGAAAAAACCCCAGTACCGTGGATGTGCAGGCATGGACCGCACTCTGCTGGGCTTCTAGAGGGCTGGGAAATGGAGTGGTAACTGCAGTTGTCTACATAGGACATGGATAACTCCCTAATCCCTCTGCCTGAGTTTAAAACATCACATCCTAAAATATTCAGGTTGTGGTTGCTGTTCTCTCCATAAAATATTAAAGATGGTGAAAGTATTATCATGTTTATTTTAAAGCAACTATTTTCTACATTTTAATTAAAAGTTGTAATTCACATTTTGGACCAATTTATCTTAAGTCTTCATCTTCTGGGTAACGGGTTCTGGGCTAGAATCAGAGAGAAATATAAGTGTTACTTAATACAAACAGGATATGGCTCTGCACATTGCTTGTGCCCCTCCAACTTTACCTTCTTAATTAGAAATATCCTCTTGCTTATGCAAGAATCCTGGGAATAGGCCATTGTTTTTCTCTTTATGTATTCCATGAGAATCACAAGTAGACAATCCCAGCCTTAATGCAGTGAGTGCTTCATTATTAAAACACTTTAATTAGTTACTCCTTTAGCACAGGGAGTCCCTTACATTTGGGTATCTTTTTCAGGAGAGGAGCTACATCCATACAGACCCATAGTGCTCCCCTGGCTGGGCCGGAGGCCATTTTTCACATGCATCTTGCAGATGCTCACAGCCAGGACCAGTCTTCTTGTGTTTTGGTCCTCTATCCTACCTTAGGGAGTGATGTCCTAGAAAGTATTGGATTTTCTATTTTGTCTTATGCTATATAAGAGAATGGTTCAAGGCGACGATACATGGAGGAAACATTCTTTATACAAAGATGCATCATGTGTAGGGCAGCTGTAATCACTGGGCTACCGCGTCCCCTCTCTACCCAACCAAAACTGCATTTGTCAAGGTTTCAGTTTGTAATTGTTGTCCCTAAAACTAATATCTTACAGTATGGAAAGTATGTTCAAGAACGTAAATGGAAGGAGTGAGGTAGGTGGGAAGAGAGAGAGAGGAAAAAAAGAAGGAAGGAAAGAGAAGGAAGGAAAGAGAAAAGAGAATTCTTAAGAGGGACTCACCCAATTGCTCCAGAGCAGACTTATCTCTATGCATTACTTTGATTTCAAATTATTTTTAGCACGGCTTTTATTGTACTCATTGTTACATACATAAATCTTTAAAGTAATACGTTTTGTAAGAAACGGTCATAAAAATTTACAGCCAGTAACTTTTCCCCTGTCCCTTACAATGATATTCTACTAAAACCATTAAATGGTTCTCATTAATGCCCTTTAAATGATTGTGTAATGACCCACAATCGCTTGTAAGTGAACAACCATTAAAGAATTACCAGTTCTTAGCATGCTTTTAAGTACAGCTTAAATACATGGGAGGTAACATGTAATATATTAGAAAAGGTATTAAATTTGAAATAGTAAAACACAACCATCACAAAAGCGTGAGTAGGTGTGCAACTTTACCCGGCTATGACCATGGTTCCCTCTGAACACATTATTACAGTCGATTTTTATGACATTTATTCTTTGCTGTATTGAATCTGTTCCTTTTTACTGAGATTAATAATAATAATAATAAAACCCTGCCACAACAGGAGTGAAAGTGCATATAAAAGCAAATGGGGAAAATAATTAAGCCCGTGTATAAGCGACAGCAGCCTATCTCAACAGAAGTGAACAGTCTGCCCTCAGGTGTTCTGTGCGTGAGAGCGGGTTTTCCCTGGGACATGGATCCTGGACATGAGACAGTCTAAGCACTTGGATCTCTGCAGTTTTTAATACCAAGTATTCTGCATTATCCGAATATGGCTAATAGTGGTAATTAGCAGTTACCCTTGCTGAAGGTATGGGACCAGGTCGACTCTTGGCTTGTCCAAGTACTTGTGGCAAGGTTATCCATGTGTGTTAGAGTGAATTTATTTTACCATGACCTACAAATGTCAAGAGAGCAGTGATATTCATTTTTGAGGTCTATTCACATTGTTTTACTCAATTACCATTTATGGGGCCAGAAAAGCTCAGGCCACATAAGTCTGGAGCAAGTGGCACTGAGCACAGGGTCAATTGTGAAGGCATATTTCACCAAGGAGAGGATGCTTGCTCAGATTTGCTGACTTTGCATCGACCTAGGGATGACGGAGAAGCAAGGGCCACACTGAGTATTGGCTTTGGGGCTAGAGGTCTACACTAGAAGCTCTACCTTAAAACAGAACAACACCTCCCTCAATTGACCTCCTGGGTTGATAACACACTACAGTTTATAGTCTCTATAAGCTCTGTTCCTCTCTTGCCTGTTTCATCTCTTTTTACATAAAGAATGAGCAAGGATGTGGAGAGCAACATCAAGTTTAAAGGTTAGGATATTAGACTAACAAAGGTGGTCACACTTGTCCCTCTGTATCCAAAGAGCCTCAGATTGCCTTGATTGTCCCCTGAAGTCTCTCCTCTAACTCCATGCATTGTTTCCATAATGCTTATCAAAAGGGGCCACAGCAGCACAAGCAGTCCTTTGTCCAACCTGCTCCCTGTCTCACTATTATCCAACATTCCAGGATTATCACTGATCAACTACAGCTGGATAACTTCACATAGATGGCTAGTCATAAATAAAACTAAGTTAGAGATTTAGGACATTTACCCTAGAAGGTAGGAATCAGGCCCTTTCCAGAACGGGTCCCAGCCACCTCCCAGCCTTTCATTGCCCTTGCGCCATTTGACCATCGTTCTGGTGAGCCTCTTTGCACCAACCCTATTCTTGTTTCTCGAAAACCATCTCTCCTTTGGGGGGGGGTCCCACTTCCACCAGAAGCTGAGCTGCAAATGTTACCTCAACTCTACCCTGGTCTTTGCATGTCTGCAATTTTAACTTTATGTCCCATTTCTTTGAGTGTAGTTCCAAACGTTGGCAAGCTCGTGGGGTGCTCTTTTAGGTAGCCTGAACCTCGATCAAATGTTGGGAGAAGGAAAACAGGGACTCATTCAGCTTGAAGACTGCCTTGAAAAAGGAGCTCTTCTCTTAGCTGATGTGTAAAATCAATCAGGCTTGAAACATAGATGAAGGGGACACGAGCACAAAAATCAAGCTGTCTCCAAATAGTTTCTCTGCACATTTCACTGGGAATTCTCATATGAAGCCAGGGAACTTTCTATCTCTGATTATGAGAGAACAGCTGACTTGCTTCTCTTCCCTGAGTGTCTGACAATGGCTACCACACTATGTTGTGAAGGCATCCGCACTCCATTCCATGTTTTATAGAAGGGCACATATGGCCTTGGCTGTTAAAAATACTCATAAGTCATGCCGCCTCGTACTGAAGCATATCTCCCTTTAAAAAAAAAAAGTGTTCTGCAGCTTAGATTGAGTTACAACATAGAAGGAAGAGCAGGTGAAGTCCCTGGAAGGAGTCAGAGGGACAGAACATGGCTGCTTGTGCTAGAGCTTGGTTAGAATGCTGGCCCAGATGTTCCTTCTGGAAAGCGCTAAGGCATGTGAGAAGGGTATCACAGCAAAGCATCGCACATTGCAGACTCTCAGCCCCATCGAATGCTTCTGTAGGAAGAGTCTGAGGAGATTTGGAAGCAAGGATCATGCTATTCATGGACTCCACAGCAGAGTTCCCCCCCTTCTCCATGATGAGGAAGAACACACCGCTGTTGCTCCAGAAAGCCACATACTTGAATCTCTGTGTCTCTCAGGAGAATCTTACAAAAACATTGCAATGATTTAAAGAGTAAATAAATACATATTCTCTCTCTCTCTCTCTCTCTCTCTCTCTCTCTCTCTCTCTCTCTCTCTCTCTCTCTCTCTCTCTCTCACACACACACACACACACACACACACAGGACTGTGGTATAGGAGGAATCTTCTGAAAATGTTTAGATTGTGGATCCTGGTGGTGTTGTCTTGTTTGGTTGTTTTTAGTTTAACATTTCTGAAATTTGTACAGAAGTGTGTTTGGCTTCCTGGGAACATTTAAGGTGATTTCTTCCAAACACCAGGATGAAAGCAGCCCAGTTAAAACATCCAGGGGACGACAAGGCTTGGCTGGCAGGTAGTCTAAGAGCAGGCAGATAGGCTGACTAATAGCTGCATGATTTAGAATACAATGTGCTATTTGCCCTTTGATCCCTCTTCCTATTGTAAATTAATCATTAGAGGGCTCTATCTGAAACAACTTTTCTCCCCTCACTGTGTATATCCTATTTCAACCTGCCCATGCGGGCAACTGCACCTGACTGTAATTTGGGGAGCACAAATTGCAGTGGTTCAGCACTTTGTGGCTCTCTAATAGGTGGATGTCACTTCTCTCTCCGGGCACAATTCACTTCCAGAGGGTTGCAATGTGTCATTAACGTATTAAAAAATGTTGTGTTTTTAGGCTGAATACCTGGAATTACTTAGGAGTGAGAGATGATCCAAAACAGACTTTTCCACGGTGCTCGAGAGCCCCGAGGAGGAAGCAATTCTTGTTTAAGCATCTGCACTATCAGAGCAGGGCAAGCACTTCAAAGGCCTGCACAGGATGCTCGAAATAGGCACCTTGCCAAACCGAAATTGAAACACATATACGTACTAGACTATTTACCTTGCAGAAATTAATTTTCAGCCAGCAGCACCTAGGATTATTTAATATTTATCTTTAGCTCCAGGAAGATGAATCTATTATTTTATTAGTTGATTTTGCTATTTTTTTCCCCAAGTGTTTCACTCCATCTTTCCAGTTGAGGGTACTTACTGCCTCCCTCATGCCCTGCTCTTGTCTGCCACCTTGGTTGTTTTTGTTTTGTTTTGTTTTAATTTGTATTCATGGCCATATTTTATTTTGTATCACTTGATTTCCCCAGTTGGTTGGCTGGGAGGAAATAATCAGGTTAGTTCACAGATCCAAGCAAGTCTGAAGGTTGAGCATTGGGCTCTCATGGAGCAGAATCAGTGGATGAGGACGTGTTCGAGATTGCCAGTGGGCACCCTGTGTCCCCAAACCTCTCTCCCGCCTTTGCATTCCTTTCAGTTTACCAGCTCATCATCCATCCCTAAGAGGCTCAGAGTCAATAGCCTCCGCAGCCTTTCTCCCAGCGATTTATGTCGTTCTGAAATGCCACCAACTCCTCCTTCTGTTGCTAAGATTCCGAAGGATTGTGGGCTCTGTTGACTGTTTGTGCCGGAGAAATTAAAGTACCAGGAAAGAAATATGTCACTATGTCCAATAATAAAATGATGGATAGAGTGTCAGGGGGACTAGAGTGTATAAAAAGCCACGATATTGCAAAGCACCTTGTAGATGGGAAGTGTTAAATATCAAGTGAGCATCACTGTCTGCAGCGTCAGCACACTTGCCTGTGACCACAGTGAGAGAGATGCTAAAATGTCATTTCATGGACCACATTATGTGCTGCTTACGATGAATATTCTGGCCATGCTTTATTACATTTTTGATAAATTGTAACTTCTTGGGCCCAAATTTGGTTAGCTTATCTCTAGTGCCATTTAAATATCTTAAAAGACTGAATTTGCCCCAAAGATTTAATCATCATTCAGCAGCGGTCGGTAACCATGTGGTACTAATTTAAATTACTGTAGCAATGGACAAGTCTCTATCCAGAAATTAATAAATGCAATTTATAAGGAATGTTAAGTAACAACTAACAATTTAATGCTTTGTGAGTTTCAGCCAAACTGATTAAATAATTAAAACAGATTTCTAGGGATAGGGGAAGAGGTTTTACCATAAAAGAGATAAACAGTTTGGGAATTGTATGCATTCTTTGAGTCATTTAAGATAATTAAATCCAAAACCTATGTTAAAATAACACTAAAGGTCTGGTTTAAATCAGTAGTGGGAATTGCTAAGTTAAGAGTTGAACACCATCCTCAGCGTCTGCTCCATTCTTTCAAATAAGCCGTTTAGGGACTCTCAGATCTCTGGGTCAATTTGTAGAGTGTGCTATTGGTGGACTAATATTGATCTCAAGTACAAATAAATGTCTTCAGTGGAACTTCTTCTTCCTGAGCTCTTTCTAGCTTTTTCTGTGATGCTTCACTCGATGTCCAGCCTCGTTTTGGAGCAGCTTTTCAGATGCAGTATTGTCTGGTGCATTGTGTTAAGAGTCTTACTTGTATTTTGTGAAAGACCGAGGAATTTAGCCAGCATAACTGCCTTTGACTTAGTAGGTGGTAAGTGTTGTATCACTCCTCGTTGTTTCATTGTAACTTAGTTTTCGCGTGCATTAGTGATCAGTAGATAGGTAGGGCATGCATATGGCTTCCTGGTACAAACAGTAATAAGGCATTAGGTAGCATTTCGTTTTCTGATGAATTATCACTTTTTTCTGAAGGCAGTAAAAACAGATAGTAACCTCTTTGATAGAAATGTTCATAAATTACAGTAATAAGTGTTACTTTAAGGGTGATTCTGAGCAAGTCAGTGGCTCCAGAAATGTCCATCAATCATCCTTTACATTGAATCTGAAGCCACAGACCCCAAGTGGAGAAAGACCAATCAACAATCTGTGCTAGGACCTTCCAAATTAGGTACATGAAAGTCCCATGGTGATATCTGTAAGGCAGACCTTAGGAGTGCAGAAATTTGCTTCCAAATCTGCCTTCTGAAAGTGACACAGTCACTTCTAGCTGGTTGAATTCTTACTGAACTGGCCATCTGTTGGAAGACAAGTCAATACCGATAGAAATTTTCTACTGTACACTGGATGGGCTTGAGATGTGCTACCTTTGAATTTTACCTTATCATCATCCTCCCCTCACAGGTCATTTTCCCACCATTGTCCTGGTTTGCTGAGAACCGAGGGACTCCCCAGGGTGCAGATCTTTGTGTGCTAAGTTGAGAAAGCCCCACACAGGCCCTTCAGAGTCAACCTCTCTGTGTTTTAACGAAGCTCATCTTCTCATTAGGCTCACACTCACTCACTCCTGAACATTCCATCTTCTACCATGTTCCATCAAACATTTATTCTCCCTCTTCACCTGTCTCTTTTGCTATTCCTTTGTCTTAAGAAATACTCTGGATTTCCATGAAGCACTGAAACAGTATCTCAACTGAACACCCACACTAGAATCTACTTCCTCAGATATTTAAAAAAAAATATTAATTTGTTTAAGCCTCCAGTTTTACATATTGCATAAAAGCTTAATTTATATATGCAGAAAAGACTTTCCATTATTCAGTGCCTGCCAGGATCTTCAGACATATTCCTTTCCTCACGGTTGAATTCTTATCTCCAGACATCCATATGGAATTTCATAAGGAAAGGATACTATCCCACATTTCTATGCCTTTGTCTACAGTGTTTCTTCTTTGAGGAGTGATATTCCAAGCTTCTGAAACATCTGTTGATCAAATGATCACTTCTCAGGACCCAACCCTAATACTGCATTCTGTTATGAAAGTCTTTCTTCCTCCAAATGATATTGACCATAACAACTTTGAGGCCATACTTTTCTTCATACATGCATGTACATATTACAGTTAATAGTTTAGTTATTAATCTTCTCTTCTAGAGTATATCCGTTTACTGATAAGATCTTGACATATTAGTATTTATTTCCAGATTTTAGTATCAAGTCTAAGCTAAGACAGACAGCGCAATGCCAACACGGTAGCCAAGAGAAACAACTCTCTCCCAGCGTTATGGACACTCTCTTGTAACAGCACATGAATAATACTCACGGCATGTATCCAAAGTTTAGTAGCTCTCTTCTCACGTATGCTGGACTAATTTTCAAGCATTATGAGCCTGTTCACAATTTGCTGTTTGGTCATCCATTTACTCATGAAATAGTTCCCCACAGCAGATTTTATGTTTACATAGTAAATGGGTACATTCAACATTTTTTGTTTTTCTTGCCAAGCCTAGTAGAGCACGCCTTTCATCCCAGCACTCAGGAGGCAGACACAGCTCTAACTCTGTGAGTTCAAGGGCAGCCTTCTCTACAGAGTGAGTTCCAGGATACTCAGGGCTACACAGAAAAACTCTTTCTCCAAAACAAAAACAAAAACAAAAAACCCATGTTTTTCTTTTTGAAAATATTTATTTATTTATTTATTTACTCACTTTCCATCCTGGTTGTAGTCTCTCATATCTCCCTTTCCCTATTCCTCAGAAAAGGGGAGCCCTCCTTTCCATCCACCCCAGCTCACCAATTTGCATCAGGACTGAACTAGTGCTCTTCCCCTGTGGCCTGGCAGGCAAGGCAATCCCACCATGGGGAAGTGATCAAAAAGCTGGCAACAGAGTCCATGTCAGAGGCAGCTCCTGCTCCCCTTACTAGAGGACCCACATGAAGCCTGAGCTGCCCATCTGCTCCCACTATGTAGGGGGCCTAGGTCCAGTCCATACAGGGTCCTTAGAAATGATTTTTCTTATGTTGTGTACTTGTCTCGAGCCTCCCAGATACTATCAAAATTCATTCCTAAGAAACTCAAATCTGTTTTCCTGGCTCGCCCTATACCGTGGGATGGGGTCACCTGTCTTCTGAATCTCATGCGCTTCTAAAAAGTTTCTCTTCTTGAGGACTGGTTTATGTTTATTCTAAGGCAAGCATGGTGGCCCCATTCCTAGTGCCACTTAAAATTGATATGAAAAAGAGATCTGGGGAAATTGCAACAAAAGATTATGCAACAGGCAAGCTTTGGGGATCTTCGGAAAGTTACACTCTTAAAACAAAGGTACAGGCAAATACATACTCTCAGGATCCCTGGCTTTTTCTTCTGTATTGCCTCTGAAAGTGTGGCAGCCACTATGTGTCGCTGAAGGAGGTTACATTGGAATATAGTAAACAGAGGCCAGTTGGGTAGAAAGGCAGAAGCTCTCCATCCTTGGTATCACTGTGGCATCTCTGACACCACCCCAGCTGGAGCCCTCTGTCTTCATCTTGACTTGTATGATGTTCCACGTAGCTAAGCATCTCATAATTGGTACATGCAAATTTGCCTTTGAAATCCAAGAGGACCTGAGCCACTTTCTGAGTATGTACCACATGGATAGAAACGCTTCAAGACTTCTCAAAATAAAAGCAGGAGCCAAAATGTCCACCAGTTTCATCAATTTCTCAATAGGTGGCCCGGAGGGCTGGATCGGTGAATGCCGAGCATGTTCAGGGAGTTGGAGGGAGTTCATACAGGGAACTCAAGCTCTAAGCATTCAAAGTCCTTCATTATATGAGTTAATGGTCTGATTGTTGAGCTGGGGTCATGATCTAAATTGCTTTGCAATAAAGAAGAAACTAATGGCTATCACAGTACTGAAAATAACATAATATCTGTCTGGCAGTTACTATACACACAACACTGTACTGAGCCCTTCCCAAGGACAGTTTTGCCTCAGATATGTTTTCATTCCTAGATATTTTACTTCCAGACTATTTCACAATATCAAACATTTATACTTATATAATTATAGGTATATATATATATATATATATATATATATATATATATATATATATAATTTTATAGCTTATATAATTATTATATACTTAGATTTTCTTATTTTTATGGGGTTGATGAGAGTCATATTTTCTGCCTTCAGCTCAAGATATCTCTTTATTTCTTGGTTATGCACAGTCTATGGTCTGGGCATCCTTATTATATCACAAAGAAGGGTTTGTTTCTTATTTGTTTGGTTGGTTGTTTTTGTTCTTTATACTTTACCTTGTCAACAGCTCTTCTTCATCAAGTTTTAAAAAACTAATAAATAAACATCTGCTTCTTTGGTAAGTCTTTATTTACTTGTGTCACACTCATGTTTTGATCTTTTATGATTACTTTTATTCCCTTCATTTTTCTAAAACATTTTGGGGGGAAAGGTTGTTATTGACTATGAGGTTAACAATTCCGAGACTTTGCTCCTGGTTATTAGATTTCTATCCCCCTCAACACCAGCGCCAGGTAACTCTCCCAAGCGGAAGTTCAGGCCCATATTTGACTCTCCTTTCTTTTTTTGGTGACCTCATTTGTTAATTCTAGGGGTTTCTGATGCATAGATTTCTCCTAAGGGAATCCCAGCCCTTCCCGATTTCTCTTATGCTCCTGCTGCCTCATCTATGTGTTGCTGCATCAAACTCCCTACCTAACTTCATGCTGCCCATTCTCTATGGTGAGGTCACAGTGCCTTTCAGTGGCATCCTTTTTTTCCTGGTACTCCATGTTTGGGGTACTATAACAGTATGTACTCTTGTAGAATAACATCTAAACTCCTCAGATGGTTTTTGAGTATCAGCATATTTTTAAAAATGTTATTGCCTTCCCAGGGTACCTCTAGCCCCTCCCCTCGTGTGACTTCCTTTGTCTAAGGTCCTGGGCTTTCAGGAACCGGGGTCTTTGCCTAGCCAGTTCTTCCGTGTTTACTGCCCTCCCTCTCCTATTCAGGTAATGAACTTCTACTGCCCTTGAGGCACACTGCAAATGCTCCCTGCCTCCCCATCAATCTTTTCAAGACACTTTTAATGTGCCTTCTTCATGGAAGCTAGTGTGGGCTTTTTTTTTTTGTGAGCAAAAATGTGAGGTTTTACAGACAGGAGTCTGCTGGTGCACACTGGGGTCTCCTGTGTAACTCTGAGTTGCTTAGTCTACAGGACTTCAGTTCCTATTGAATAGAGCCCACGGTAATGTGGTAACACTGTGGTGGAAGCTCTGGGTGAGGGGAGAGCAGTTCACAGGGGGAATTGTGTTAACTTACTCATCCAAGCATGCAACAAATACAAGGACAATGTTTGCAAAGATATATACGCTCCTGACTGAAGAGGGTGCACTCTCTCAGCCATTGGCTCCTGAGATGACGTCATTCCCATCATGTGTGCAAGATGAAACCAGCCACCTGCTGGAATGAATGCCCCACACTGGTGAGACCTGATGTCCTGGCTTACTGGAAGGAGACAGTCTGGCAAAGAGCAAGTACCACAAGTGAGTGAAAACATTGGGGTATAAGAGATAGAGACTGGGTCAGTGAGAAACTGGATCATCTATGACCCTCCCACGGACATTTGGACTTTTTCTCTAAGGTATTGTCAAAGCTTCTTTGTTTGAAGACTTGCTTAAGAAGCAGGGAATAATGAAAGAGGGCAGAATTTCCTTGGTCTGACTCCAGTCAGCCCAATGATGACAGCCCCTCTCTTTAACTTGACGACCTTTAGTCTGTGATGGCAGCTTTTCAGTATTTTCTCTTGGGTCACACACACACACACACACACACACACACACACACACACACACGCGCGCAAACCTGAGACTTTTTCTCCCTTAAGCAAAAACAACCTGCTTCAAAGATTTTTATGATGAGGTTCTGAAGAAATTGTAGCCTCCAAGTGACAAGTGACGTACTCTGTTTGTGTTATACTGTTCCTGGAGGAACTGAGGCTCCTGAGTCATAAAATGGCAGACATTCTCTCAGCCATTGGCTCCTGAGGAGACAGCATTTCCATCGTCTGCAAAGGCAAGAATTAGCTCCCTGCTCGAATCCTCCGTATGTGTGTCGGTTAGGAGTTGTGAGGAAATGTACCCCTGACAGGAGCCAAGTTGCCCAGCCAGCCTCTCTTTATCTAATGGGCCAGTGCCAATCCTCATTGTTCTCGGGAGGTGACAGCAGGGGTTGTTCCTTGTGAGGAGATGGTGGCATTCTGGCAGGGTCACCATGGTGTTAAGATGCATAGCATTTGTCAGGTTTGCCTAGGACTTCTGGAGGTTTTAGTTATGAAACTTGTTAATTGAGCTATAAATATAGCTGCAGCCTTTGCCTTCCAGTGAGGCAGTGTGTTAATTTGGGTTTGGCAGGGGGATGATGCAAGCTGCCAATGTTATGTTAGGATTAGTAACGTGCGGCACATTTTAACTCCACTTCCCCATGTGCCACGCTTTCCTCTCTGTTTGTTATCTTTGTGAGAGAAGAGAGCAGAAGAAAAAGCAAGCTCATCATCGTGGGCATCTTACGTTCAGGGTATTTATTTGTGAGCCGACTTTCACCCTGTAGCTCTCCAAGTCGAAAGTGTTAGGAACATAAATGAAGAAATATCTATGTAGAAATCACAGTAGAGGGCTCAGCCACAGCCTTCTACCCGGGATCAGAGGGACCACATTTCCCTCGTTTTGCTCCTTCTCTGTCCAAAGAACCCCTCCCTGCACCCAGGGCAACTTTCTGTATGTTAAAATGGGAGCAACAAAAAATTTGTTTTTTTCCCACATATGAATTACATGTGGAGTCGGTTTGCATTCACTTGCTTATTTGATGCTCTTTCCTCATTAAAGGATAAACGAGGCAGTGGCTTCTCTCAGTGAGAAAATATATGAGCATTTTAAAACTCACATGAGGGCAAATTTGGCGATGTATGGGGTGCTCCTAAAAGGATGGAAGAGAACAGCAGCGATAGATACGAACATGCTTTTTCAGATTTGCTTCATACGTATTGAACAAGTGAACGGATGATCCCAAACTGTTTTGGAAGGACAAGTTTTGGCTGGTCAATGGAGATAGCAGCTCGCTTTCCTTTCTTAAAATACATCAGATACCAGAAAGTCATGTGGCAAAAATATGACTCCTGTTTGCTGGCAACAGAAGAGGGTGAGGAACCGACTTCAAACTGAACAGCACAGAATTTTTTCCTATTTGTCCCAGGAAACCTAGTTTGAGTAAGGTCTGAAGGAACGAAGGGCAACGCCGTCTTCTGCGGTGCCCTGGAGTCTGGGCTGACAGCAATTCCCCCATTATAACATGTTGAGGAGGAGTTGGTTTGAATGAAGTCTTTGGGTTTTGTTTGTTTGTTTCAAGGCAGACATGCTTCTCACCTCTGATAAATGGAATTGAGCACTCATTTTTCGTGTGGTTTTGTTTAATTAGAACCCTGTGTCTTTTGTTCCTTCTGAGTTCTCCTTTACAAAGGAAGATACTATCATGACCATGTAACTGATGTGACTGAGGCTTGTATGGTTGTTGTTGTGATTATTTGCGCTAAAGCTAGAACCCACCTCCACGATGGCAGCTGGTAGCGACATCTTCTTTGGTCCTTTTTGATACTCCTTTGAAATGCAGGCTAGAGCCCATCCAGTAACCTTGCTGCAAACCAGCAATTAAGGCCTGACATCTGAATAGAAAGAATGTGGGACAAGCCGTACTTGTACATGGAAACTTTTAAAACAATGTCTCCTTTAATACATTCTTTGCTAAAAAAAAAAACATTGCGAGGAAATGATTATAATCTCACTAAGTTCTGACATGCTGAAAAAAGTAGCTGTTTGTTCTTTGAAGTTTTGTACTAACTTGGTGATTTTGAAATTGAGAGAACAACAACAACAACAACAACAACAACAACAACAATAATAAAGCATCAGGCTACACAGGCTGCAGGTCTTTGCTCTGCTCTACACCCCAACCCCAGACTTGACACAGCTTGACAATATTAAGTCCAACAATTTGAGGTGGACAATGAGGCGTCGCCCCACAGTGTGATGCCTTTGGCGGCTGGAGAGTCTGGAATCAAATTGGTGGTATTATTAGTGTCTGAAGCATGGCCGCTACTGGCAGTTGTGGGTTTTTGTACTTAGGCACCCGGCCGAGTAGGCAAGTGTGGGCTGGACTCTAGCCTTGCTGCTGCCTGCCAAGCTGTGTGCCCCAGGCTGGAGCTGCAGTGGCTGGAGGAAGGAGGCTTCCTGACACTCGTCTGCCGGGGTGGAATGCCGTTTTGTTACTTGCATAAAGATGCATTGTGGTTTAGAAGTGGCCTTGGCTGAAAATAACTATTGGGTTGACCGTGTCTTCTCCCATCACTACCGTGGGGCACTCCTGGGCCCCAGGAACCCATTTGTTCCCCTCCCACTATGGGAAGAGGGATGGATTTTCTGATGTTGGGTATTGATTAGAAACCAAGCGAAGGCAGCTGCTTTCTGCTGTCTCTCTCTAGGAAGCCAGGTATACACAGGGAGAGCCTCTTTGGGTTGATATGAAAGGTACGGGGGGAGGTGGGCAGCAGAGAGGCCTAACATAGTCTAGCAATTTAGAAATGAGTCTAATTCTAGAGACATCTATTGTTCATCTTTCCCAACCTAGCTTTCTTCAGTAAGAAAGGTAGCATTTGCCTCTACTGTGTTCACTCCTTTGTTTTAAGCAGGTTCCAAATTCAGGGAAAAGGTGCTATTTACTGCCACCTCAGAGTTTATATGATCTTAGAGACCATATAGGTCTCTGTTTCTTCCATAGCCACATGCATAGAATTTCTTTTCTAGCAAAAGCCACAAACTGTTAGGCTATTGGCTAGATCTAGTTTATACTATATTTTGTTTGACATACGTGTTATCTTTTGAAAATAACTGTGCAGATAATTTTAAATGAGAAGTTGTGTGTGGCCACCAAGAACTTGATCTTTCTTTTAAAAAAAAAAAGCATGCCACAGTGGCCCTGCCTTCTCCCAGGTGGCAATTGTCTGGGGATATGGTCATGTTCCATGATCCTTTCCTCTAAGACAGCGTTGGCCAACAACTGTAATTAGTCTTGCTGGTTTTTTTTTTAAGTAAATAAATGCCATTTTCAAAAGTTGATTAGGAAGGTTCCATTTATTGAAGAAAACAAACAAACCATAAACACAAAAGAGAGTGAATAACTCCATGAGATGACAGATTCTATGCATTTTTATTTACTTATTATTTTAAAGTGTATTTTTATCTTTACTAAACTAATTCTTTTAGGATTTGATACAATATAGTTGATGATATTCCTCCCTAGCGTCTATTCTTAACTCATCCAAGACCTGTCTCCACTCTTTAATCTCCCAAACCTTAATTAATCATGCATTGACTGTAATTTGTAATGTCCACATACTTTCAGGTGTGGGACCATTCACTGGAGTGTGGTCCATTGACCAAAAGCCAAAGCCCCAGAGAAAGCTCTCTCTCTCTTCCCTGAAATCCCTCACCTGTCCCTAGCTCCTCAGTTAGGAGTGAGAGCTCACCCATGCCCAGCCTATCCTAGAACCGGAATTGACTTTCAGGTGTGAAGGCAGCCATATCTGCTGTGAGGTCATAAGTACAGCAGTCTTAACATGTCTAGAAAAGGGTTTTATTTCAGTCCTCCCAGACACCTGCCTCCCAGACACCTGACCAAATAAGGAAAGACACATAATGATGGGTGGATTTTGTCCCAGAGTTCTAGATGTTTCAGTCTGTGGTTGCTTTTTTTTTTTTTTAAATCACTTTGGACATCACATTTCCATTTACAAACCACTCTTTGATACACATCCACATACATAATTTAAGACATGGAAAAAAAAGAGAAAAATAAACCAGCCATGGGTAGGAGAAATTGTGGATATTTTTCAAATGACCAAGCCCTCTACTGAGTTCCTGCCATGCTTGAAATTATCCAGTGTCCTTGCGGGTGGGCTTAAACACTTTCTCTAAGCTTCAAATTACTTGGTAGAGTGACCTAAAGGCTTAATGACTAGTATGCAAAAAAAAAAAGTGATTTCGTAGTCTTGAACTACATAACTTTTGGTTACACGAGTCATGCATTGCCCTTCTCCTTGTGATTTAATGTTGATATATGAATATAGAGGTGTGCATAACTTATCAAAACTGAAATAATAGCCAATGTACTGTTTATACAATAAAAATTCATCTATTAGTCCATCCATTCGTCTTTGTGAGTGTCACTATCTCCATCTCTGTTCAAATGTATGTGTGGGTGGAACTGAGACATACTGAACGAGATCAAGTTCCTCCTCCTCCTCCCTATTTCAGGCCAATGGTCATAAAGGTCACCCCAAAACCCGAGTCTATCACATTTTCAAACATTTTAGGTCTGTCTGCCAGCTAGAACTCAGGAAAAGGAACAGCAGGAAGAACTCAGAATCCTTCACTGGAAAGTTCTAGCTCCAGCTATGGTAATCCATTTGGATTAACGAAATGCTTTCCTCCTATGTAAGAGTTTTACTCCACCAATCTCATAGCGGTCATCTGAGAACTGAGTCCTACAGGAGAGCATTCCATCCAGGCAGGATGTCTTCATGGCCATCCCTTCCTGCTACACGGCTAAAGGGAGCACATATTTTAGCAGGAGATGACCTCCTCCAAACCTGAATTGAGGCCTGGCTGGCCCTTTGTCTCTGCCACCTCTATCTCCAAACTGTTGGTCAGGATGAAGCCCAAGGAGTCACGATGAGACGTTCGCTCCATAGTTTCTACCTCTTTCCCCATTTTACACTGAAGTCAGTCAGGAGTTCAGAATTCATGCTCTCCTCCATATTCTCCAGGCTCCTCTGGAAGTTCTGGAGACCATAACACCTAGAAAAGCTAATGTTGGAGAATATTACCAGTTTCCTTTTAACCACCAGTGACCCTAGATCTCAGCATCAGGTGGCACCTTCTGACGTGACAGATCTACAAACCTGCAGTGAAGTCCCCCTAAGCCCTACAGGGACAAATATTACAGCTTTGAGGCCTCAGGTACCTGAAAGTCTTGGTCCTTCGACAGTTGACTGGTACTTCTCCAGTGAGCAGGGCCTACCGTTTCTCACCTTCAGCTCTCCGCAAACCACATGATCATTGTCATGTCTAGATAGCTTGCTTTTATCCTTAGAAAGGTTATATGGCAAGAGTGTTTCTGTCAACCACAGAAGTCTTTCTGGGATGGCTAAATTTGCCCCAGTCATAGTCTGTCTCCTGAGCCACCAGAGAAAGTTCTATGTCCTGGGTTAAAATGTCTGTAGAGTGAACAGGGTCATCTAGAATTCATTGAAGGTTGAGATTGAAAATAATCGGCTACAAACTACTTGAAACGCTTGTGCCTGGGACCATAAGGGCACTGGAGTTGTGTTTGAGCTGCAAGTAGCTGTAGTTACAGGAGAGCTCCATCAAGGTATCTTTGAGGCGGTTGAACCACTGTTGCTATGAGGGTCTTCCTGCTGACTACTTGGCTTGTGGTCCTTTGTTAGAGGCACATGACACACAACATCTCAACTTATTTAAGGAAAAATGACATTAAACTGTGTGCTCATGATAAAGGTATATCACTGATAGTAACACTTCTTCAAAAGTACACAAGAATTTTCTACAATGCCCAACTCTTTCCTCGTTCTCTAGGAAGAGGCAGGTCCTTCTCATCTGTCTCAAGATAGTAGAGAAGGTCAATTTGGTTGTGTTCAAAGACTGGATATTTTTAACAAGACGGGTCCTCATATCATACCTTAGTGATACCAAGGCAAGCAGGTATGTTCCCATTAGTCTACCAGGATTTTGGGGAATGGAAAGGTTTGATTTTCGGAGCTGGCAACAAGATGCATTTTCTACTGTCTGCAGCAGATGCATCACTTGGTCCCATCTCCCTCTTCTCTCCTTAGGGACGAGTGCTGTGCTAGTGGTGGTGGGTGCGTTTGCACGGTTTTTCATTTGTAAGTCATACAAGCATGATTTAAGGCTGTAAGTACAGTCTCCATACCTGGGCATTTAATAACAATAGTTTATTTTAAACAGAATTAGTCAGTTTCCTATTTGTTTTCGGGATGCTGAGATGTTCGCAGTGCGCCACTTTCATGGTCCTGTATAAATCCCCTCTCCAGTCAAGCTTTAGCTTATGAGCTATGGATTCTGACAGACCTTTGCTGCCATTTTATTTCCCATTGTTTTTAAATGGGCATACTGTGGAAGCCAGAGCAGTCATGCTGTGGCCTAAACTGGACTGAAATTTTCATGGACGAAGAGTGAGTTTATTTAAATATCCATCCAGTCCTTTAGAAAGCAGATTATATGTGAAAGTCTGGATAAAATTGAATGCATATATACTGCTGTTCTGTGTTTCTGTCACAGGCATATACAGTATCATAAACTGGAGGGAAAGACTTTGTGATTCTGTCAGGTTGATGTCCTTGCATTGCTAACCTTGCTTTGTCCTGTATCAGCCTTCATCCTTCCAAAATGAATAAACTGAGTTCTCGGCTTCTTTTTTTCTTAATTAGCTATCAAAATTTGAGGTGCCACTCAGTGTCACCCAGACATCAAAGGCCGCTCTGAAGGTGTTTGAAGAGCATGGGCTTCTCCTGTCCTTCGCCAGCTCCCTTGCTCTATTAGTGCTCTCCAAGATACATGCAGCCACATAAGCATTTTCTTCCTGGCTCCCACCACCACGTTGTCGAGATGGTGGCGCTCCTGCCCTCTGTTTGTATATAGAGCTGTCTGAAATGCATTCGGGATCTCTTGAGGTGAAAAGAGTTATATAAACAGAGAATGTTATTATGGATTCTTACTACAGATGGAAATGACTGGGTAGTCTCAAAATAAATAACATTTCACATTTTTATAGATATGTAACATAATATGCATGTGTGTGTGTGTGTGTGCGTGTATTTATGTGCTTTCCATCTTGAATACACAGCCTCTTCTTCCCCAGCACTTGGATAAGCCATTCATTTTGCCTCCTGCTTTCCTGAGTCTCTTCTTAAGAATTCATTTAATTGTTGCCAGCGTTTTGAGGGTTCGCATGAAGCGGTTGTAGGCGTCCCACTAGCTCCTGCCAGAGAAGCAGCTAGAGCAGCGAGGAGAGCTGAGCGCTTGAAAACACTTCAGTTCTGTTTTTCCACTTCCCTCTAAAGAGAGATCAATCGACATGCAGCTCAGCATAATTACAAGTGGAAGATCCTAGGAGAGGTGCCGAGGCCCCCTGGATCTGGAAGCTGCCTGGGTGCGGATATGGTGGGTGGCCCTGCAACCTCGTTAAATATGTTTGTTTCCTTCAAGTTGTGGAGGGCATAACACGCCACCTCACATTTACATTGATCTAGTCGCAGTAAAAACAAACAAGTGAACGTAGGTTGAGGGAATGATAGGGTTACCCTCTTCAGAACAGTGCCATTCCCACAAGGAAAATCGCAAGTATGGGATCCCGTGCCTGGGATTTGCAGAAAAGAGCAAAGCAGCCAAAGATTTACTCTGAGCCAGAGAGGAGAGAGATTGGCATCTACAAGTCTAGGCAACACGAGGCAGACAACAGCTGGCCTTGCCAGCCCCACCTGGCTCCAGTACAGGACAGGCTAGCATCCTTGGCAGTGGCTGATGGGAGAGAAAGACAGAAGCCAACTGCCCGGAGGCTGACCGGTTTTGGTGGACCAAGGTAGGAGGGGAGAGAGGTAAGTGGGTGATAAGGCCCCAGGCCCTCAGTATGGCGCAGAGCAAATGACTGACTTTTGGGAATTCTGTCCAATTAGAGTGCTCCTTTCACACCCAGCCATCTGGAGATGTCTGTAAGGAGACTGAACCATAATTGGGAAGCAAACCTAAGTGACAAATTTCAATTTTTAAGGGGATTTGCTAAGATTCATAGAGTGCCTGGTATAATATATAAACAGGCCCTTCGCTGGGTGCTGAGGTCTGAGCACCAGAGGACTAATTGTGCTAACTAACAACGTGATGGGGCTGTGGTGGTTCACTTGCCAGAATCTGTCACATGTGTCAGCCTGTTCTAGCCTTGTAAATCTCCACTAACTGAGCCATCATTCTCATTCCCAGTGTAAAATAAGGAAATCAAGTTTAGGAAGTTCAAGGTCACAGAAGTAGACAACTTAGAGGAGATTTGAACACAAGCTGGTTCTATTCTTAGTTTCAATTCTAGGCACGGGTGCCAAGTGAACGGCTTTACATTTAAAGAGTCAGTAGTCTAGTAAGCCAGGGTGGTGTGAGGAAATTACATGATGATCCTCAAACAATTAATAGCTATGATTACACTGACACACTGGAGGGCCATAGTAAGGCATTCCTAAAAAAAAAAAAAAAAAAAAAAAAAAAAATAGTGTGATACACCATGCCCGAGGGCTGGCTTTTATTCTTGGCTTCCTACTCTCTTATATTGAGAATTAACTGTACAACAACTTAACTTATACTTTAAGGATGGTTATTTTATATTCCACTCACACAAATTGGGAGAGGCAGCATTGTACACTGCTAATATAGCAATATTAGCGGATACAAGATGACCTTCTACAATAAAGTCACCATTTTTAATCCTTAAAATTATCCATAAAACGATACCTCATGGAGCTCTGATGAGCATCTGTGATCTTCACAAATGTCAGAGTTCGTAACATGGAGAAGCTGGGATTGGACTAGACACAAAATTGCTCTCCGTGGAGTATTTTCGCCAGTGTGCCATCCATATTGCTGCTCACTGATGAAGTGGTCTGTATGAAAAGACTATGTATTGTGTAGTTGTACAAAGAAAGAACACGTTTAATTTTTTTTCTCCAGAAGTTTGTGTCAGAGAGAGGGGGAAATACCATTTTTCGGTGCTTCATGCATAGTTTTTTTTTTAAATTTTGAGAAAGCCAAGTTAAGTGTTTTGCATTGTGAGAAACCACACCAAGACACTCAGGAATAAGTAGCTGTTCCAAGAAAAGGGAATGGCATGCCGAAAAGTACAAAAGCATCAAACATGGAAGGTCTGGGGGACCCAGGATGATTCTGTTATTAATAAAGCATAACAAATGCAGACAGGGACTTGCAGGAACGGAAGATGATGGTGGCTAGAGATAGGCTGTGAAGATGGAGCTGCATTGGCATCTGGGAAGGCCTTGAGCCAAAGAGCACAGGGAATATCATGACATCTATTTGTACTCCAGGCATCGTTTGGGTGACAACGTAAAGAAATAAATCCTGGTAGAAAATGAACTTCTTCAAGAAAAATTGAAAAGCAAATCTATTATCCCATTTTATTTAAATGAATAATTTAGCTGATAGTTAGAAAGAAAGACAAAAGAGGGCGGAGCTGAGTATATATGAGGCCCTGAATTTGATACGCAAAATGAAACAACACAAAACACCCACATAGGCGGATGATAGAACTCAGCCAACAGCCATGCAGTTCAGAAGTGTCAACACTGAGCTTGGCACATTACTGTCTAGCTCAAATCTCTTATTCCCTGTTTTTCTTTCTTTTTCATTCTCCTTTTTTTCCCCTCAATCCCAGAATGTACTACTACAAGTAACATAATTGCAGAGATTGAATAAAACAGAATAGAAAGTAGTCGGACAGAAAGCGGTCTGAAGCTTCAGACGCTTTCATGCAAGATCATCCTATTGACAAAATAAATGAGTACGTATCTTCCAAGCGGCTCTTATTAAACTTACCAACGTTATTGTTGCCACAGTGAAACTCAGAAATGTCTTTGAAGAAGGATGATACTGTAGGACAGAGAAATGAAAAGTTCAGTGGATGGGGGAGCTCCTGTCACTTCTCCCACCAGCCATCCCGCCATGGAAAGGTCCCAGTGTTCTAAGCCAGGCAAAGGTGCTGCATGGAACCATGCAAGCCATCCATAGGAAAGAAACACCAATCAATTGTCAGCTCCCATCAAAGGTTTGACCTAGACTCTGAATTTTATATTGAAGAACATCATAGAAGCTATTGTGTGGGGAATATCCACCATGAGAACATTTAACTTCCAATTAGTGACACTTTCCACTTCTACATCAAATAGAAATAGATAGTGACCTTCCCATGCATATGGAATTCTTTGCTGACAGTAGAGATTATTTTGTTTTTCCTAATACACGCAGAAAAAAACAGTGATACAGACGCTGAAGACGCACTCTCACTCAGCTCTCGGGTGACTCAGCCATGTCTGCTACTTCCCCAGAATCCTGCTCTTCTGGTCTTAGCATTGAACACACTAACCCTTCCTTCCTATGGACATGGATGGCGAAGTTCTTGGCTTGGAGTAGGTGCTCAAAAGTAACTGTGATTCTGAGCTTTGGATGGTGACTCAAGGATACACGGGTTCAACTTCATCCAGACTGGAACTTCATCCCTCAAAAGCACAAAAGCAACAAGCTGACTCCCGCCACAAATGTTGGCCCATGTATCCAAAATGAGGGCATGGAGAGGCAGATGCGAACCCCAGTCTCAAAGGCATCCCAACCACACACAGTCTCCAGCCCATGTTCCCTTCAGTCTCTCTTTGAACCTTTTTACTGTAAGTTCAATTCAAAATCTGCCTGATTAAATTGTTACATGTGAAATGCACAGAGTTACATATTAATATTATGTACAATTCATATTTGGATTATTATATTTTCAGTAATGGAATCATCTACGTCACATCTTGAACAGTACCTTCACAGTGCGGTCTGTCTAGTGGGACCACTGACATAAAACTCAGCCTCTCCTGCAGAACTATTTTCCTTCATTCTCATTTCATCTTTCTCCTTAGAGGCTCATGTTCTGATATATGTACATATATACTTGTTATTTTGTTTGTTTGTTTGTTTGTTTTTGCCCCTCCCAGACCAGGATACATGCCTCACTAGGGTCAGCATGCTTACCGTTTGTCTTTTCATTTTATTTTCAGAGATTTGGTCTCACTGTGCTGACTGCTGTAGCCCCGGCTGGTTGAAGTGCTGGGCTGCAGGCCTGCACCACCTGCCCTAAGGGGCTGTTTACTTCTATTTACATCTCCCTTCCCCCCCCCCCCCACATCCTCACACACGTGGGGCTTAGAACAGTGTGTGGAACTCGGTGGAGGTGGAGAGTTGGTGTTTCTTTATTATTTACAAGATTTGATATATTAGTTACATTCAGTAAAAGGGGCCAATTTTGTTTGGGTTTTGTTGTCGTTTTTAAATGTGTGATTGTTAAGATAAAATCCCAAGGACTGGCGAGGAGATGGCCCAGCCGTTATTAAGAGTGCTTACTATTGCAGAGAACAGTGTTTGGCTTTGAGAACCCACATGGAGGCTCCAAACTACCTGGGACTTCATTTCTATGCAGATCTGACACCATCTTTTGATTTCTGAAGGCTGCTGCACCTCCAGAACACACACACACACACACACACACACACACACACACACACACACACACTAGAATAAGAAGCAACTATACTTTAAAAAGATGCAATTCTAGACATAGAGGCCCTAGTTAACACACTCAAGACTCTTGTGTGACCCATCACCCATGAGAAACAAAGTCATGTCTCTATTGAGTGACAGATCCTCCTAGGGTGAGAAGCCTGGTTCTGCCTTTGTCTGCTTGATGGGAAGAAATAAAAATCTATTTCATCTACGATTTTCCTCTCATTGTATTACCATTAAAGACTTCTAAGATTGTAATGTCAGTCAGAGATATTGCATAATAGATAGTAATTAAAGGCCTAAATCTTGACTCAAATACTCTAATGATATTGCTCTGAAAAGAGAAAAATAAATTAAAATATTTTTCAAATAATTGCATGGAAATACTTATTTGTAAATCTCAACTTGTGTGTGTGTGTGTGTGTGTGTGTGTGTGTTGCTTTTAAAATAATGGTTATTTTTGAGCCAGTGAATAGTTTTAATGTCATCATCTATGCATAAGACTCATATCGAAGTAATGAGAATCCTTAGTGATTAATTGAGCCACTGAATTGTGAGATCCTAGTTAAATAGCTCAGGCAGAATGAAATGAAAAAGCTGTCTTTTACCCTTTTTTTCGAAAGTGTTATAATGAAAACAGAAATAAATTATAATATGTTTATATTTTAAAAAGGAGACATCATATAGATCTCTGTAGCTTGAGAGGGTGGAGGACTAGGGATTTTCCAGGGAAATCTGAAATAGTATATAGTTCAAAGTCATGGACATCTTAACTCATAACCAGAGATAATTCATTTTATTTATTAACTCTTCGTTTGTATACACTTTCCTGGAACTTTATTTTACTTAATTAATGATATTGTCTGTCTGTCTGTCTGCCTGCTTGCCTGCCTGCCTGTCTCTCTCTCTCTCTCTCTCTCGTGGTCTCTTTCTCCTAGTTAATCTATTTTCCTTCCTAAGTTTGGGAAAGGGGAAATGAAAATAGATTAAACAAAACAGATAAAATAAGTCATCCCTGCCAGTGACAATCAGAGGCCCTTATTTTTATGGGATTCAGATAATAAACAGCTGTAGCTCCCGCAGCAAGGAAGCCATGGCTAGTCCTCCACTGTCAAGGCCATTCCAAGCCCAGCACAGCACACTTCCTACAGGGCTGCCCTCAGCCAATGCAAGCTGAGCTTGGCTTATAAGCAGTGCATAGTCTTATATAAAATTTACTGCAAACAGTAGAGATAGGGACAGAGAATGTACACAGTAGCTTACTCCATGCTAGCAGGTCTTTTCTGGGCTCCTAAATGTTAACTGGATAGTAATGTAAGTTATTACACTCATTAAATTAGGCCACAAACAAGTCAACAGTGATTCAGCAAAATGGCTTTGTTTGTACAGTGCAAGGAAGTCTGATAGATATCCAGTCACACATTTATGGCTAAATGGATGAAGATTTTAACATTACAGCCTAATAAAAACCCCATACTGTGTGATTAAATAAGAGGGAAAGCAGTAAAAAAAGAGAACGCGTAATGACGGTAACATGTAGGTCAGTTACAATTTAATTGTCATTGCACTTCATTGCCAACATATCAATTCTCTGCTGCTTAGCTGAGCAGAAAACAACAACTTAACGTGTACACTGGGCCCACTGACGAGTCGTCAAGCCCCCACTTCCATCACCTGCCTGTGACTACTTCCTTCGCAGCCACGTGAAGTCTTCCTGCTTTAATGGGATAATCTTGCTGAAAGCCCCCGCTGCTTGTCTCTTCCTATGCTCAATGCATCAGTGATCAGTAAATTTACTTCACACTCTACATAGATGCTAAAATTAGATTGTTTGCATTACAACTTTCAATACTTCTGCAACAAGAAACACCTGCCTGCAGATTTATATTGTTTTGTTTAATGGTTTAAAATAAAGATAGCCTCACAGTGGCGGTACCTTGATGTACTATATCAGAGGCACACAATGGCTGATCATTTTTCTTACTTATCCAATTTGTACTGTATTTCTTGCCATATAAGGTATGGCTTCATTATCATTAATTGCAGCTTTAGAAAAACCGAGGAAGTATTTATTCTTGCCAACTTCGCTGCAATTTTACTTATTCAGTGCAACTAAGAAAAGGAGGGGGTAAAAAAAAATCACTGTATATTTAACTTTTTCTCCTGGATCTGGATAATTCACACAGATCTCAAAGGGGCTTTGGCACCTTTTAAAAATGTTAGCTCTAAAGAATTGTCTGTCTAGCACACTTATGCTGATCTATAGTAAAGACTTAACAGAGTACATAACCGAACTATTAATTCAGGTGCCTAAGGTGACATTTTTTTTATCCAGCTCAGCGGAGTCTATTCCACATAGAATAGAGTGCAGCTCCTGATTTAAAACAACCCAGAGAAGCTAGCTAACTTTATTAGAGTGATCAGAAATTCCAACTTTGAAAAACATCTCAAATTTCACGTTAATTCTTATTTCTGAGAGTCAGGTTTAAGAGTTCAATTGTTCTCCGTCTGTTTGTTCTACAGCTTGACCTCATTGAACACATGCAGACAGACTCCCTTGTCCCCTCACACTGTGAGCAAAGAGTTCAAGATCATTGACACTCGAAGCCAAAGCCCTTGGAAGAGTCTGTGTCTAGATTGTTGTGTGGAAGAGGCTCTAGGCAAGGAGAGTCCTTGGGTGTGTCTTGGAGATGTGAAAAAAGCCTCTTCACCACGTCCAAGGCCGGCCACTCATGATTCAGGAATGCTAAGTTATGAATGAGTAAATAATAATCTGATACTGCAATCATTAAGAACACACTTACATGCACCCCCTTTCTGGGTTTCCATCCCTTTGCTTTATTCTCTACAGACCAGTTTCTCTCTCTCTCTCTCTCTCTCTCTCTCTCTCTCTCTCTCTCTCTCTCTCTCTCTCTCTCTCTCTCTCTCTCTCTCTTTTGAGTTCAACCAGGGAGAAGACCAAAGTAGTGCAGTGCTTTTGGTTTCCATGGTGCTACTTATAAAGATTATGCAAAGTGCTTAATGAATAAGTAACTCCTCTCAACACTTTGCAGATGATACACTTAAGAGATTTGGACAAAAATAACAATATGAGAAAGAAGTTAGCAGTAGTGTTCCAAATGCCCGATTTTCTACATACTTCTCTCCCCTTGGAGCAGCCAAGTGGCTGCCTTCTCTCTGTTTTCTCCAGGACCCTTCCTAATGTCTGATCAGGTGGAATTTTTGCCTCTGTCATGCATGAACCCCTTTCTGCCTTGGCCAATAATGTCCCCCAGACTCAGCTACACTCATCCCTACTCGGAAACGGATGTTACTGGCATGCAAAGGGCGATGATGGTCAAGCTAGCTGGAATGTGCTATAGCAATCCCAGCCGTGGGGGAGGGGCACTGAAGAAGTCCTATCCTTCAGCCACTATCTTGTTAGACTTTTTTTTTTTTACTAGTGATCCTTTTGCCTTTTAACTCTAATTCATTTGTTGAATGATCATTTACATTTTTCTCTGACACTGTTAGAAGTAAATTGTAGGTAAAATACTCATTTTTACGAGAAACATATATTATCTAGGGGGGACAAATGCATTGATTTTTCTATAAAAAATGAGCTTTGTCGATTTGCAAGTGCCCGGCCAGCTAAATATAGAAATGTGTTAATTTCAAACTCATAACAATGACTTTTGCCACATTATTGTCCAACGAGCTTTTTAACTATATGTTAACTTACAAGGAAACAGTTTGAAGAAACATTAGAGGAAACTGAGATTTCAACTGTTTTTAGAAGAATGGTTTGAATCATATTATGACTTACCCAGTGCCTCAACCTTCATCAAATAATGTCGTCTCCATTTTATCTTTAAATTAAGAAGAACTTGATCAATTCCTACTATCAAACTTCATTTAGTGACTTGGAGAACAGACTTGCCCCACACTGCCTGAATACTGATGCTCTTAGTCCTTGCTTGGCTTGGTGGTGGCAAGGTGAGGGTAGTCACCATTCGCTGTTGCTTACTTTCGATCACTCTGAAAGCAGTTAATACACCAGTATGTACGTATGGACTAGCGGAGGGGGGGGCACAGTGTGTGTCTCTCGTGTCTCTCTGTGTGCGTGTGTTTGCATGCGTGCATGCATGCATGCGTGTGTGCATATGTGTATGTGTCTCTCTGTGTGTGTGTGTGTGTGTGTGTGTGTGTCTGTCTGTCTGTCTGTCTGTCTGTCCGTCTGCCTGTCGGTCTGTCTGCCTCCCTCATACCTGCTTTGGTTTTTTTTCTATTTTTTTAATTGAAAAATAAAATCATTCATATTACATCTCAATTGCTATCTCATCCCGGTGCATCCTCCCATTCCTCCCTCCCTCCTGCTTTGACCCCATTCCCCTTCCCTATGACTGTGACTGATGGGGACCTCCTCACCCTTGAATATGATGCTAGGGTATCAAGTTTCTTCTTGGTAGTCTGCTATGCCTGGACACCTACCCTCTCCAGCGTATGCCTTTTGTAAGCTTATCTGAAACCTTGGCACAATTTTTGGAAGCTCATTAGACTTAAAAGTGACTGCAAATGAAAGAGGGTTTAGTTACTCGCAGACATTTATGCTTTTTAAATTTCATGCTGTGCTGTTATAGGTCTTAGTTTCACACTCAGATGCTTAACCGCACATGAATGTGTCCTCTTCCTCGGAATGAACCCACTTGCCTTCCCTACCTGGTATTAACATTCCCTGCCAAGGAAGTAGATTCCAGCAAAATTTAGGGAGGAAAAAAAAAGCAACCAAGACATCTCAAAAACTTTATCCCATGCATTCCCCCATTTATCCTTCAATCCTTGCACATTTGTGGATGCCTACGAGTAGTGGCCCTGTAGTTGGCACCATGCTTCTAGGTAGTTAGTTCCTCAAATAAAATGGCAGATATTTTCATTTCCCCAGGGTCACACCAGACATCTATTTCTTTTTATCTTTCCTTATTAAATTATGTTTACCTGAATACATCAGGTTCATTTCACCTAGGCAGGATGTCCCATTAAGCATGACAAGTAGAAGGTTGCAAGATTAATGCCCTTCCCGAGCTTGAATTAGTGTGTCAGCATCTTTCCGGACCCTGGGCCAGAGTATATAGGAGGAATTCCATAATGGCTCTTAGCCTCTTACTGAACTGCTCTAATATTATTCTTATAACAAGACTACTTTTAAAGAGCCTCATTATTGGCTTCATTAGATATGTTACTTGCATCAGTGGCCATAGTAACATGTATAATATAGGGGAGGTTAACACAGCATATTTTTTATGCATTATATGGCATACAGCTTGAAGTAGCCAAAAGGTTTATGGCGATGTAATTGGTAGTTAGTGTGAAATTTGTAAGACAAATAGACAATATCTAGGGTAGCCCCTCTAATCCTCTTCTTTCCATTTTTTTACAGCCACCAAAGGGCCTCATTAAAACAGCAGTCAGCACCTTAGTGAAAAGATACAGTGCTCAGAGTGCCCAAATGTGACAGAAAATCTGCATTTTGTAAATCTGACACCTTTGATAGATTATACAGTGTGAAGCCATTTCTTCTAAGCATTATGATAACGCTAAAGGTTCTCTTCTGAATCCAACTTTGCTATATTCACTAGCTATAACAATGTGAAAAGGAGCCAATTGAATAAAATGAAGTGTAGAAGGTGGGGAGGAACCCTTTCTTGGATACAAAGCTCTTTGCATGCAGAAGGGCTGGAACACAGCCCTGGGCTTTTCCAAGGACCACTTAATCTTGGGGCAACACTGTTTTGCATATGAGGATGTTGCTAACACACATAGCAGTGCACGTGAGAAACAATATTTAGGCTCACATGCTGAAGAGCCTAGCTTTATATCCTCCATGACAACCGTCAGTAGCTTTTCCTCTTCTTAGAAAACAGACTAATATTTTACAAGTTCCCCGGACTAAGGGAGTCAATGAAAATCTTACTCTTTATTTCACAAAAGATACCCATGAAATCTCAGACTTTGGAAGGAGGCAGTGCAACGCAAATGCAGCAAGCATGGGCACATCTTCCCAATTAGCTGGGGCTGGCTGCGATGGCACAACAGGGCAAGTTTAAAGGACACCAGGAACTGCAGAAGTGCTGCTATGTGAAGACTCCACCCTGCCAACCCCACCATCCTTCCTCCTGAGGCGGCAGAGAAGTTTGGCATTGCCCCTTCCTCCAGCGCTCCCTCCAGGAATATTTTTGTGGACAATAAACAGACAACAAAGACAGAATTTGAAGAATCAGCCACAGAAGAAATCCCTTGAATAATTCTATTACATGTAAACTGATATCTTCGCTGTCACCATAGGGGAGGGTGGTGGCGTTTTATAACAGGACGTTCACACCACTGTTTCCCCTTTGCCTCTGAGGTTAGTGTTTACTGTGCTTGGATGCCCTCTCAAGTCCTTTGGATCGTCTCATGAGTGAGCACTGCCCAGTACCATTATTCCCAGCAAGTCCAGAAAAGGGAAGCAACTCTACATCCCACTCTCCCAAGTCTTATCTTTTCTGGCTAAAGGATACTGCACTTAACTAGAAATGTCTTTTTTTTTTTTTTAAGAAAAAAATACTTTAAATAGATGTCTAAATCATTTGATGGACTTATGCATTTCATCAGCTCACAGACCATTAATACAATAGTGTAGTGTGTTTTGCTCAACAGTTAAAAGACAAAAAAGACGAGGAAACCTCACTCTGATTTCTGGTTTGAATGCACAGCATGGCACCAGAGTGCTTTGTGTAACAGCTGTAATTCAAACGGAGACACATCTGCCCACTGTTTATATTCTAGTATTGAAAGTGTCTGAAGGCAAACTGATAACCAGATTTAGATGAGGTATTCACCTGTCCTTCTGATCTGCATGGATGTGTATTCTCAGGGCTTGATATAAACTGACTTTGGGTCTATTTACTAAAAAGGTTGGATTTTTTTCCCTCATTGTGATAAAATAAACCAGTTTGTATTTAAATGATTCCATTTAAGTCTTTGTAGGTATTTGTGGCGCTTACAAAGGAAACATTTTAGTAACAGGAAACTTGAGAGCAATCCTTGGTAATCTAGAACGGATATGGCTTTTTTTTCCCTTTGAACAATAATCTGGGACCTGCCCTTACTTTTGCTGAATTCATGTATTTTGTTTATTTGTGTTGCTGTTGTTGTTTTTGCTGTTGCTGCTGCTGCTGCTGCTGCTAGTTTTGGAGGGTAAGGGCTATTTCATTTTATTCAGTTGTTGGAGGGAGTGGTAACCTTCTTGACTGAGACACTTACTTGAAATTACTCTTTTGGAGAAAAGAGAGAGAACAGCCTCATCAGACCTATCTTTCAATCAAGCAATCCTGCTCATCTCACTGTTCTTAACTGTTGGCCTCTCCCACGTGGGCCATGCAATGTGGTAGCAACTCTCCCTTGGAATAAAGATTCATGGGACATCATCAGAACGTGCTTGCTAACCATGACAATAGCTCACAACCAGTACTTGGCCATGTGAAATACAATATCCTCTTTTAGAATGTGGAGGCCTAAATTAATACCTTGATATGTGTGTCATTATAGTATCTGAAAATCACTTCATTTGAAAGGGGAAATATCTGTGTGACACTTTTGTTCTTCAAAGAGTTTGCAGTACTGAATGTATTGGATTTGGGAGAGGAAGTTATTGTGTGCTATCTACTGCTAATTGTTGGACATCCTTTAGCCTTTGAAATGCTGTCTTTACTCCCAGCATTTCAGAATCTGAAAAGCACATTTGAGAAAGTTGTATTCTTCTCATCAAATAAATATTTGAAACAAATGTTACATTATATTAGTGGTCCCGGGCTTTAAAAAAAAATCACCTTTTAGAGGGAATTCTCTTAGCATACATGGCTGGCCTTGCCCTGCAAACTGAACTTAAATGGGACATCATGAATAGAATGTGTGGGTTTAAAATTCAATGGATTATTCACATCTGTTAGGTGCGAATTAAAGAGCACAGAAACAATGCATTCTTGTGTCTTAGAGCCCATCACTGCCAAAGGCTCCTGACAAGTCTGTATCAGCATCTGTGCCAGCTCCTGTGTGGCTGTCCTGAGATGGTGTCGCTGAGCATTTTGTTTACACCTGGAATTTTTAAGAGTAGTCTTAAGCCTCTGTTCACTGAAAGTTATCATTAACAAGAATTAGTTAAGGATTATATGTACAATTAGCCCTAAAGCACATTAACCAGATGTTATGATTCACATTATTGAAAGGACGTCAGCCCCTTGAAACACTAAATAATGGAATAAAAATAATAAAGGTACCTATATTTTGACAGTGATGTTCCACCTCTGCTTTCCCCACGCACAAGCATCATCTCCCTCCCTCCCTCCCTCCCTCCCTCCCTCCCTCCCTCTCTCTCTCTCTCTCTCTCTCTCTCTCTCTCTCTCTCACACACACACACACACACACACACACACACACACACACACACACACACGCAGAATCATTCAAATGCCTTTTCTTTCTCTGACAAAAATATTCATTAAAAACATTTCACTGTGCTGCCTTTTAATATAGCACGGGCATTCAACCTGCGCGGGAAGCTTCCTGGAACCGCACAAATACTGTGTAATTATCTGGTGGCTTCCTGCTGGCTGCTGCATATTCCAAGCACAAAGTGAGCGGTGCATTTCCAGGGCCGACTCCTGTCTTCTTTGTCCCTGCTTGGAATATGAAGCCTCACTTCATTATAGTCGACCTGATCAAACTTGATAGATTTAGCCATTATTCTTGACTGTGTCAACTTTCCGCAGCTTTTCCCCTCCTTGGGCTCTTTTGTTTTGCCACCCAGGGAATGCAGAATATTGTGAGCTTAGGGTTTTCTCTTTCTAGCCTCTTCTTTCTTCCCTCCCTCCCTCTCTGGGCTCCCTCAAACCCCCTCCTTCTCCCTCCACCCCATTTCTTTCACTATCTCGCCTGCCTGCTCTCTCTCTCTCTCTCTCTCTCTCTCTCTCTCTCTCTCTCTCTCTCTCTCTCTCTCTCTCTCTCTCCCCCTCCCACCCACAGAAGCCAAGGATTCAACAAATAATGTTCCTTCCACATCATGTGATTCAAGGAAAATAAGGCTTGCAATTTTTCTCTCAATTGTCCTCTTTGGTTTTGATTTTTCCCACCCCAGTTACTATAAAAGAATTCTGCAGTAATGTTGACACACAAGGCAGAAATTCTTTGAAAATCCTTTTCTATTTCCTGTTACTGGATCAGCAACTTTTGCCCTGGGATGTTGTGGTGTTAGTCGGGTTTTTTTTTTGAAAGGGGTGTCTGTTTCATGACAACTTTCGGGGGGGGTGTTGAGAGTTCACATTTTCAAGGGTCATCCTTATCACATTTCTATACATCTTACTGCATTTTCTTTGCAAAAGACATTATATCCTTCTATAGGTAAATCCAGATGTTGTTACCACTGGTTTAACTGAACAGATTACTTTGTAGTTTTGTAGAATTGCTGTTCTAGCTCTAACTAAAATTTTAATAATGCAAGCCACATGAACATAATCAGGGCTACAGTACACTCTGACCATCATAGACCACATTACCTAAGAGACCAAGAATTTCTACTGAGCTTAAAACACCTACAAGTTCAATTTCTCTTTGGCTCTTATAAGTGAGAATTTTTGTGAATATATTTTAAATAGTAACAAGTTTATAAAATTTTTGCTTATGGTTTTTATATCGTTCTGCTGACGTTAAGGTGCTAGATGTAGAAAATGATGTTTATAAAGTCCATATGACTAATAAGCTGAAAAACGTATAAAGGTCTGAAAATGTCTTCTCAATTTCAGAGTCTCCCCTATAACACAGACCAATCCCAAAGCCCTCTCTTCCTATTCTTATTTTTTGAAAGCCAAAGTTAGGCATCGGATATAATGCTTCTCAACAAGTTTGTCACTCGGATTCTGATTGGCACTTTTGTTTTGTTCCACAGACTATAAGGTAAGTAACCACTGTAGCTTAAACTTTATATTATCCCGCTTCAATTAAAAATAAAACAATTATTTTTTAAGAGTGGCAATTCAGTTCGCCCGAAAACTTCATGGCATCTTAAAATGTAAATTGCCATGAAGCGGCACAAAGGAGAAAGGGAAGATTTTTGAAGGCAACTGCACTGATCACTTAATTCACTCGTTGCATATCCACTTGGCGTACGGTAATTAGAGTGCCACATTGCTGTAAAGACAGAAAGCTTAGGGTCCCATTCTGACTCACCCAGACGATAATACATGATTAGAAGTCAGTGACAGATCACAACTGCTGAATGACCCACCAAGGTCTTATCAAGGGCAAATCGCATAATTAGCATGCACTTCGCTGGCAAAGGAGTACAGCGCTATTGTTCCCGCACAATCAAATTAGCCCTGCCAATGAGGTCAGTGTTCTGTGACCTTAGAGACATTTCATGTTTTATTCCCTCTTCCTTCTTGTGCGCGTACATCCAAGAGCACACACACACACACACACACACACACACACACACACACACACACACACATAAACGCCACACATGCAGACACACACCGAAACAGTGTCCTCTGGACACTAGAAACATATTTTATAAAGGCATTTTTGATGTACATCACGGACTCTTTAGTTTATCTTATTGGAACGAGGAAAGCAGCTAATGCAGTCTGACCCTGGGGGGCACATATGTAATAGAGCTACTTTGACATAAATTCAACCATCTAGTAAGGCTTGCATCACGCATTATTTGCTCTTAGGATATCTATACCATCTGCTGAGTCCTAATGAAGGCTCATTTGAACCACGGGGCTCTCCTTCCTTTTAGCAATCGAAGTCACAGGTGACCTGTCCACTCTGCCTCCCCTGTTGAAATTTTCTCAAGTGTTATGTGGAGCCGTGACCATAAACTTCTCTACGAAATGATCATGCTTTAGAAATGTCTGGTTTTCTCTCTTTCCCCCTCCCCTGCCCATACAGCAGCCAGAGCACCCATGAACTGTGTCACCAACCCAGTGCATGGGATTTTGTTTTAGAATGCAGCTGCCTCAAGCCCTAAGACTTTCCTTGATCGAGGATGACGATGACATGTCCCCCTATGCTTTGCAAAGTTGTTCTAACAAGACAGAGAACCCAGAAAACCAATATCCTGACTAGCCAGAGCTTGCTAGCTTGTCTGGCTTGGGAGTCACAGTCTCATTTGTTTTTCTTACTTAGTCCTGTGTTCACCATGCTCACAAAGCCTTTGGCCTTTGTCACCATGCAGAAGCAACTGCTCCTCTTGCCCTGTTGTCTATTGTCCCTGCTGTGCCCTCTCTGTACCTGGATTACTGTCATCACCCCACTTCTCGTGACCACCTTCTGAAATTCCTATTGATTCTTTTAAAGATATGTTCACACACCCTGCCTATTGAAACCACAGTTTTGTTGGTCCTTCAAGGGAATGAGGAAGATATTTTCTTCTCTTAGAAGCTATATAATCCAAGTTTTCACTTTCTGAATCTTGCTCAGACATGATTTGTAATTTACTACTATCAAGATAAGGCTCTCATGAGCTGAGATTTCATGACATTTTGGAAAACATCGAGTCCAAATTGTAGTGTTAATGAGAAGTCTAGGGAATATGATTTTGGTAAGAGGGAGCAGCTCTGGCTTGGGGCTATCTTTGGGAAGTGGGAGGCTGCACAGTGTGGGGCGCTTTGGCTGGGTAGTGAAATGGAGAAGCACTGAGTTGAATACCAGATGACTTGGGTCTTGTCCTGGCTTTGAACTTGACCAAGTTGATTATTTGTCCCCACTGTTAGCCTGGATGTCTTCTTACGCAAACTAACTAGGCATGGCAAAAAGCTCTCTCTCTGGTAACTTCCAGAGATAAAACCCTGCTTTGGACATGTGCTTGAAAGCCTCACTGCAGTTCCTTGTTTCTTAGTAGTGATCTGTAGTGGTTAGTAGTAGTCACCCCGGCTTGAAGATCACGGCTCTGTCCAATGTAATCAACAACAACACTGAGACAGCAGAGAGGAACCTGGGAAGTCTCCCACCACAGGAGGAGAGGGCTATGGGCATTTCTGTTGTTTATAAGCTTTCTTCCCTTCCCATCTTTGACACATATACCTTCTGTAGTTAAACATTACGGGAGGGGAGGAGCCAATGAAAGCCAACCTCGTTTATGTCTAAATAGTGTCTTCCCAAAGGGTCGCCAAGAAGCCAAATTCATCTTTGAGCCAATTAAATAATTCCAGCTCCAATGTGGCCTCTTCTTTAACCATTCTGTTTTATGGTGGTTATGTTGTTTTGTTGATGCATTTTTATCTTATTGCATTGGTCCTATGCTCCCAACCATATTTTTTGGACAGATGAAGGCTTTTGATTGACTTATGAAACTAAACATTATAGATGTTCTAGGAAAAAAAACCTACAATAGATTCTATCGTCATAGAGTTCTGCCTAAGAATTTATTTCTGAAGAGTGCTACATTTATTATAAATGCCTTGACCATTTGTGCTATATGCAAAAATGGAACTTTTTTCTTGGATAGCATAAAGATCATTTATAAAGCTCTGTTGATTGTGCAAACACAGGGACGTTTCCCCTCAATGAGAAGTAATGCTGTCTGTCTGCAGAATGGTAGTAGTATTCATTGCGCCACAAAAGCTCCTGGAATCATCATATTTATAATGATTGTGATAAGCTACTCCATCCTCCTGGTATTTAGCCTTCATGGTAACTTCTTTTTGATGAAAAAATATAGAGAATTATGCACCAAGGAGCAGTTTTTATACTGGTAATGGAAATATTAAAAAAGAGACCCATTTTTTATAGATTGTCTATCTAATAGGGATTTTACGGCATCTGTAAAATATAGACACTGCACCTTGCAGCACTGTATCTGCCAGGAGGGTTGTGCTAATTTGCATAAGTTGTATATTTTCATATGTGTGCTCTGTGTACATTATATGTATCACGTAAAAATAGAAATCATGGCACCTAAAGTCTCAGGGACACCCCCATCTTAGTTATCCAGAGCAAACCACAAAATTCCCCTAACAAACAGCATTAACATTCCCCTCCTTTCCAGCGTCCCAGGCATTTGTTCCTTCCTTTTCATTGAGCTACATTTGTCTGATTTAACAAGATAAGATTTGAGCGCTGATGCAGCCCGTTGTTAATGTGGCTGCCGCATCCACCATAGCATCGACACTCAACATCAGAGGGATGCATAAATCAGGTATTCAAAAAAAATTAGATATGCAGCACACCGGCTTTATAGTTCCAGCCTCAGAAATTGAAATGGCCCAGATTAATGTATTATATCTTACACACTGTCCGAGTGAATCAACTTTAATATATTGAACAGATTCGCAGAACAAGACTTTGTTATCTAAGGAGCACTCGGAAGGAGGAATTGACCTGAGGATTTGATTTGGTTCAGGTAGTTCATGTTGTACAGCGGCATTTGAATAGTTTCACATAAAAATAAAATTTGTATTAGAAATATTTCACATCACTTCTGGGCTCATCCACACAGCAGCTTTGCAGAGGGCTAGTATCACAGAAACAATGTCCAGCCAGCCTAGGTTTTCAACCTTTGCCTCTGTCTTGGCAAAACAATATATTTGTAATTTTAATGCAGGCTGCAGTTTCTCAGCGAGGTTGCTTTTATGGGCTGAAGTTAACTAGTTAGGATTTTGACTGGAAATGGAATGCCCACTGAATTACCCCACAGTAGCAATGCCACAGCTTTTAGCCTTGCATCCCCAGCAGCACAGTGTAGGTTGACATTGCCCTATGAAGAAGCTGCTTTGCACCATAGGATGCTCTTCCCAGGAAGGACCCACTTGGATGCAGTGCAAGGCTGAGAAGACAGTTGCTTTTTTCTTGCCAGGCTAGGATACCCATGATGAGGAAATGAGGAAATGGCTTTGAGTTATGAAGCCAGGGATGTTATGACTGCTGCCCATAGCTGTCTGAAAAGAGAAAGGGTTCTGCATTCAGGCTTGCATGGCAAATCACCTCCCATCACATTTCCTATTCTGCTTCTAATGTCACCACCTTCTAGAAGGTCTTATTCATGTTTCCCCCAAGATTGTACATTTCTCCCAGGATGACAACGATAAGGTCTAAAACCATATCTTACATTTCTGGGTAGTGCCTGCATTGAGGTCTACAGGAGACTTCCCAGCAATGGAGTCTTTCGGTTTAGCCTACTTGCTAGAGCTAATGTTCTAATAGTAGTGATTTTTTTTGCAAACAGCTAAGAAAACCTATGCTCCTAAAATACAAGAGAAAGGGCAGGAACAGTCTCTAAATGTAAATATAGTGACGAAATATACACAATGGCTAACCCTTAGTGCCAGGGGAATAAGAGCCAATAGAAAACAACACTCTACCCTAAGACAGTCACTCCTGGGCTGCATATATAATTACTTCCTTTCCTTGGTTAGTCTTGCCTGCTTTCCATACCATTGGATTGCTCTAATGTTCCAGGGGGACCGAGGCTCCAAATCCTCTCACCTATTCTAACAACCAGAAATCCAGTTACCCAATCCCATGACGGATGGCCGACATTCTTTATTTCTCAGTGGTTGGTGGAGCTATGGGTGAACACGTCTGAATGTTTGATGGAGCTATAGGTGAACACATCTAAAGGCCAACATCTGGATCTTCGTTTATGATTATTCAGACTTCTTCTCACATGCTGGCATTTAGCTCTTTAGATCCCAAGACTGATGTCATCGCCAATGGGAAGCCCACCTTAGCCCTTGTCTCTCTCCACCTGTCAATCAGAACCAGGCTATGTACCTTTCACCCTTTGTGCCATCCTGCTCCAGCATTTACTTATTAGGTCACAGCTGCCTTTTTTTCTCCCAGGAGAACCAAAAGCCTCCCCAGTAAATATAGTCTTAATTCTGAGCACCATGCCGGGCACACCATATAGTTCAGTTGTTACCACCAGAATTCACTTAATCGCTTGTTCAGTAAATAGTTTCGAAAGCTTTCTCTAAGTCATAACCCATTCCCAGCTCCAGAAGCAAGGCAGTGAGCATCACTCTGACAGCACTTACCTGGTAGGGTAGCGGAGAAGCACGAATGCCTATTAAATGAACCACATGAAACTGCCAATATTTGACCATATGAGCTCGAGAAAAGTGGCGATTTCATACGGTCTAACCTAATACACTGTATGTCATGTGGAGATAATGAACACATTGGTACAGTAATGGCATTTGACAGTATCCAAGCCACGTGGTACTTGGAAGGTCTTCTGTTTAAGGTTATTATACTTCAAATGATAAATGACTTCCAAAATCATAGACAAACATTGATTACCATCAGTTGGATGGAATGTGACAATGTTCTAATGATACCCCCAAATGGCAGTTGCTGTAACCCCATTACACATGTGTGAGTTTATGGAGTGTGTGTGGTGTGGTGTGTGTGTGTGTGTGTGTGGTGTGTGTGTGTGTGTGTGTGTGTGGTGTGTGTGTGTGTGTGTGTGTGTGTGTGTGTGTGTGTGTGTGTTGGGGAGGGTGGTCTCACGCTACCCTCAAAGCCCCGGAGAAGCATGGAGCATCTGGTTCCTGTGTTGGAGCCAGCATGTTGCTATGGCCAAGATCTATCTTTGTTCCTCCTTACAGCCTTAGACCCTTTGCAGTGACACCATAAGCCACACTGCCACTCTGGGAAGAATGACTTGGAAGTCGAGTAGACCAAGGGAAAGGAGAACAGCCATTTGATCTTTCCCCACTTCCTGCTCCTCCCAGCTGGGGAAAGGTGGAGACCTCACTGTTATCACTGCAGGTGTCAGGTGGAACTCTTCCTCCTCAGCCTTCTGTCTTACTCAGAGACTGCTTGAGTCACAAGGCAGCACCCTCTGCCGAATGGCCATCACATGCTTTCCGCCAGCAGGCACATTTGCTGCGTTCTTTCTCACAGCCTGTTCTTATAATACCCAGCTTTGACAGCACATAGACTGAGGACGTATGGGAAAGTGTCAAAAAAAGTGCTAACATTTCCACTGGTTCAGATCATTAATTTTCTCAAGGAATAACTAAATATGATGATGTGGGGTTTCTTGAGAGAAAAAAAACCCTCATACACTGCCATTTCTGGAGTTTTATTTTCAATGCTGCACGGCCCTAATGCACTTCTCCTTTGCACTTAGCATTATTTTTCCATTTCAAAGCTATATTACATGAAGAAAAATAAATATTTTGTACGTGTGTGTGTGTGTGTGTTTGTGTGTGTGCATACCACACACAGCAAATGTGCCTGCTGGAGTAAAGCACATGGCTTCCATGTCCTCCAACTCAGACAAGCATGTGATGGTTACAGTTTTATGACTCAAACAGTGTCCGAGTAAACAGATGTGTAAGGGGGTAAGGGTCACAACTGCTGCTTGAGATACTATTAATGATGTCTCCAACCATTCCCCAGCTAGGAGGACCAGGAATGTGTGTGTGTATGCACATGCCAGTATGGGTGCATACGTATGTGAAGGACTAACATAAGATGTATTTTGTCTACTCTATACCTTTTAAAAATTATTTAAACTGTTTTACGTTTGTGTGTGTGTGTGTGTGTGTCTGTATGTGTGCTATGTCTGTGTGTGTCTGAGTGTCTGTGTGTGTCTATATTTGTATGTGTGCTGTTTCTGTGTGTGTGCATGTGTGTGTGTGTGTGTGAGTGTGTGATGTGTGTGTTTCTATCTATGTGTGCATGTTCATGTGTGAGTCTGTGTGTGTCTCTCTGTGTCTATGTGTGTGTGTGTCTGTGCGCATGTGTATGTGTCTCTGTGTGTGTGAGTCTGTGTGTGTGTGTGCCCCTGTGTACCACAGTGCATGCACAGAGGTCAGAGGACAGCTGGTTAGAGAGAGTGCAATATGCCAGGATTGGGAGCAGGAGCATTTGCCCTCCTCACCATCTCATTAGCCTCATCTTTATTTTATTTTATTTTATTTTGAGACATGGTCTTTCATTGAGCCCAAAGCTCACTAATTCAGTTAGACTGGCCAACCAGCAAGCTCTGACATCTTCCTGTCTCCACCACCCTGCCCCCCCCCCTCAGCACTAAGGCTACATGCATGGGTCTCCAGGCCTGTCTTTTGATGGAGTGAAGGGTCGGAACTTAGGTCCTCGCGCTTGTGCCAAAGGAGCTTTGTCAGCAGAGCCATCGCCCCAGCCTTAGTAACTTTGTATGTTTCAATAATACACAAAACAATGCTGTTCAGTTGCTTTTGCTGGGATTAGAAAAGACTTTCAAAGAAATCTAAAGCAAAGGAAAGCAAAGAGGTGTTGCTGCACGTACAACTATTCGGGGGTGAGGGTCTGTCTCACTATAGTCCTGGAGGTGAGATCTAGCAAATGGCTTTTGATGGGTAGCTTATTGAGCTGACGGAGGGCCAAGGCTTCAGAGTCATATCTGAAACATCTGTCCAGCAGCAGCTGTTCTAGGCAGGTGCACAGAGTCATAGCAGCAACCGCCAACTAGTACTGTGTCAGAGATCACTGGACGCTGTGCTCCGAGGAATTCTCTTTCCATGATTCATTTTGGCAAACTGAGGCTCGGTGTGTCCCCGGGATTCACCTGGATGGATGACTAACAAGTGACAGAACTAGCATCCAACACCAGGTCTTACCTGGAGTGTGTCACTGCCCTCCATGACTGTTTCAGGGCAGAACTCTTCAGAGACCCAGTGTTCCACAAGAGAGCTTTTGCCGCGGGAGTTGCTTCGGATGTGCCTGCAGATTCAATGTAGTCTCTGCTGTGGTCCGAATCTGAAATGTCCTCACATGATTTAGCGCTCAGATCTCAGCTGGTGGCAGGGTTCTAGAGGCTTGGCAAGGCGTGACCTATCAATAGGAAGTAAGTCAGAAGGGCAGGTCCTTCAGTGTGCTATTTCTACTCACGCTCTGCCTTCCTCTCTGCTCTCTGGTCCTGTGAACAGTTTCTGTCATACACCATAAATGAAATTGGTCCACCATGCCTTTCCTGACATTGTGAACCAAGAGAAATCTCCATCTTCTTTATGCTGTTTCTAATGGGTGTTTCCTCACAATAATGCAAAATAAAGTGCACGCTCTCCACATCTCTATCCAAGTTGTGTTTGCAGTCATTTCCTTTTCTTCTTCTTTCTTTCTCAAGGATTTAAGGCCCTTTGAAATCTTTGTCCTTGGCTTCTACCCAGACACTTAATCATCAGGGAGCCTGTTACAGGGGACTGAACGATGTGTGAAAGCCTTTCCCCTCAGCATCTCTCGCCCTGGCCCAGCAAACATAGACATGTCACCAGATCTTTCAGCATGTGTGCATCACTAATTGAAATGATTTACAATTAATATTTTCCTGAGAGCAGGAAGAAAGTTCAGGAGCCTTGGTGTCACTATCTCCTTCAATAAACTCAATTTTGGTCTGGACTTCTGGGTTGTTGTTGATGGTGTTATTGCTGTTGTTCTTATTGTTGGTGGTGTTGGCGATGGTAGTGGTTGGTTTGCTCATTTCTTGTTGTTTTTTTTTTTCTGCTGTCACCTATCACACAAGACAAATGTCACATAGACATGAACTTATGGCATTCCTTTCAAAGCTAGACATGACTGGTTGTAATTCACAAGTAAATATGACATGCACATAGTCTTACATGCAAGATTTGTCAACTGTGGGGCATGACCTCATTTGGGGCCACCTAACTGAATTGGGGGGCAGCTGTGAATTATTTGGCAATAGTCTTAAGGTTTCTGAACATGCAAGAACCAAAACATTCCAAATCAAACATGCAATGAATCTGGGTTTTTCTTGCAGTAATCACCCATGTTGCATTGTACTGCAACCCTGGTCCTGAACACAGGGCAGAACCCTGCACCGTATCTGCTGTGCCAATAACGCCCGTCCGTCTGTCTGAGATTTGTGACTCCTGTGTGCTGTGAACTGCACTGTTTTATGGGGCAAAATCTTCGACTCTTATAGAAAAATAATTTTTAATTATGGGAAACAGAGATTTTTAATGTTCTCTTACTATCATTTTCTGTCCATGGCATTATCAATAAGTATTGGGCTAATGTTTAATTCTAAGACGTCCTATTTGAGTTGTTGACTTGAGTTGCATTTTTAAAAAATTCATTAAGTGAATTTTGGCTTGAGATTTTGGGCAGAATTTCCCACAGTGTCTGAAATGGCCTTAAACATATTTCTGCCATTTTGTACTACATATTTATGGAAAGCAGATTTTTCAACTTCGGTGGTTAGAAACATAAACTGTCAGTGATCTCTGGACAAGGCTGTAGATACTCTAAGGCCTACAGTATAAAATACTTAGTTAATATTTAATCTTTATGTAAAAAATAAACAAGCTTAGCCATCTTATTAGGATGCAAATATACTTTTATTTACCAAGTGATAAAACTATATGTATGAAAAGAATTGTTTCCAAAAACCGGAAACAATTAGGGAATAGCTTTATCAGTAAATCAATAAATCCTTGATTTTTATTATCTATTTCATATACTTACATTTTTAAGGACAGGTAAAGATGTCAGATGAAAGGAGTTTGCTAGTGAGAAGAATGTAGAAAGCTCTGCCCTAAACAGTTAGACACCACGCGTTAGGAGCTTTGTATATGCAAGGGTTTCGCGCCACGTATAGTGTTTCTTGGAGGTTTCACGGAATGACATTGAATAGACTCCGTTAGCACATTTTCCAGATGATGGAAGTGAGGTACCTAGAGTTCAACAGATGTGCACAGCTGAGAACGTGCACAGCTGAAAATAAGCAGGTTGTCTCCCCAGCTTGTCTTCCTAGCCACTCCACTCAGTTGTCTCCCCAGGGCGGTAAGAGGCCTGCCTTCACAAATAAAGCAGATGGGCCCCAGGGGTTGAGGTTCAAAACTGGGAAATTTTAAAACCCTTTGAAACAGATTAAAGAGAGATGCGGGAACTCAAGCAGTTTCTTCAACCAGCAAAGCATTCGTCTTTGATTTATTTATTTTAGTGGAAGGTTCTCTTTATATGTACTGTACAGACCTGTTCCATTTAAGAACACCTTAAAACAATGCTCACTGCTTATTCCTACCCTGTTTGAGTTCCTCTGGAAATTTCTTACAGCATTTTTTTCTAGGCCCGAGATCACCAAATGAGTCGTTTTCTGGTAAAGTAAATCAGAGCAAACCAAGCACTAGGCTAACGTCTAAGGAGAATGATTGTGGGATTTTATAGACAATATTACGGCACCGCTGAAGGATGATGTTTGGAGTGTGCCTCAGAACTCGCTTTTTGCTTATCTTATGGGCCCAGAATGCTGCAAGTACGCTCACCTGAACGTCACGGTTCTCTTAGGTGCTCTTTAACAATGGCACTGTGCTGCAGCGAAGCCTGGGGGAGTCCTGGTGCCCAGTGTTGGGAACTATGCTATTTCAAAGCAAGATTCTCATAGGCTCCCAAGGATCTCTTGTGCCCAGGCTTGCAGTCACTGTGATACTGTGTAGAGGCCCCTCAGAGAGTCATTACTTTGCACATCTTTAGAAAGGGGACTAGGAGGATCAGAAAGAGTGGAAGAAATTCTTGGCAATGTTCATAGAGCTGTCTAAGTAACAGCAATAATAACATAAAGGGGCGGGGCGAAGGTAGATGTTCAACCTCACTCATCCATGTGTTTGCACATCTATCACTGTGATGCTCCGACATTGGTACCAAAGGGACACAGACAGTATTGTCTTCATCAGTGGCCCCCATGGGGTAGAGTGACGTGACACCCTAAGGATGATTTTTCTCTCAGACGAAGAAAAGATTCAGCTTGAGATTAAGTGATAAAAACGGACCTTGAAAATTATCTAGGTTAAATATTTCTGTATCCTGTGACAGCAAAGGAAGTTGTGACTTTGCAGGTGTCAGTTACCTTGCTGATGACAGGCAGGGGACAAACAACATTCTTCTGCTTCTAGCTGAGGTTTCTTTCACCTATGCCATGCTATATTGGTTTTCATGCTGGTCCACTGTGAACATTGGATATGTTTGTATATTTCCGAGTATAGCTATCATTACATCATGTAGAGGAGTCTACTACCCCAGCCATTTGCAAGTAGGATGAAGGCACTGTGTGCACATACCCATAGCTGGGCCTAAGAGAAACCTTGAGCTAAGAGCTCAAGACACAGCCCTTCCTTCTAAAGTTCTGTCACAAAAAGCAATCATTTGTGCAAACCCCCAAAAAGCATTGCCCAAAAAAATGTCAGGCCTGAGTAAAACAGATACATGAGGGTGTTTAGCCTTCTAGAAAACCCATTTCTTCATGGGGTGTAGAAAGAAATGAATTTTCAAAGTGGTGAAAAAAATGGAAATTATACCTTCTTGTGGTTGTGAAGGAAAGTTTTCATAGGGAAGGAAGGGCATAGGTAGGCAAGCAGAGGCTGTGCATACAAGCAGGAATAACACCCATGTGATATGACAGACACTTTCTTTGAAAGATATTGACATGACAAGCTCCTAGGAAGACAAGACTTACCTACTGGGGCATCATTCCATCTGATTTAAGAAAAAATTTAAAGGGTCTACAAGTGGGAATTTGTTCCTATAAATGCCTTCATATTTTAAAAGCAAATGTGATTTTTCTCCTATTTAACAAAATTTATAAAAATACTTGTTATTGATGCCAAGATCCAGCTTTGATTACCTAAGATTGAAGATGGTTAAGGGCCTGCCTCCTGGGTGCTGGAGAGATGGCTCAGTAGTTAAGAGCACTGCCTGCTCTTCCGAAGGTCCTGAGTTCAATTCCAAGCAACCACATGGTGGCTCACAACCATCTATAATGTGATCTGATACCCTCTTCTGGCCTGAAGGTGTACATGCAAGCAGAACACTGTATACATAATAATAAATAAATCTTAAAAAAAAAAAAAAAAAAAAGAGCCTGCATCCTGCCAGGGTAATAGGAGACCTTGTTAGTTGGGAAAGTCCCAAGGTCATTGGTCTTTATATAATCTTGGGAAGAGCTCTTAACTCCTCCCTAACTCCTCCACCAGCACCAGTGGCACCACCATACTCTCGCAGAGAGCACAGATTGCTGCCCAGCTCCTTGGAGAGAGGCCAGTGCATTTGTCAGGAATTGAAAAGTTTTGGAGCCAGCTCGAGGACTTTCTGGTACACAAAGTATTGGCTGAAAATGTGGTAAGTATTAAATGGGATGTTAATTTTCATGAATATTTCCTCATGATTGTAGCTTGTGGTCATTGAGCAATTTAGCAATCACCATGTGGTCTGTTGGACACACCGCCTGGGTGAAGTTCAAAAAATTAGCAGCCAGACAGTGGGGAGGATGCCAGAACTCAGATTCATGTGTTTTCAGTTCTTTTTTTTCCTCCCTTCTTACCTCAGTGGATGGATTTCTCTTCATTAAAGCTTTAGGTGCCACCATATGCATGGAGTATGTGTCTATCCCCCATACTGTTGTTCTTACTTTCAGAATTGCCAGGCTTGTACACAGGCTCTACACTGTATGAATCAGTGAACCTTTGCTTATTCAATCTTGGCTTCACCACACAGGACAATAGTGCGTCCATAATTCCAAGAGCACTTCGCCATAGGTTCAGGAAGTTCTCCCATTCTACTCTTCATAATGAGCTTAAGAAGGGACAGGCTAGCAGGGGAAGAAGTGTTGATACAAGGCCAACCAGGCATGATGGTTGTGCATTTAATGTGATTGCTGCCTTAGCTTTTCCTCCTACTCTTTCTACATCATGTGATCTCAATTGGCTTTCAAAATAACAATGAGGTGTCTTAGAGGAACTCCTCTTTAAAAAAAAATCCCTCATTTCCAAGACCATTCTTCAGAGATGAAGGTGACTTTGTCCAGGATGGTACAGCTACTGAAATATAGGTGCTTGGCAGTATCGCCCTTCACTGCCATCACTTCTCCACCCAAGCTACCACATAGTGACCCTAGGAATGTGTTGTTGAAGATACCATAAGCTTTTCATTGTGTATCTTTCTGTATCTTTAATAAACCATAGCAATGATGGTTTCTGTGCTCGTTGACTGATATTAAAATATGCTTTCTTGAACAGATGATGAGTAGAAGTGTTCCACGTGTCCTAAGATTTGTTTGTAACACACGGACTCGATGTATCCTATAGGTGCATCCTCTGTGGTATATGTAGGAAGCAAATGGTATTTTGACATCTCCTCAGTGAAAACTCACCTGCCTACCACTTTGCATTTCACCCTGCCATTCTTTGTGTTAAGAGCAGCCATTTGACAGATTCTCTTCAACAATCCTTATCATTTAATCACCAACTGTAGCAGACACAAGAAGTCAAACAGGTCAAGGTTATACATCACTGGTTACTGTAGCAACACAAGAAGTCAAACAGGTCAAGGTTATACACCACTGGTTACTGTAGCAACACAAGAAGTCAAACAGGTCAAGGTTATACACCACTGGTTTGAACCTTTGACACCTGATGCCACCTTCTGAGAATTAAAGAGTGAATGAATATAAATAATTTACTCATAAATCTGATTTATAGATTCATATGACCTATGGAGAATTATACATGTAATTAACATTATTATAGTAAAGTACATATGTCTATTTTTATAAGCCTATTTCCTCCTATATATTTATACAGAAATATATGTATTTTATTAACAATATCAGAAAGTAAATTGATCTCCCAATAGTTCCCTTCTTTAAGTACGTATGAGAGTTAATTATTTGACAGAATTTCCTATAAACTGTTTTATACATGTCTCCTTCAGAATGCAGATACATGGATTCCTTTCTAAAAGGCTTGCATTCCTTTAATCAGAGCTCACTTGTTTTTGCTAACAGTTTTAGATATGAAGGTCTTTAGATTCTTTGAGGCACTGTGACAGGTCTGGTTGTGTTCTCTTCTTTGAAGAGAATACCTGGTCTCGTGTTCCTCATTTTTAGCTCATTGGTCTCCTAAATTCTCATCATTTGCCTGTTCTTCTCTGTCTTTAGCTGCAAAACATGGTATAAAAGCCTAAACGTGCTGCCTCGAGTGGGAGTGGGTTACACAGCTTTGAGTGGTTGGGTCTGCAAATGTGGCGGGGGAAAGACTCGCCTACTCCAGGGCCCTGCTTTCTGCTTTCTCTGGTGTTTCTAAGCTGGCCTATAAAAAGATGGCTTGCCTGATGAGTGCAGAATTTCTCTCCATTATAAATACAAGAAGATGCTTACGAAAACATAAATCTTACTGGGATTAGCAGTGTTTAGTTTGGGATGACCAAAGGATAAGAACTTCTGGCTGTGCAAATGAGAGGAGTGGTTTTGTTTGTGTTTGTCAAGGATGAACCTATAAGCAAACTACAAAGGATATTGCCTTTTTCTCACCGCTGGCTCTCGTTCCTGGGAGCTCCGCAGCATTCCTTCCGAAAGCGGCATGAAAGAGTTGATTTTCATTTTATGTTGTGCTTGCAAAGCATTAGCATGATGTTCTAACACTTGTAAATGAATACAGCTCTTGCCTAATCTGTCATTTTAATGCCTTATAGATTTTATTTCACTCCATGTTGTACCAGATTCTCAATAATAATAATCAACGGCTTTGTTGTTCTCTGGCAGAAATTAAATTTCTGCAGTGAGTGTGCAACTAATAAAAGATGTTGCTTGAGGAAACAAAAAATAAATATGATGAATCATAAAAGTTGGGGGGGGGTTGCTCCTAGATGAAAGACAATTACGGGCCTAGTGGTGAATTGTCTGATTCTCATCTTGTCAACAGCTTAATAACCCTCAGAAAGTCTTTAGCCCCGGTGCTTATGTCTGAGCATTAACCTTGTGGACTTGGGGTTTTCCCTGAGTTCATTTGGAAGCATTAAAATAAAAGGTGAGGTATGAAAATGGCCATTCCCTTTTCTGTGCACCCCAGATAAGTTTGCTCACAGCTGCCAGTTTGTGCTTTCACATACCTTTTATCTTGTCCCCTGTCACAAGCTATCCAGAAGAGCGGCATTAAAGGCAGCGATGTGGGACTCCGAGTACTGGCAAAGGCTGTAAAGTGGAAAATAAACAGTGTGTCTATCACCAGGCTACAAGAACGCGGCCCTCATAGCTCGGAAATGACAGTCAGTGGCGAGCAACTAATTGGTCACCAGCTTTGGAAGAGATATATTCTTCCAGACCTCTGTCACTTGCCATGTTCTTTAAACTCATGAAAGAAAAACACACCAGGTTGAAGTGTTGGCACTAAGCTCCAAAGAAGAAAATGGAGACCCAAGGCTGCAAGGCTGGACAAGCACTTTGGAGACTGAGAGATTGGGGACATTCACTGTTAAAAAGAAAGTGTTCGTTTCCTGTGATATAACAGGTTTGCCCCATTGGGCACAGGTAGCCTGTGAGTTATGTGATGACTGTGGTATATCATGGAGCATCCTCCTGAGAGTGAGTTTAATGTGGTGACTGAGTTTTCATGTGTTCCTTCCCCCCTTTGTCTTCTATCTTGGTGAGGTTGTAACATTAATGAGCTCCATACAAGAGGCAACATGTGCATAGCCTAAGAGAAGTGGGTGGGGTCTTAAGCAAACACCAATTAAGGAAAAGGAAACTAAGTGTAAGTGATGGGCATTTACAGGCCTGGCTTTATAATTATGCCATAATATTAAGTTTAAAGATACCGAATGAAAGATTCTCAAGACGTAAATGAAATTTACTTAGGCTTTCATACTTGAACACTAAATGTAGAAACTTCATCTATGGAAAAAGAAAGAACAAAATCAAGCTTCCTGCCCTCATAAACCTCTCATTTAAATGTCTGCCCCCAGTCAGTGTAACTTGTTAGTGATTCTTTCATACGTCCAACTGAAACCATCCCCATAGGACTAACCATTTGGTTACCTTAGCAGAGATGAACATAGTCCAAGAGTTGTAGGATAGTTTTCAATCCTATCGGCTTGTAGCTTTATAAATTGAACGCTGATGCCATGCTGGTGGGCCTTGTATCTGCTGGCCCTGAACAGCATTAGAGGATTCCAGACCTCTAGAACTGTGCCTTCTCTTTTATTGGCACCTGTACATTGCGCAACTGCTCTTGCCAGATTCTTACAGAGGCAGGAGACTACAGCAGTGAAAGTTCCATAAGAGTTGACTGAAAGCCATGCTGTGGTTTGAAGGTAAAATGGCCTTCACAGGCTCCTGTTGGCCATAGGTGGTAGCATTATTTTGGGAGGATATGGAAGCTCTGGGCCTTACAGCCCATCTTCTGAGTGAGGTTCATGTGTGTCCTCCTAGCACTCAGGATGTGAGGCAGAAAGACTGTGCATTTGGCGCTAGCTTGAGCTACTATAGTAAGATCTAGTCTCAGAGGTGGAGGAAGGAGAGAGAGGAAATAGAGAAGAGATAGAAAAACTCAAACAAAACAAACTAGAATTCCTCCCGTTTTCCTTCCTTCTCTTCTTTAGGGGTGGGAGGGGATGCACAGTCTCTGTGGCTTCTTCTGCCTTCATTCTCATTTTCTTTCACAGGCAAGTAGTCCTCTAAATTCCTTGCACATTGAGTCCTATCTTGGCAGAGGTTTCTGGAGGATCTTAGAATTCACGTTTTTAACATAATAATAAAATTTGCATTGTTTCCACCATTCAGTGTATGCCAAATAGCGTGTTACTGTGTTCTCTCATTTAATCCTCGCAAATCACAGGACATGTGCCCTCTGTTTATTGGCTGGGGTTTGTGAGCATTTGCCTCAAAGGAGGCTCAGGCCAGTCTTTGTTACACAGTGAGACCCTGTGTCAGCCATAACAACATCAACAAGCAGACAACAAACCCTGAAGAATTACATGTATTTAGAAGAGGAAAATCCTTTATAGGGTAGTGGGTTGCAGAGTTACCACATGAAGAGCATCCTGTTCTGTTTTACCACACAGCTCACGGTCTCAGGCCCTAAACCATCACCACTTTAGAGTAACTACAATGAATGCCCCCTTCCAAATCACATAATAATAGTCATTGCGTCTATGTGCCCTTGGATGTAGCTGTGGCTGAAAAAAATGAAGGGTTTGTGACACAGTCGAAGGCGCAGTGGCTTTGTTGTTGGGGACAGTGAGTTGAGATGCTGGGAAGGGTGATGTGCAGAGGACGCAGGTGTCTCTTGGGAACTGACCACCCAAAGGTGCCTCGGGTCCTGGTGCTTCCAGGTTGAGTTGCAGCTCGGAGCAGCGTGAACCCATGCAGGAAGCAGAAGCTCTGCTTCCGGCTTTCCCACCCATGACCCAGAGCATTTGCAGGGGAGCCTTGAGGTCAGAATGGAGTATTTGTAAGAAAATGAGAAAAAAAACCACAAATGTTCCCCTTTCAAGGTTTCTGTTTGACAGTGTTTGCTAGACAAAGTAGAAATTCACAGCACAAGTCCTTAGCTCAAGAGCTCCACTCGTCAGCAGTTATTCTCTGTCCTTTCATCCAGCCTGCTGGCTTAGAAAAAGGAAAAAGAGAAATTTATCCACTCAAAGTGAGCTTTTTGCTAAACTTGTGTCTTTCCCTTGTTTGTCATGTTAATTGCATCCCAAACAGCCCCCTTTCAGAGAATTCTGCAATCAAACTCTGAAGACCCATCAGATGTACAATGGCTTTTAAAGTGGACTGGTTTTTTTTTCCCAAGGAATAATGAACATCATAGGGTATTTACCTCGAAATAAATGCAGATTGTGCTCCCTTGTGTTCCTGCTCTTCACTCCTGTGTGACCTGGTACACAGAGGTGTTTATGCGCTTGCTCTTTAGCTCCTGTACCCATAGAGTGGAGACTGCATTTCTTCCCACAGGGAAATCACAGGTTATGCTGTATGCCAGGCATCTGAATCACATTTATATTTGTTCAATTAATAAGCCAATCTTGCACCTCCACCATGCCATCAGTCATATTTTAAATGTGTATACCGGAGATGAGTTGTTTGTATGCCCTCTTTGGCTGGAGGACAGCGGTGGCTTCAGAGAACTCCCAGGAAGTGCCTTCCTCCACAGCGTCAGACTGTGTGGCTTTCAGCTGAATGGGCATAGTGTATACCCAGAAAAATGTAAGGAAAGCAAAGGAGAGAGAAGGAGAATGTGGTTTGGGCTTTCCAAAGTGAAGAGGAGAGCACTGCTAAGCCCCGTTGTCCGCAGAGGCCTGGCTGTTCAAGTGTCACTCACTTCTGGTGTTAGCTTGTGCTACGAAGGAGTGACTCCATGCTACAAAGCCTCCTGAGAGTTCACATCATGACCAAAGTATTACAATTCTGTTGCAGGATGAGGTGGGCATGGCTCTTTTATGACTACATCAGGAAATCCCCTCCTCACCTAAAGTGAGATCGGGACCCCTTCCCAGCTTGGTCTCCCTGCTCGTAAACACCAACAAGGTGGCCCTGCAGGAACATGTAGGGTGGCTTAAGAATGTATGAAGAGGATGATCCAAATATATGACTTAGTTGGGGGGGGGGGAGATTTCGAGATTATTCATTTGAGACAGTGTGGTGGTTTGAATGAAAATGGCCCGTATAGGCTAATAAGTTTGAATATTTGGTCCCCAGGCAATGGAGTTGTTTGAGATGGATTAGACTGTGGCCTTGTGGGAAGCTGGCACTGGAGGTGGGCTTTGAGATTTTAAAAGCCCACACTAACTGCCGTGTAGGTGTTGCATTCAGATCTGTTGGTAAAGCTCTGAGCTATTGCCCCAGCTCTGTGCCTGTCTTCCCACCATGATGACAATGGACTAGCCCTCTAGAGCTGTAAGCAAGCCCCCGCATACACGATTCCCCTGCTAGCTCATGGTGTCTCTTCCCAGCAACACAACAGTGACTGTTAATCCCATCAGGCAAGAATAACACCACTGGGGCTAGAGAGATGGTTCAGTGGTTAAGAGCACTGCTTGTTCTTCCAAAGGTCCTGAGTTCAAGTCCCAGAAAACACATGGTGGCCCACAACCATCTATAGTGAGATCTGGTGCCCTCTTCTGCCATGCAGGGGTACATGCAGTCAAAACACTGTATACATAATAAATAAATAAATAAATAAATAAATAAATTTTTTTTAAAAAAAAGAATAACACCACTAACATAATCTTGAGCCAAACTTGAAGCAAGCTTGATTTTATTGGGGTTTACCCAATAGTTGGCCAGCAACTGCCTCCTAAGTTGGTTTTAAGAGAGCAGCCCCCAGTCTATTTCTTTGGCCCCTTTTAAGGAGTAAAATAAAAACTATTTCCAAAGCAAGTTTACAGAAGTGAGACAATGAGGCAATAAGGAAATATAGAAAAAAATCGAAACAAAACAAAACAACAAAAACCATGTGGTGGTCATGAGATTAGGGAGGGCTGCTAGAGAGGGTCAGGGAGGGTCTGAGAGTTCTCTGAAACAAGTCAAGCACAAGGATTCCGGCAGGTCGGTTTCAGGAAACAGATTTTAAAAGAGGAGCTCAGCTCTTGACAGAAAATGGAAACATATTTTTAACAATGCAGCGGAATGGCTCCTGCCTTCAAACAGAATCAGGTAGGTTCCTCAGACCACCGCAGATAGAAGGGGACAAAGGGACAGAGGCTGACATGTCTTGTCTTCCCCTTGCATGTACTTACATCCTGGAAGAATCTGGAACCACTGTGGAATCCAAAGCTACACTGACATGTACTGTGGGTTAGCCTTAGTGGGCCCCACAGAACTTAGTTCATCACTCCTGTGCTCCTTGCCTAAAGATGACTTAGGAATGAGAAATATCAAAGGAAAGTCTTTGGAGTTCTTGACCAAGCTTTAGGGTGCACCTCCGGGAGTGTCCATCAGGTGTCGATGTGCCCTTCCCTCAGCAGATGTGCAATTCTGCTTTGAGGCATCTGTATATGAGTGGTTGTGGTATTCGTTCCTCCTAGATCAGCAGCTCATTATAAACCGACATTACCTACTCAGTAAACAGGTGGCCAACTCTTGCTTTGTTCTGGGTGCTAGGGACGGAAAGGAAAAGACACCATTGCTAGCATTTTGAAGGTCACAAATGGCAAAAAAAAAATAGACATTTTATCAAGAATCATATTTGTATGTCTTAGTTAGCCATCTTGCAAAAGGGAGAACACAGGAAGGGGCTGGAAAGTTGATGTTTAGAAAAAAGAGACCATTAGATGATATTAAATGTAAGGACATTAAATTTAAGTGAGAAATAAAATTCAATATTGAATATGTGAATTCATAAGTCTCTTATGTGAATTGTATGCTTATGTATGATATGCATGCGCATGTGCATGCATGTAGGGGTCAGAGACAGCGTCTCTCTTTCTTGGCTGTACCTCTTACTGTCATGGAGCTCACTCCCTAGGCTCTTCTGGGTGGCCAGGGAGCCCCAAGAATCTTTCCCTGACTCCCAAGTACAAATCCCCCCCACATCTGGCTTTCCTCCCATGGATTCTAGGCTGGCACACATGTCCTTACCTTTACAAAGCAAGTGCTTTTACTGTCTGAGGTGTCTCCACAGCCACACATGCATGTTATTATTTACAAATATGTGCTAAAGTCCTTAAACGTCCTGAGATAGAGATTTGGGGCAACTGCTCTTTCGAATAATTATGATGAACAATTGGTAAACAATTGCTAAGTGTCCCATACCTCAAGTTAATATAGTGCTTTTCCAGATGCACTAAAATCTCTTTCACGTCCTCTATCATGGGATTTTGTAGCGTTGCCTTCCCGCTCTCTCAGTGAGCCATATAACTAATGGTTCTACCTCTGACCATGGCCTTCTTGGCCATCTTAGAACTTCCAGTTTGGAGAAAGCTGAATTATTTACCATAAATGCACTGTGATAATATTTGTATGAACATTTGAAGTCAACCTCTGTGATCACTCACACATTCACACAATTTCCCGGGGCCACCCAGGCCTAGAAATTAGAGTCATGACCTTGCTTTTGAACTCCTTTTTCTAGAAGTCTTGCTCTTTTCCCCAATGCCTACTCAGCAAGAGATTTGCTTCTACTTTGAGGGAGTTGTTCAAGGTTTCTCTGCCACATCACCATCAGCATATAAGACTAGTGGGTGTTTGCCTTTTGGGGGGACTGTCTTGCATACTGTAGGGTGCTTGGCGTTATTGCTGTCTGCTACACACTAGAGGTTAGTAACAGCCTCTCTTGGAGTTCTACTGCTATGAAGAGACACCATGACCATGGCAACTCTTATAAAGGAAAGCATTTAACTGGGGCTGACTTACAGCTCAGAGCTTTAGTTCATGATTGTCACGGGGAGAAGCAAGGTGACATGCAGGCTCACATGGTGCTGGAGAAGGAGCCCAGAGATCTATACCTGGAATTGTAGGCAGCAGGAAGAGACTGAGGCACACACTTCATTCCACAAAACCACACCTACTCCACCAAAGCCCAGCCTCCCAACAGTGCCATTCTATGAGCTTGGGGGCGGGGGGGGGGGGGGGGCCGCATTTCCTTTCAAACAACCACACATCCCCTGGCCTCTGCTATTTGTAATGATAGTGTCCCCTCTCTTTGCTAAGTGTTCCCTGGGGGGAAAACTATCCCAACTTAAAAAAAATCAGTGAGTTGGTATCACATAATACGAGGCATTTTTAAAAAGTACAGAGCATTTTGACAAACAATGGAATCACTTGTAACTGACAAAAACTAATGTGAAATGTGAATGAGACAAAACAATTATTTGAGAGGTTTGTTTGTTTGCTTCATCTTGTTTTGCATGTCAATCTACCTCTAATCATAGGAGTTTTGGGGCTGTAAGTAGTGACTGGAATTGTATTTGCTTTGATCCTGGTTGACCCGGAAGGAACTAGATTTTGAACACTGATCTGAGAGTGGGTGGGAAAGCAACCTTGAGGATCCAAAGACAAAATAACAGGTTTTTTTTTTGTTGTTAGTGGTGACTGATAACATCTGAGTCATTGAATAAAATCTAGCCACGAGGCAATGTGGCCACTCCTGCTATCCACTGGGAGTTTTTCCCCCCCAAAAAAACAGCCAGCAAAAAAGAATCACAGTACACAGGAGAAGATTCTTTAAATCTTGTTATAATATGGCTAAGATCACAGCGCAGTAGCCAAGGGCACTGTTTCTGAATGGACTAGCTGATTTCACTCAAAGGGCGTCCTCTCACATTCTAGTTGGAGGGTCTTTAGACCTTGGAAAAGAGATGCAATTATCTGTGAGCTGAAATAGGGCTACATCTGCTTGGCCAGTACATGGCTAGTTTCCCTGGAGAATTAATGGGCCAACAGCCCACCCGCCTCAGCAAGCTTGCTGTCCATTGGTTAGATTTATATTGGATAGGAAACCAATAGGAATCCAGCATGCCACAAAAAACAGCTTGCTTTAGATAGCCAAAACTGTCAGTTAGGTAGAGAAATTACATACAAAACTAGGATTTCAGAGACCCGAACTTTTCGTGAATACCTGGGACCTGGTGCCCTTTGACATCAAACTACAATAAGGACCAGCTGGGGTGAAGTGGTCCACTAAGTTTGCAGTTCTTCAACGCTTGGTACTGTCCAGGAAGCAGACACAGGAACACTTTATTTGGTAATTGTTTCCCCCGATCTCACCTAAGTTCGGACTGCAGGTCCTTTGTGTGGACCGGTGCGGGTTCAGTGCTAGCACCCTCTGAACTTCCTGCTGCCGAAAGGAAGAGTAGCTGTAGTGTGTCTTTGTCAGAATGCATTAAACCTGCAAATAAACAATGTAGCAGGACTCAGTTTAAACAAAACGAAAGCTTAGAAGCAAAAGAGTTCTCTCTACAGAAGCATGTGTAACAGGATGAAAATATACAGCAAAGGACATTGCAGGAGCAAAGCAAGGTAGATCCAAGGCAACGTTCAGATCAGTTTATCTCGTAACAATAGGACACATAGACTTTCAACCCACTTGAACATTAGCTTTTGCATAATTAGGAGTCTGTCACCACCAGTTCTTAGCACAAGAGGCAGGAGCGTTTTAGAAGCTGCTTGCAATGAATTGTGAGTCTATTACATTTTTCTATTTCTCTCCGTGTTTTTCTTTTCCCTTTAACCACAAAACACCCTAAAGATCATTTCTCTAATGCATTGCTCTGTCAAATCTGTATAAACAAGTATAAATGTTAAAAAAGTAAAGAATACTAATCAAGAGACACAAGGCATACACTGCTTAATAAATCTTGCCTTCAATTTATTTGTCTACTATTACAATGGCAGAGGAGATATCAATTAATATAGGCAAAGAGGACCCATAATTTATAATTAACTGGCAAGTGGTTTGTAGCAAACAGCAGCACTGAGTCTAATAGCCAGTAGAAAAATAACTAGTGTTGATTTGTCCCTCGGCAAATTAATAGAGTGCTTAGCAATGACAGGGTTACATAAAACTGCTAAATAAATAATCACCAGTGAGTTCGAGTGAATCATATCTTTAACAAGCTTAATCTGAACCTCTTGACATCTGTAGACTACGAAGAGATTCAGTGATAAGAAAGAGAAGACACAGAGCACATGGGAAGGCCGCTCCCCAGCGCTATGAGATCATGCTCTTATGTAATGAGAAATAAAGAAACATTTTTATGGCAAAATTACATTGAAAAATGATTTTCATTATAATTAGAGGGAAATTATAAATGATATATCATGGAAACGCTGGACTGGAATTCACCAGATGCGAATTTCACTACATCTCTTAACAATGGAAACACATCATTTTAGTCATTTTTGATATATTCTTGCTCGTTTGCTTCACTTTTATTGCTCACCTCTGCTCATACCAGACATCCCCGCTCATATGTCATGGCAGCCACAGCCATGAAGCTTATTTTGAGTTGTTATGGCTCCACAATAGAAGAAAATGAGTAAAGGTTTGATACTTCAACAATTCCCTGGTCTCCTCTGCCACTCCCAGTCAGGCATAAGGCCTCTAAGGTTTCTGTCATGGATGTTTTGTTATTCACGGTTTTTATTTTACACTGTTTACATTGCTGGGAATGAACAGATTTTGTAATGCCTTGGGTTTCTGTCTCTTAAATGACCCTTATTTCTACCTGTATTAAAGTTGTCCTTCTATCTAATTGTTGCCCTATGCATGATTTTGACAGTGAATTCCACCACGTGTTTTGATGACGTTCATACGTATGCAAGACTCTCAGTCGACGAGGAGGTGCCTCAAAGCTTAAACAGAGACCTGGTGTCCAGTGCAATAAACATGTGTTCTCATTGGTGCTCAGAGGAGACACATGACAATGACCAATTCCGTGTAGAGCTGCTTTACCCAATTGTCTGACTCTGAGTAATTTATAACAAAAAGGAGTTAATTTTCTCACAGTTCTAGAAACTGAGACATTCAAAACCAGCGCATTCCATGGTTCTGTGTGGGAAGGGCTACTCTTTGCTTCCGGTTTGATACCGTGAATGTTTAGTTCTGTATGTAGGATACAAATATCCGTTTCAGGACAGAGGGATAGAAAGTTTAAAAATGGGTAAAACACTATGTGAAACCTCTTTAGAAAGGCTTTAACCTCCTTGTAGGAGACAGGAGTGCTCACGACCATCCGTCTCCAGTGCTTACTAATGCTGTTCCGATGACTGAGTGACCATGAGTACTGGGAAGGGTGCAAACATCCAAACTGTTGCCCTCTAGAATGTGGCACTAGGAAGTCATGGCCTTTACCATGCTCCAGGCCTTTGCCGCACAGGGCTCAACCTTTCGTGGGGTCTTTGGCCAGTTCACTGACAAATGCCTTGGTTCTGGGAACGCCTCTTCTTAGGAATTTGCAGTTATACGTGTGTGTTTGTGGTTCTTTTTGCCCCAATCAGGCCAACTGAATCTGTGTGAGTGAGTGTGGGGGTCTGCTTTGTTTTGTTTTGTTTTCCTCTAAGATAATATAATTATGGGAATGAGACCAGTTGAGCCTCCAGAGTCAATTAAAGAGGAAGTGGGGCACAGAAAAAGAAGATCCATGTGACTCTCAGAGAGGCCTTGACAAATTATTTCTGGCTTTGAAGACACAGGAGTCTGGTTTTGGTTCTTAGCTTAAACCTCACGTAACAACCATGAGAGCTGGCAGACACTGAGTTGTTGCTGTGTGGGGGTAACTTACGGTGAGGGGCTCTGTAGAGACTTCACATCCCCCTCACAATGCTCACATCCCAGTTCTCAGAGATATTGCTCTCCTGACTTTTAGTTCATATTTCCAGCAGGCCTTGGCTCACCCTTATACTCTCTAAGAAGCTTATGCTTCTTCTTGGCACTTTGGTTAAGATCAAGCACACAGTGAGGACTTGTTAGCCACACAGGAGAAACTGGGCTCAGAGGGCTGATGATTTCATCATCTTTTACTAAGATTTTCAAGCTTCATCAGTGAAGACTTTCTCTTTTTCCCTTCATGCTCTGCATCCTCCAAGCCCCCACTAAACTAATCCCTCTATCCTTTCAGTTATGGACCCTAAGACTGCCCCCTAAGATTGCCCTTCCTTTCTGTTTTCTATTACTGCCATCTCTTTGGATCTCTCTCATCTCTTACATGGGATTTTGCAATAGCTCTCAAGCAAAGAGGAAAAATGGTGTCTTAAAAGTATCCGTGTCCCAAACCCCAAGATGTTATGTGAACATGGCAAGGGGGCGTTAAGTGTAGAGAGGGCACCAAGGCCACTAAGGGTTTCATGGTAAGTGAGAGAAGTTACCATGGATATGGGAGTCAGACCAGTTGAACCGTAGGAGTCCTTCAAAGAGGAAAAGGGAGAGAGGAAAGTCTGTGTGGCTCTGTGAGGTGGACCTGGTACATCATCACTGTCTCTGATGATAGAAACACAGGCCCCAGTCAGGAATTGCCTCGACAGCTGGAATCTCAGAGAGGGATTATCCCTGGAGCCTTAGAAGTGAAGCTGTGCGGCCAATATTTTAATTTAACCCCATGATAATCTCTGTCAGATTCCCACTGCAGGTCTACATCCACTGCTCTATCTGTAGGCCATCCAGTTCAGGTTTCTGTCTGCGGTTCTGAAACTATAGGCTTGGGGTCTCTTTAGGCATCAAGTTCCTTTCTGTTTGTTAAGGTAGAGATAGGAAATGAACGCAGCTCTCCGGCACCGTTCACTGTCAGCTTCCTTCTCTTACACTTGATTTCCATACATTCCCCAAGATGATCTCTGATCATAAGGATTTGGCTATGACACCCTCCAGTGCTGTATCATCTAATGGAGATGAGAATCCAATTGTACTGCTGTGCCATGGCTCACAAGGCTCAGTGCTCTTTCCATCTCTGAGTCTAGTGTTTGTTTGTCCCTCCCTCTCCCTTGCTTCTACACCACCCTTCTACAGTTTCTACACTCAGTGCCACCTGACTAACCACAGCTTCTGCAATGGTCCACAGCCCCGCTGCGTGCTTGTTTACCTTGGTAAGTTCTGGAGGCCGGCTGACTGTCCTAACCCCTTCCCAGTGCACCCGCACACGCACTCCATTTTTCAGGGCTCAGCTGAAGGGCAAGTTCATGGCTGCTCTCATGTTATTTGTTTCATTGATTTTGCTGTGATACTTTCATTTCCTTCCCTCTGTTTAATTTACTTTTTAATGTGGCTCTTTTTTTTTTTGTGTTTGTTTGTTTCTTGTGGCATAAGCTGGGCTTCATTGATTTAGATGTCTCCTCTTTTTTTTTTTTAATACAGGAACTTTCTGTGAAAATGTCCCCTTTCCAATTCAAGCACTACTCTACTGGATTCCACCGGTTTTGATATATTGTGTTTTCATTTTTATTCAGCTCAGATGACTTTTTAGTTTCTTTTTATTTTCTTAACTTACGGTTTATTTAGAATTCTATTAACATTTCCAAATATTTCAGAACTTATCATAAATCTTACTGTTTTCATTTTCCAACTTAATTTTGTTGTAGTTAAAGGACATGTTTTTCGAGGCTTGAATTCTTTTAAATTTATGGGAACATATTTTGTATGCCGGATTATGAGCTATCTTGGTGTTTGGTGTTTATTTGAAGAAAATATGTACCCAGGTGTGTGGAATGTGTTTCTCTGTATATAAAATAGGTCAAAGTCATTATGTTCTTACTGATCATTGTATCGATGATTAAGAAAGGAATATTGAAGGCCTACACTACATCGCTCTCTCTCTCTCTCTCAAGTAATCCTGCAGTTCTTATATTTTGAGATTCTTTTGTTGGGTGCAGGAACATTTTTAATACCCATAGTGTCCTTCTCATTATGAACTCTTGTTACTATTCTTTGCCACAGCAGCCACTCATCTGCTTTGATAGCAACACAGTTGGTTAGCATTACAGTGGGGGCTGATGCTGGAGTCCTCACCATTTAGTCGACACTCTCCTTGTCCCTGCATCCTCTTGTCCTGTCTCCATTGTGCTGACGGGCCTGTGCTGCCATGCTTGCATAACCTTCCATAACAATAATGATGAAGATGATGATGATGGTGATAATAATAATAATAATAATGATAATAATAATAATAATTATTATTATTATCATTATTATTATATAGTCTTCTCTCTGACTCTGTGTGTCTAGCAATCTTTGGCATTATGAGTTTATCTATTACACATGGATAAATTTTTAATTCAATTAGTAAACTTCTGTCGGCATGACTATATTGCCTAAAATGTTTAACTTTGAAGGGCATTACTCTTACAGTTTTGAGAGGCTTCAAACCCTGGATGTCTCACGAAGCAAGGACTCTGGTGCCTTCTTCATCATGTTCTGGATATTATGAGGTCTTCCAGTCCTGCTCTCAGGGATGGATCCCCCAGCCTCGTCCAGCTACATGGCAGTGTTTCTCCACGTCCTTTTGGCCATCGCTTCTCTGCTTTCCTTTAGGTTCATCCTGAGCCTGTGCTGCTGAGAAGTCAGCTTAACCCCAGGATTTCTGGACTACTCTCTTCATTGTCATCTTTTCCTGTGAACTCTCAGTGCTTTGTCTCTCTGTGATGTCAACGCCGTGTCCACAGCTGGGGGTTTGGCTGGGCTCTCCATGTTCTTCACCCTGTGCGATAGCCTGGAGACTATGGCACTCCTGCTAGGTGACTAAAGCCTTCACTCACTTATGTATCTTTCTTTGAAGACTATTGCCCTTAGTTGTCTGATATATAAATACATAAATTTTTTAGAAAACATGTTTATTTTGTGTTTATAGTTTTTTCTCTTTCTTTTCTTTCTTTCTTTCTTTTTTTTTTAAGTAGAAGGTAATACAGATGTTTCCCTTATTCTGGTCAAATGGGCAAATTCAAGTTTACATCCCTGTGGCTCATTTAGGAGTTTCTCACCAGAAACAGAAAACTTGGGACCTGATTCTAACTTCTGTGTTTTGATAAACTCTAATGGAACCAAAGATATTTACCCTCAGTGACCTACATGTGTTTTCAATTGGTGGTCCCCTGGCAGAATGCTATGGGCAAGAACACCTCTAAGTAGCCTGACTCGATAGCTCTCACCTATGCAGCAATGCCAGCTCTACTCTGTAACATTTACTGTAGCCCAAGCTGTATCTGGAACACTTCCACACTAGGCTCCTAACATAAAAAGCCATGCCATAAAAATGGGTGTAGGTTTTTCTTAGCAGGCCCATGGCTTTGCTCTCAAAATAAACAGCTAAATCCTAGCCTCCAAAATTCATGTTCAAGCAGCATCTTGAGGACTCGGTGGAAAGTTTTACTGGCTGCTTGCAGTACTTACTTTTGTCAGACTATATTTTTTTAAACAACCAGCATCCCAAAATTGTTCCTGGGCCTGAGATGTTTCACAGTATCATTTGCCTTTTAAGCATGTCACTCGGCTTCATCTGACTGATCTGCAGAGCTGGAATTAAACACTATGAATAAAAGTTCCAGCAATTACAAAGTACCATATTAAGTCCTCAGTCCATGTTTTGAAAGGCTCAGGGACGTTAATGTGGAAATGGTTGTCAGGTTTGAGAAAGGAAAAAAAAAATAACTTTAAAATTTAGCTCAGGAATTATTGCTTCTGCTTTAGGGTTATCAGAGCCTGTGTGGACACATTTCCATGATGTTTCTCCTTCAGGCTTTGGCTTGCAGCGGAAGAACAGAAGGAGAGCATCCATACGGCACCACTTCTCCGCATGCGTGTGGAGTGTCTCCTTCTTCCTCGCATGCGTGGTGCTAGGCATTTCCAGGTAGCAGCTTGCTTTATGCTTCTTAGATCGGTCCTCTTAGACTATGTCCCGCCTTCCTCTCTTCGGCTCCTATTTCCAATTATTATATCCCTGGTTGCCCCTGTAAAGATGGCAGCTCTACACCCACCCTCGAAAATACGCACACTCAGCACATCTCTGTCCACTATGCGCACCGCTGTGGGGAGAAGCCTTACCCTCCTGAGCTACCCACCAACTGTTGATACCAAGCAGTACCTATACTAAAAATCCCCTTCCCTCTGGCAAGAGACAGGGTGGGCGGGGCAGGGGGTGGTGAGCAGAATAGTGCTGTTATTGCCTCTACTGTTGATTTACTGACCCAGAGTGGTGTTTCCTGAGATGAGTGTCTCTGGTTTGTCTTTTTCTGTTATAGTTACATGCCCCAGGTTTCAAAGACAATAATGTAGGAAATGTTTTTTTAATAACGAACAGGAAGTATGATCCATCCCCACATTATAAAGTAGAGAGGACTATATAACGAAGCCTGTAAAGACTAAAGAACTTCTAGACTCCGGTCACTATGTAGACCGCTGTGCAGATGACATCAGAGTCCGTTAGTTCTCCTTAAAGAACTGAGTCCCCTCTTGGAGTGACTCACTTTCTGCTATAGCACATGCATCTCTCAGTAACAGACTCTCCCTCAAAAGAGGACCCGAGTCTTGATCTGAATACAGCGATGAGTGATGGACACCATTAGTTCTTCAACTATTGTTGGCTGCGTTTGAATTCTCCAATGAAGACATTTTGGCTCAAATGGGTTTCATGCTCCCCTTCAAAGAAATGGCTCGCCCAAGTATCCCCTTGGAAGCAATTAACAGCAAATTACAAGTTTCAGGAAAATGTGCAGCCACAAGTCAGTGGGCCAGTTCAACAAGTCATTAGAGATGGAGTGACCTCCTAGAAAGGTAAGTAGTTGACGGCATTGGGTGTTCTCTCAGGAAAAAGTGTGTGTGTGTGTGTGTGTGTGTGTGTGTGTGTGTGTGTGCACGTGTGTGTATGTGTGTGTGAAGTGTAGGTCTAAGTGTACCTATTTCAAATATGCTTTTTGTAGCTCAAATGGTGCCCCAATGAAGTAGATGCAAAGCTGTAATTGCATATGTATTGACCTGGGAGTACATAGGAAGCTTTCATATTTTAGTGTGTGTGTGTGTGTGTGTGTGTGTGTGTGTGTGTGTGTGTGTGTGTGAAAAATATCACCTCGAATGAGAGCTAAAGAAGGGGAAGCTCCCTTCATAACTGTCTTCTGATACTCTGTGTGAGCTTTTGTGTAATGAGGAACATCTCCTGAATTGACATCAGGGCCTGGCAGCTGTTGTGAGACCCTGTCACTGACCACCTTTGTTGGCAGCGACGTGGTGCTGCCCTGAGGTGAGCCATTGTTAACCTTCTCCGTGGTTTTCATCTCATACTCCCACAACCTTTAGATGGAGCCTTTTAAAAGTACATGTATAAAAGTCCCATCTGTTTGTATCTGGTTTGCTAACTGGATGAGTTCATCTTTGGGAGTCTAACAGTGAGTAAAACCAAGGCGATTAGAGAAAAGAGAGCCCTTAACTGTTTATAAAATACTGACGCTTTGTTCAAACAGCACCTTTCCTTTGAACTAGTTCTTGGTTTAGTTTTCTCTGACTCCCACCTATATGCCCTTTTTTTTCATTAATGGCACACTTCTGAATACCAGAATATTTTGTGGCACACTTGAAGGAATTAAATTACATCCACAACTATCACACAATTCACGGGGCTGCCCTTTATCACTACGCTGTGTTTGAGTAGTGCTTCTTATTGGCCTCTTTCGCTCCATTATGCTCTCAGGAGGCAATGTTTTTCCACGATCTGGAAAATGCTCCATTTCATTTTGCATTGGGTTGGTGCTACACATAATAATAATCATAGTAATTTATTTATTTTTCTTGAAGAATGCCGTACTTTTTGTTGTGAGACTAGTGAGATTGTTGCAATGGCATAACTTTAGTTCTGTTGCAGTGCAAAAGGAATGTTGATAGAAATTTGGTGGCTCATATTTAGTACTTCAAGGTACCTCAGTATATTGTCCCATGGCTGGAGAACACATTCTAATAGTATTTGGGTAAGGCTTTTCTGATGGTCAGTTTTCCACTAGACTCTCTGAAAATATACCGCACATTTCTCATTACATGTCCTCAGATTGTCCTTGATGCTATAATATTAGTTTTGATGTGAGATTTTAGAAGAAGATGTTTATCTATATAAAATTATAATAAAGCAGTAGTTTTAAAATAGCTCACCTCTATATGAATGCATATTTTAGCTGTAAACACACATAATCTAAATATCAAAAAAATGTCAATCAATCAACACATTTCTATATCACCCTAAATCCTTTCTGGCATGACACATGGACTATTTTATACCTAACTATTATCCTGTAATTAGAAGAGAATCCTCTTGCTAGTGGTCTAGTATAATTTTATTTTTCAGTGTAAAAGCAGAAGCGATTTCTGAATAATATTTAAATATGGCCCAATACTTTATGAATATTGGGTTTAGGTGACTGGCAAAATGACCAGCACCAGTAACCACACTGCGTCCAAACCAGCGAATGAAGAAGTTGAGCTCTCTCCTCTCCATTCTTCCTGTCAGTTCAGAGATGCTCCACTTGTATCTCCTCGGCGCTCTAACCCTTTGCAGGTCATGGATTATTACCATAATCCACTGATTTGTGTGCAGTAGGAAGACTGGGTGTTGGATACCCAAGAGGATAGGGGAGTCTGACCTGCCCAGCCCATCAGGACTGGAGTTGTCATCAGGGTGCTGGCTGTGCTGAGTCAACCCAGTCACGGGACCAAGCTGTCTCAGCTAAGCTGGAAAAAAAACCCAGATAAGTATATCTAAATTCTGAAAATCATCTTGAGAACATGCAAAGTGGTGGGTGGAAAGGAGGAGAAGGAAGAAGAAAAGAGAGGAGAGGAGGGGAGGGGAGAGAAGAACTGTGCCAAACACAGCACCTCTGGACTGAGAGGGACTTTAGGCGACTGTCAAAGCTGATGACAACCATGTGCTGGCATCTGTTGTCACTCCCACTGCGACTCCAGATCCAACACTTTCACAAAAAAAAATATGACTTCCCATTTTCTCTCATGTGTGGAATTGAGGGAGTGAAAGGAATGAAGGTAAATGAGGAACTATTAGGGATGTGGAAGGGGATTTAAAAAGAGTAAAGGGCTAGGTGGTGGTGGCGCACGCCTTTAATCCCAGCACTAGGGAGGCAGAGGCAGGTGGATCACTGTGAGTTCGAGGCCAGCCTGGTCTACAAAGCAAGTCCAGGATGGCCAAGGCTACACAGAGAAACCCTGTCTCAAAAACAAAACAAAACAAAACAAAACAAAAACAACAGCAACAAAACAAAGAGTAAGGGGTGAATACGATTATGGCAATTATATACCTATGTGCCTGTGCTGCAATGAAATCTCTTATACAGTTAAAATTAGATACTTAAAGGAAATTGGTATTAGGGCTGAAGAGATGAGCTGGAAGTTAAGAACACTTGCTGATCTTGCAGAGGGCCTGAGCTTAGTTCCCAAAGCTTATGTTGGGTTCCTCAAACTGCCTGTAACCCTAGCTTCTGAGGGTCTGAAGCCTGATTCTGGTTTCTGAGGCCATTTGCACCCCCTTCCTCTCCTTTCTGTCTCTCTGTCACTGTCTTACACACATACACACACACACACACACACACACACACACACAGAGAGAGAGAGAGAGAGAGAGAGAGAGAGAGAGAGAGAGAGAAATTGATATATCTCACTGTGTATTGGCTGTTCAACAGTGTGTTTCTGCCCAAACCCTTTTGTTCCTTCTAGATTGGTGAATTCTATCACAAAAATTTGCACACTGAACCTTGATATTCTGCTCTGCTTACAGAGTCTGGAACCAACTGACTCTTACAGACACCAGGGCATGCTGCCCACTGGTGAAGGTGGAGTGGAAAGCAAGCAGAGCCCATTTTGGTCCATGCCCAAGACATCACGCCTTTCCAGCATTCGTACTGACCAGAGGTGCCATTGCTTGCACCTCAGCTCCAAAACTGAACTTGCATGAAATGTCTTCTGACCTACAGGGGATTATGTAAATCCAGCCCATTTGGTATTGCCTTGGGGTCTCTGTGACTTCAAAATACATCCTTACAGAGCTCACTTCAATGTCTCCATTCTAAGCCTTTTCCCTTGGCATGGGTGTTCTGCTTAACCCATCAGTAAAACTCAGCCCCTTAGTTGGCCCCCCTTGCACCCGCTGCCTCTCAGGCCTTGAATGCTGATGTGGGCTGGAAACGAAGGAGCTTTGAAACCCCTGTTGACATTGGTCTAAGATCTCTGTCTGAGGTACTATCAGGGAATTCGCAGGGCATTCATCAAAATCAAGCTGATGCAAGCGTGAATAGTCACAAGAAAGAAACCTTTTATGCTGAAAACTGCTGAAGGCTGGAAAGGGGCTAATTTATTTAAATTATCCCTCTAAGTGTCAAGCCCCACTTTTTCTGGAAGGAGCTGACAAGGGTGGGTTAAAGAAAGTTTTCTCAAATTTATAAATAAATTAGTGATGGTAGAAAGTTAACCTGGGAAATCGGAGTAACAGAAAAGTAATCACTATCAATGTTGATGCCAATGGAGGAAAATACAGTTTTCTGCTATTAAGCTTTTAAATGTCAGCAAATGGCAGTTTAGTAGATCATTTGCTAATAATGATTAAATTTCTCATTAAAATGTTTCCTTCATTATTCTTCAGGTATAAATGTGTAATTCAATGATTGTTACATCAATTACACTTAAAAAGCTCATTAAAATACTGAAATATTATCTTATAGTCAGAGTACTTTAAGAGTACTGTACTAATTATAAGAGAAATAAACTCTTATAATAGCACCATTTGAACTGATGCCTTATAAATTCTTAATGTAAAGCTAACATGTAAAGTTTAAATCAAATATATAGATCCAATAAAACAAAACCTTTTTAATCTTGTTTTACCTTCAAAGGGCTCTGATTATTGTAATTAAATAATGCATGATATAATAAAGATGTAGACTGTGTGATTATTTCATTGGCAATTGAATGTTGCTGCTTTTTATTTATGCAAGCAATGTATTATGGGCAATATGTATCAAACATTAAAATATTAATACAATTACACCTAGGCTGCCGAACCAATAAAAAAGTCTGTGACATGACTCTGCTGATGATATGAGGACAGTTTGAAATACTTTTTAAAATTTAATGTTAAGATGTGCTGGGTTATGCTAATTTTGCTAAGAAATAATATGTCCAAGATTCACTGTTGTGATTTTCATTCTTGTGTGTGCGAAGTCAATCATAAGAAGCATTCGCTTCTGTTCACATTTGACCATTCATTTTTGTTGTCATCTTAAGGTAAAAAGAGCTGAGGAGCTTACAGTTTACTTGTTTTAAGGGTGTTCGTATTATAACGATCTTTCTCTAATCTCATTTACGAGCTCTCAGAGCTCTTTCAAATATTAGAATATGTTTCTGTCAGTAAGTCTTATTTTTGTTGTTGTTTATTTGTTTGTTTGTTTGTGTGTTTTGCTTTTTACAGAGTGAAGGGTTACAGAAGGTTTTCATATCACTCTTCCATTGTTCACTCCCTGTCAAACGACTACACTTAGGTCTCTGAACCTAACCTGAAACCCCTAAGATTTTCAATCTTCCTTTAATATAGTCCATCTTGTGATGACCCCCAACCATAAAATGATTTTTGTTGCTACTTCATAATTGTAATGCAGCTACTCTTATGTTTGCTGCCCACAGCAAACATGCAGGAGCTCTGATATGCAGCCCTGTAGAAGCCATGACCCGCAGCTTGGAAACCACTGCCACAAGGCCGTGTGGATGCCCAGAGTTCGGTATTCCAGTGCTGTAAAAATGGAGCCAAAATGGCTTTGTTCTGGGCACAAAGGAGTAAGTTTATACTAAATAATTGTCTTAAAGGTGCAGCCATAGACACAGGTTTTCTGATTGTTTGACTAATTAAATTTGTGTGGTTCTGAGAACCTTCTTTGCTTCTAAAAGACCCAGCTTCCTACCATGCTAAGGTGGATGGTCCATATTATCCCACTAGACAACAGTCAGTGCAGAAGGATAGGGAAAGACAGAGGTGATCACAGCAGTGGAACGAAAAATCAGAACGACACAGCTCCCCTCCTCTTTCTTCCTTTCTCTTTTGTTCTCTCCTCTTGCTTTGTTTTCAAAGAGAGACCCTCTTTAATCTAGGCTAGCCTCGAACTCATGTCCTCCTGCCTCAGCCTTCTGAGAGCTGGACCTACAGGCACACATCTACCAGTTTACCTAGCGGTTTTCTCTTTTCAGATTTTGTGGGCTGGGCTCTTGCAGCCCCAAGAGGCAAAACGGTTGCACAGCCATGCCTCTTGACCAAGGCTAAGATTGGGAGCTGAGAGGATTTGTATCTTTGTCAGATCCCCCCACACACACTCAGCCGTGGTTATCTGGAAGATCCAATAAATATTCCAGCACCTAAGCAAAAGCTGCTTGACATCTTTGCTTTCCAAAGAACTGTCACAGATAATACGGGAGCTCTGAAAGAAATGAGAAGTGTTGGGCCTATAAACAGGATGGACACATTGCAGCAGTTTAATTGCGTTTTAAGACCTCAGAGTTGTACTCTAGAGCCATGGCTGTGTGAACCTCATCTTCTCCTGTCCTTCCAATGACTACAGTTCCTCTCTTAGCAATGTCAAGTGTATTTGCTCCCTCTTTTCCTATATGAATAAGTAGTCATGGCTGGAGACGATACAACACAGTTGATCATCATGAATGTCTATATGGTGTCATATTTATGGTCTTCTGCTTAGCTTAAATCTTATTCAGGTTCTAACAGCAAACAGTATAGTCACAACGGGCTGGCACTGCAAAACATCTGCTCAATTCAGATAAATAAGACCAATGTGCCTGAAGGGCAAAGTTGGAATACAAGTGGCCTGCCATTGCCTTTGGAGATGCAACTCTCCTGCCTCGTAAATAACAAAGGGGAAGAGGTCGTTTGCTAATTGATTAATTATCTTATGAATGAATTACAAACCTGTGGAGTGGAGTGGTGTCTAGTGTAGAAGGCCTCCCTGCTTTGAGTTTGTAAGTAGTACTGGTGATGGCACCCTTGCTGACTTTTGTCACCTTAAGGCTGAGGCCAAAGCCGGGTAGTACTTGCTTTCCTTTAGGCAATTGAGAATATCCCTTGCTGGAGGCAGGTATGGGCGTGTGCACACTTCTATACATACATACATACATACATACACACACACACACACACACACACACACACACACAGAAGAGCAAATGCCCTTTCCTTCCAAGGGCCCCACTAAGTTTACACTTGTATCTGGAGCAGGGACCGGTTTTGCTTTGCCTTTATTTTTACACTGTAGAAATGAGCAGAGTTGGACTGTCTCAGATTCTTTTGTGGCCTCAAAGCGCCAAGGATTAAAGATCAGAGAGAGGAGTATTTGCAGAGGGCAAACGCTGGTGGGGTTGTGGCCGCCCTGATAACCATGGAAGAGGCAATAATTAACATTCCTGCTTCAAGGCGGTGAGCCATTGGCCTTGCTGAGGAGCACCCAGGGTGCTACGTCCCTCCCTCCCCGTGTGGAAGGAGCTGATTTAGTCAGAAAGGTGACAGTCAAGACTCTTGGCCGGCAGAATCTTCCCATCTTCCCAGTGCCTTGTTCCGTCTTTACCACAGAGATTGTGCATCAGATCTGTTATATATGCAGGCTGAGTGAGCCTGCGAGGCATCCTCAGTATTTACACTCTTTTTCAAGCTTCAAAGCTGTTATATAATCATTCACTGTCAACTTTGTGCTGACACTGAATTTTATTTTGTGTGGTTGTTGTTATTGTTGTTGTTGTTTTTTTATGCTCTGTTTAGGTTTAAAATATTGGCATCTGTACCCTACACTGTAATTCCATGGGTGACTGAGCTGACTGGTGGATTCCTGTGTTACTAACACAGCCCTGGAATCCTCCTACGTATGGATATTTCAAGACTTGTTGATTGTAGACCACACACATCGGGTCTCTTGCCTTTGCATAGTTACTTGGAGGTGGGCTTCCACGGTGGGCCACCCTCCCTGTTCCATCTTGTGACACTGTCACCTGAAAGTACAGCTATGAAGTTGCAAAAGGCAAACTTTCCTTCGGCAAACCCAAGATTGATTTTCAGCGGCTTCTTTTCTCTAAGTCCCTGTGGAAATGGACAGCCTTGCGATGTGCCCTTTTTAATCCCGCAATATCCTTTTCTGTCTGTGTGAGCTCCTGCAGGTGCCCTCAAATGCATTCACCAGTCACACTAAAACGGAAGCAATGTCCTAGCTGTTATGAATAATGGGAAACAGATAGGGCATAAGGCTCTGGGCAAGGCCACCAGACAGATAGGCATTCAGGGTTCACCAAGGGACACTTGCGTGCTCAGACTTTAATGCCCATGTCCCAGTCATGTGGGAATAAACACCATCCTAAGATTCCAAACAATTGTCTCTCCATTAAGCACAGAGTTCTTAGTACTTGAACGACAGGGCACACAGACTGATGTCTCCATATTTAAAGTATCCCATGTTCCCCACGCACCAACCCTGTCTCTGGCAGGGAAATTGCACTGACTTCAGGCCCAAAGGGAAGGACGCACTGAAGGAGATGACCCTGTTCTTAGCTGGACTTGAGGTAGACCTGGTCAAGGAGCTTGTATGCTCGGCCAGTGTAATAAAGTAGACAAATAATTACCGAGCAAATCAAACACACTTACACCTCAGATGATTCGGAAATATTATCTATAATCGGGCACTTCTGTGCTAGGAGGAAAGGTTAATAAAGTAATTTAAAAAAGATTGTGTGGAGTATTATAGAATCTGAAGAGGACTGGCGATCATAATTGTTAATCTCCTGAAACCCCAGTTCTGAATTACACCAAGCAGGTATTTCAGCACAAATTCTTAGTGTGTTTTCCATTTCTTATAATATTAGCTTGCTTAATTATCCTTTATGAAAGTCTTACTTTAGCTTGCTTGGGATATAAAAAAAATGTTGATATGATTATTCCAGTTGACCTGCAGTGTGGATGTCAATCTTAAGGTATGTAGGAGAGACTGATATATTTCGGAATTAATTGTCGGTATATGTTTGTTAGGAGAGCAATGCTGGATTGTATCGTAGGTGTGTCTGGCTATGTACACTCCTGGTCGCTATCACAGTTATATGGAAGGAGAGTAGTAGAAATTCTGAGGATGGGCCTGGTGCAGAAACAGGGAGCAATCGTGAGCTTGGAGGTGATCAGTCACATTGTTCAGGTAAAGCTCGGGTGTGTGGCATTAGGATGCACACGAGGAAAAAAAAATCAGTTGAAATGTTTACAATTCTGCTCTCGTCCTAAGTCTTGAAACGAAGTTTCACTATTTCTTGCATTGAAGAATCAGTTCCATGCAGAACGGAAGCAGGAGAGGGTGAGACTACAGCACACCAGTGTGTGCACTAGTATGCCCCAGCTCTGCCATTAAGTAGCCATGCCCAGGGATACATTGATTACCCTCGCGGATGCAACGCAAGCAACAAGAAGTTCTATTTCATAGGAATTTTGAAGACCCTGTGAGAGTCGTGTGACTGTCAAATGCACCTGATTTAAAAAAAAAATGACATTTAAAATAATACTATGTCCACTGAACTTTTCCACTGCAGACAGGTATAATGTATGAGTACTTAGGGATGCCTGTCTGTTTGTTTGTGTGTGTGTGGTAGGGGGGAACGAGGGGCACATGCGTGCTACAGTAGGGAACTGGGGGTTGGCGGGTATCCTTCGGGAGCCATTTCTCTCCTTCTAGCACAGGAATCCCAGGATTGAACTCTGGGTGTCAGTCTTGGTGGCATGTACCTCTGCCCTCTGAACCATCGTGACAGCTAGTGCTTAAAGCTTTTCACATTTATTTCCCCAACTCTTACTCACCTTCGGTTGAACCCGTGATGCCTAATTATAGTCATCCAATGTAAGTAACTTACCTTTTGTGCTTTTCTCCTCCCATGGACCTGCAGCTCTTCTGGGCTGACTCCTCCGTCTCTTGTCTCTTCCCAATGTCTCAAACGGGAGGTGGACACCCATCTCCTTAAATTCACTTAGTCCTTTCCCTTCCTGAACTCACTAATTATGTGACTGGGCTGCCACTGAAAACGGACTGTGTTAAAGCTGGGAGCTGTGCTCACGTCTTTAAGCCTTGCCACTGCCGATCTGCAGACTGGGCCACTTAGCCCCGCCTTTCATCTTTACGAATAATGTGGGCTTGGCTGGCCTCCCACCTGTCCTCCCCCCTCGCCCCCTGCCCCGACTTCTCACTTCGCCCTTGCTTGCCTGGCCTGGAGAAGATTTGTTGTGGCTTCTGCCCAAGACTCAGCTCCCTTCTCTGCTTACCTTTCATTGCCTTTGGCTCCTTCAGTATCTGCAATGAGCCCCACTACTGCCTCACTGACAGGCCTGGTTCTCGGGATCTGGACCCAATCCCCTCATAAGAGCATAAACAGGCATTGCTTTCTGACTCTGTGTAGAGTTCTGGGGAAAACACACACACACACACACACACACACACACACACACACACACACACACACACACACCAAAAAGGCACTGCTATGGCTGTTTTAAAAAAATTTTTTAATCTACCTTTTTGTTTTTTGCGTCTGGTGAATTGGTGCCTTAATATCTACGAATTGAAACAATTAGGTAGCTACCTCTTTTTATATAGCTACACTATAAAACACAATACACTATACAGCAAAGTAAATGTCATAGCATGCTGGCAGCATGTAATGGAATCACCTACAGAATGTCATTTCTCATAGGACATAAGGATTTAGAAGGAAGTTTCTGCACTCACCACCAGTTAAGACTGTGGCTGTGCTATGGGCACAGAGATTTTAGAAACGCTAAATTCAAGTGCCCATTAGTTGCTTTCTAGGCTCCTTTTTTCCCCCAGCAGCAAAACACACCTCTTGGAACCTATAACAGTAACACAGGCAACACTCCAACAAGCCAGTATCTTTAAAGACTTTGGCCCAGGCCAATGTAGTTTATATTTTCAATGAAATAAAATTTTAAAGTATAGAAATGAATGGAAAAAAAAATATCGGAAGGCATTTGGATCTTCATGTGGGATCCTGGTTCATAAAATTGAGTCAGGGTTCTGTGTGTTTCCTGAGACACAGGAACTGAGCCCTTGCAAGGCCTGACAGGGACCAACAGAGCCATAGCAGTCCCTCACATGCCATCCTCAGTAGGGTCCTCTTTCTTCTTGAATTAATAGCAGATCTTAGGGGGAGCTGGGTGAGTTTCTCAAAGTAGCCCATGGGCACAAAGTAGATTGTGGTAAGGCAGGTGCCACAAAGGGTGGGTGAATTGTAATCGATGAAGCAAAAATCAGAGAGCAAAAGTCCAACTTCGGAAGTCAGGTTCCTCCCCCTGCCCCTGAACCTCCCCCTGCACCCCCTACTCCCCAAGGCCCTGTCCTTTGGGCTTCTATTAAGGGTTCTGCTGAGTCGAAGCTTTAGGACATGAATAAGCCCAATAACTGACTGGATAGGACAGAAAGCCCCTGGGCATTGTGTGCTTGCTGGGACGTTTTTTCCTTTGCCACTATTTTCAGCCAAGAGTTCCAGATGTGGTGCACGTCTTCCTAGAGGAGCCCAGAGTACAGGACAGATGTGGCCACGACTTCAAATCTGAAAACACACTTCGCTTTTTCTCTGTAGCCCTCCCTTTAAGCTTTCCCTCTAAACCTCCCTCCATCTGTCTGGCCCTGTCTCCTTCTTTCCTTTCTTCACTCTCCTTTTTTCCTTTTCTTCCTTCCTTGCTTCCTTCCTTCCTTCCTTCCTTCCTTCTTTCCTTCCTCCCTTTCTTTCTGTTTTAGACATGGTGTACATTATTTGTATTTACTGTGTTGACCTGAAGTGGTTTGCTGCATTTCCTGACTTCTGATGCTCATGTCAGTTACTTAATTTCTCAGTGTTCATCTCATACTGCCACACAAGGTTAGGCTGTTCCTGCAACCTCTGGAGCCATAAAAATACACATAGGGAACACATGAAAGAGAAAAGAAAAAGGAAATTGCACAGCCATTGAATGTCTTTATGTAAGCAAGGTCGGAGCATGGGAGTCAATGACTCTTTTTCTTTAAACAGGGTGAAAGATTTTCATACTGTGAGTATTTGGGACCCAAAATGAACACGTTAGAAAAGTAATATAGTCACAGTAATTACTTTCATATGGCAAAATATTTCAGTCAGCAATGACTAGCAATAAAATAAAATGATCACCTTTAGTGTATCCATTACAAAAACAATTGTCTAAAATAAGAATGGTTAAAATACTTGGTAGAGCATAAAGCTGTGATACAAGAGGCCTCTCTGTACACACACACACACACACACACACACACACACACACACACACACTCACTCACACACACACACTCACTCACTTACAGGCACACACATGCACTTTTCTCAAGCTTCGCAGACAATGCTAGCAGCAATTTACTTGAAATGGAGGGCCTTTTTAAGGGAAAAATACCCTAATTAAGGATTTATAAATAAATATACTATTAGAACCACTATCTCCTATAAAAATGAGTTTTCTTTTAGCTTTTAAGGTTTATAGAAATCACTTATCTGCTCCTTAAAAGATTCCTTTTCTTTTTCTCCTCTCTTTTTTATAAATATAGTGAATGTGGAACATCATTAATCCAGGCGTAATATCATCTGATAGTAGCTAATCCCTTCTTAGGCGTAGCTTTTCCTGGACCTTTGGAATATAGAAATGTGCTTTGGCTGTTAGGCCTTTTCCTTAAGCACCAATCTATGCTTAATGCCTAATTGCCCCCCTAAAAGACCACCAAGCAAATTGGGCACTTCCACGTCTTCCTCGGGAAGCTTAGGCGACTCTGCAGCCTTTTATTTTGTCTTCTAAGGTCATGGATCAAGGACAGCTCAGGGCCTGTGCTTCGGCTCTGACAGGATGACTCTGCAGCCTACTCTGAGATCCTAATCGGTTAGAAAGAGTCTATTAAGTTTGAGCCCCTGAGCTGTCTCCGCCAAATCAGGGATACCAAAGTTACATTTGTTTTTTGTGATGACCATTCATTTTGGTCAAATGAAGAAATTGCTCATGTGCATTTTGTGGCTCCAGGGACAAAAAAATCTGTGAATGTCATGTATCTCTTAGCCTCCCTGCTTTTTCAGAGATATTATTGAGAAGATGCTTATGAAAAAAAAACCCATTTTTATTGCAGCTGTTTATAAGTCACCTTGATCATAAGAGGCCGGAGAGAGGTGATAAAAGCTGGTTGTTTCCCTGGGTGAAAGGCAAAGCTGAGAAGGCTTGTATACTGCACTGTGTGGAGCAAGGCATGCTGGGGGCTGCGTTAATGGGACGGATTGGACTCAGGACTCTGCCTCTGAAAGCTGTGGTCCTGCCAAATCCGTCAAGACCAGAATCTTCCTTCTTAGATCCTAGATCCCAGCTGCACTCTTCACTTCTTCATAAATGCTAGGTCTTTGGTTTTACAAAAAGCTTGCCTGGGGTGGGCAGCACCGTCCTCCAGGGTAGACCCAATGGTAAAATTAATTTCACTTTTTATCTTTTTTAAAAAAGTGGTGGCTATATAGTTAGCCATATATGCGGGTTCCTTGTGATAAAATACACTGCTAATGTAAGCTCACCTTCTAGGAACAAAAGTTAAGAGATATAAGTAGCATCATCCAATGGGTACAACATCTCTCCTGAGTAGGCCAGTAGAACGTCGGTGTGTCTGTCACAGTCGATCCAAGCATTCCACTCCACAGACAAAAACATGGAGGCTCAAAATGAGCAAGAGACTATCTCATCAAGACAGCTGGTCACGGGGACATTACTAGAATCAATTTGGCCTTTCATAAAAATAATTTCCCTTAAAGCTTTGTCTTCTCTGTGAGACCTCCTTTTAAACTGTTCATTATTTCAATAATAAGAAAACACACACAACATTAGTTACTGAGTGTATCTAAGTGCACAATGGGGAAGTGGCAATATTGTCAATAAATGGGTCGAGAAACTCAGATCTTACACGCAATAGAATGAAATTGAATTCATACCCAGCATTATACATGAAAACCGACTCAAATGAGTTTAAAAACTAATGGAATGCCTATGACTTTAAAACTTCCGACAGGCAGCATGGGAAGCTTCTTGACCCGGGGCCCACAGTGCTTCCGATGTGACCCTGAAAGCACAGGCAACAGAAGCAGAGCGAGAGGAGTGGAATGGCATTGAACTACAAAGCCTCTCCGCAGCGCAGGGAACAATAGCCAGACTGAAAAGATAACCTACCGAGTGTGAGTAAATATCTGCAATCCATCTATGTGATAAGGGGTTAATATCCAAAATACATGAAGAACTTGAACAATTCAACAGCCATAAAAGCAAGGCAACAGCAGCCCAATTAAAAACGGCAAAGGGCCTGAACAGATATATATCTCAAAAGAACATATAAAGATGACCCAGGGGAAATGTGAAAGATATAAAACATTTCCCACGTCGCTAATCATCAGAAAAACACAAATCAATATCTCAGTGAAATGCCATCCAAAAACCTGTTAGAATTTCAACTATCAAATGGCAAAAGGGAAGATGTGTTGGCAAAGAAGTAGGGAAAATGTAACTGCTGTTTGTTGATGGGAATGTATATTGGCACATTCAGTATGGAAAACAATGCCTCTTTTAAAAATTAAAGAAAGATCTTCTTCTATCTAGCAATGTTATACCTTAGTTTCTACCCAAAAGAAATGAAACGAGTCGCTCAAGAGTTTTCTGAGATCTTGTGTTCATTGCAGCATTATTCACATAGTGAAGAAAAAGGGGAAATTGAAGTATTCATAGATGAATTAATAAAGAAAATGTGACACGTGCTTAGAAACACACTAAGGAGAATAATATTTAGTTTAAAACACTATATTCTATCTGGGAGCTGGAGAGATGGCTCAGCAGATAAAAGCACGGGCTACTCTGGCAGGGGTACCGGATTCAGTTCCCAGCACCCATGTGGCATCTCAGAAACACGTGTAACTCCAGTTCCAGAGAACCCAACATGGTTTTCTGTCTCACTCAGCAATTCACTCATGTAGGCAAACACTCATATACACAAAATAAATAAATGTAAGAATAGATCTTTTAAGTATCCTGTGATGTTGACAATATAGATGAAGTTGGGTGACATTCTGTTAACTGAAGTAAACCCAGCATGGAATGGCAAATCTGCCTGATACTGTAATCTACAACAATTTTTAACTGATAGAAAAGCAGAGACCAAGACCATTGCTATCCTAAGATGAGTGGATGATGTGGAGAATTGGTCAAAGAATATCGAATGTTTATTATATACAATGAAAAAAAAATCTGAAAAACCAGTGTACAACATGGTGACTATAGTTAATGCTGTACTACATGCTCAAGGTCAAAAGAACAACACATACACACATCACACATCATACTTTAAGTAAGTGAGTGAGATGGCGTCATTTAGATGGATATGGGGAGTCTTCTCACAGTACCGTCTCAGAGCATTGTTTTGAACACCATATACTGATGTATAATTAACAAATACAAATTACATGTATGCATGTGTCTGCTGGTAAGTGTGGTGGTATGTGATGTATATGTTACTATGTACATGTGTCTGTTGGTAAGTGTGGCGGTATGTGACATATATGTTACCATATGTGTGTATCTGTTGGTAGGTGTGGTGGTATGTGACGTATATGTTACTATATACATGTGTCTGTTGGTAAGTGTGGTGGTATGTGACGTATATGTTACTATATGTCAGCGGACATGAACTGCAGACAGGCAAGACAACTTTCAGAAGTCCAGTCTCACTGATGCCTAGTTTTCTGACTTGGGGAGCAATTGAGGCAACTGTTTATACCCAGGAGTCTGTTGTAAATATTAAATGTGCAAAGGAGCGTACAATACTGCACACTAATGGCAGCACGTTATTACGGCTTTGTGAAAGATGAGGCGCTACTGCTGTCTCCAAATTCCAGAGGAGGGGTGATGGACAGCTCTAAGGCCAAAGTTCCACCAAAAGAAAAGAAAGGATATGTAAGAATTATATGGAAAATAATACATTTTCTAAGATTGCATTGTAAGAACTAGAAAAGTATAAAAATTATGGTATTTCAAATTGGCATACTATTATGCTGCAGTACAGCTAGCAGACAAATGTAAAAATAAAGTACAGATGTACCATTTTTTTAGTCATATCTGATATATGGAAATCTAGATTTAAAGAAAGATTGGTTTTAGGGTCATTATTTGCTTTACAAAGTAATTTGCCATAAGGTTCTTTTAAAAGAATACGCCTCTAGTATCTTTAATGTAATATTTCATTTACTGAAAAAAAACACACAACTCTACAAGAACTCATTTCATGCTTTAAAAATGAAGTACATATGTTGAAGGTACAGAGAGAAAACTAAGATGAAGAAAGAGACCATTGGAGGTTAGGAATAAATCAGATAATAAATTGGCAAAGAAATGTACACTGAAACTTTATGTTCTTAACGGTTTTTACTTTAATAATTAAGATGCCTCTGTGTGTGCATTAATACACACACAGAGACACAGAGAGACACACAGAAGGAAACAGCATCCACTGGTAAACCTGCAATGTCCTTTCATCCTCCACCTAGGGTCAAACAGTGACATGGGCTGCAGAAAAGCCTGCAAGAAGACAAGGTGTTCAAGAGTGACAGCACTGTTGTCTCTGCTGGGAAGTGCTCCTGGGACATTTTCACCTTGTCTGCAGCATTCAAGGTTCTCTCCACTATAACTGGGCTTTGAGGGGCTTTTGTTTGCAGTGTGGTAAAACAGAATACAGGATCTGGAATTCAATCACTCTGGTGTTGAGTTCTGGCTCCACATCGTCTGTAAATGTTTCAATTTGTTGCTTTTTTTTTTTTTTTTACACTCAGGATCTTGCTCTAGCCCAGACTGACCTTGAACTCACTCTATACAAAAGGTTGTCCCTGAACTGGTGGTGATTAGCCAATGCCGGCCTCCCAAGTACTGGGAGCCACAATAACACCTTTATGTGACCATTTTCTTTGTTTGTTTTATGGTTTTCTTTGTTCAATAATTCTTTCTGAGAACGTCATATATGCAGCCTGCATCTCCTCCCTCTGCCTCAAATTTCTTGTTTCTCTTTCCTTCCAAATTCATGATCTCTTCTTTAAATTATTGTTGCATGTGTATAAGTGTGTGTGTATGTGTGTGTGTGTGGTACACAAGTCTATATAGCCTATTGAGTCAGTTTAGCTTTGCTTATATGAACATGTGTCCAGGGATGACCACTTGAGATTGACAAGCTATATGGGAGCTCATCCCAAGTGCGAACTGTTCCTCCCCTCTTAGCAGCCATTGAACACCTGTATATATAAGATTCTATCTAAGTCTAGACTATCACTTGGTCTTGTGTATCAGTGTTGGTTTGATAAAGACATGCATCTCATAGTTTTTTGAGAATATTTGAGGATGCATTTTAAGCCTTATTGTAGCCCCTTACAAATGGTTGGCACGCAATCAATGCTTCCTTTAAGTATTGTACCACGGTATCTGTGGACCTACTATGTCATTTTTTTTGCATCTTTTATTAAGTCATAAGTTACTGAAAGAAAAAGTCCAATCTTGCCCGGCTCATAGACCAGAGCTTCATACACTGGGCATCGTGTGCTTGCTTATGAAGTCTAATTGTGGTAAAGTACAGAATACATTTTTTCAAAATACAGCGAATCTTACAGTAAAGCTGTACACAACCTGAGCAAGAGCTAAAGAGAGAGCAAAAGGGTAAAGTAAAGTACAAAGGGCACATGGCATGAGAAAACGCTCCAGATTGCCCTAATTAGTTAACAAGTCGTCCTTGGGAACGTTAATCAAGCAGTTCAGAATCACGTTCATTATAAAGGACTTGTTTCCCTTGGTTCCAGGATCATACTAGGAATATGTTCTCTGTAGATTTTTTTATTTCAAAAATTAAGTTTTTCCTTCTGTAGTCACACTAGTTCATGGTCAACCATACTTACACCAGAAGAGTCATGAGAAATTTCTATGATTGCATCTGGGTTTTTTTTTTGAGGCTTTCTTATTAACCGTACAGCTAATTTCTCTCCCTTAGAGCCTTGAACTCATGTAAAACCACCAGGTGATAACCATAGTGTTTCTGGACTCACCTTGGACCTTGGTTCTCTCTTGGGTCTGTTTGCTTTGCCCCCTCCAGTCCAAAGATCATCCTTCTTGATACAGCCCATAGAATCAAAACAGGAGTTGAATTGTTCTGCTTTCTGTGACATCTGTTAACATTTTGCTGTGTGCCCCAATCAATGTACCTATCCCTTTGTTCTTCTTCACAAACAGCTTAAAAATAGCTTTCTGTTGTCCTTGGCAGTTTTTCAGCCTTTAGTCAGGCTTCAGCCCTCCTGACAATATTCTTACAGCACTTTCTATACTGGCTCTTCACCATGTCTTCAGCCATCCATTTGGGGGTATCCATTCCTTTATATTCCACACTGAATAGCTTTAAAAGGGGGGAAAGAATGCTCCTTTCATGTTATCATTTTTATGTACCTCTAAGATCAGCTGTGATTATTTTGTCAGGATTTTTAAAAAAATAGGCTTATTTTCCCTGGAAAAAATATTTAGTTGTTGGATTGCCTCTTTAGTTTCTGTATTCTGATGCTTTCTGTCCTGGGTTCTAGGATAAATTCTGTCTAGGTTACTTTTATGTTAACATAACCTACACTCACACAATAGATGCCTCCTTTCTAAATTTCTCATCACTTTTGGCTCAAACATCAACTTTTTATTCCGTATTCAAAGTTAAATTATTCTTAGTCTGTAAATTATTTGTACATCAGTGAAATATAGGCCACAGATATTGTTTCTTCATTTTTTGAAAAATCTCAGCCAATTCATTTGCAATTTAATATCTGTCTAAATCACATGTCCTGATACAGTTTAGAATCATATTTGAAAGCTTTATTTAGTATTTGCTTTTTAGATTTTGTGTATAAGCACAATTTGTTTGGCTTGAATATTTTTTTCATTCTTTTTTTTATTACTTAAATAATTTATTCAGAATACACCTAAATTGTTATCCCATCACTTGTATCCTCCCGTTCCTTCCTCCTTCCTGCTTTCACCCTATTCCCCTCCCTTAGGTCTAAGACTGAGGGAGACCTCCTCCTATATGGTCATAGGCTATCAAGTCTCATCTTGGTAGCCTGCTTATTCTTTCTTTGAGTGCCATCTAGGCCTCCCCACCAAGTGGGCGTTTGGATATTTTTGTCCATATTCTTTCTCTCCAGTCTTTAAAGAGGCACTTCACCTTGTTTGGATGAGTCTTTCTCAGCTATTTGGAACCATTACTAAAGAACAAAACACCATTGCACCACCTACCTAATTCCCATAGTCTCCCTGTGTTCCTAACGGAAGCAGAGGCAAATGCCTCAGCACGGTGCATGGGTCTCCTCCAGCCTCTTGATGCTCTACATAAGTACAGCCCGTGTCTCCCGGAGACAGCATTGACAGGCACATGTAACCACGGTGCAAATGTCATTTGTTCATACAGTTTATATTTTCACTCTAGGAAATAGTTCCTCATCAAATGCTCAAGATAGAAAACCATCCTGTATACAAGAGATCCCAGGAAGGAAGAGCCTCAGAATCAGCAAGATCCGCCATGGTGCCAACTTCCCAAGCATCACACAAGCCTGACTTGGCTTGTCTTTAAACTGTCTGCTGCTCCCAATCATAGCTAGTGTGGCACAAGCTTGTGAGCTGTCATGGTGGGTGGGCTCAGGCACCTGGTAACATTGCCTTTAACCAGCCCGCTAAACAGGTTGAGTATGCACATCACACCGGGCGCTCATGTTGAACTTCCTTGTTTAAAAGCAAAGCATAGGTGTCTTTTGCAAATGTTACTTCTTCGTTACCTCTCATGTGTCCTTGATCCTCACTCTGCTGACATCTGCCTGGAAGATGATGAATGGCCCACGAGGGTGGGAAAGGCAGTTGATATTGAAGCAATGAACACTAATTGGTGCCGACTTGGAGAACAAGCATAGAGTTTGGGACAGTGTGGAACAAAAGACTTTGGACCCTTTCCCCACACAGGAGACCCAGGAGAGGATGGCATCCAGGCTTCTCTCTACACCCATCCTAGCCTAACCTGCTAGTTTCTCACCTTACTCTTCACTCCCTTGTAGCTCGTGGCTTTCTGGTCCCTAGAAGCAAAAGGCACGTTAAATGCCATTTGAATTTAGCTCAGCTAAGTGATGAAAATTTTGATTTGTATGAGCATACCTTGGAATCAAACTGGGTTTGATGTTTGTGTCTTTGGGAAAGGTCTCACTGTGTAGTCCCCTGCTGGACTGGAAGTTACCATGTAGAGCAGAATGGCCTGAAACTCCAGAGATCCATTCTCTTGCCTCTGCCTTCCAAGAACTAGGATTAAAGACGTGTCGCTCCAAATCTGGTATCATTTCTGAGGAAAGGCTACTTATAAATTCTGAATTACCTTATCAGTTAGCCACTGTCCCTTTAGGGCTGGCTTTATGAGGTTTCTTGAGTTGTTCTAAAATAATTTATATTTACTAGAATGATATATTTCAAACAAGTTATGAGATATAGCATACAATTTAGAATATTTTTCATAAAATTTAAAACTTCATGTGCTCAAGACACATAATATTCCCAGAGATGAGTTCAACTGGAGGCCTTGGAATTTTAATTGGAGGTGCCAAATTAATAATAAAATTATAAAAGAAATGTGGATTTTAGTAGATACATATTTGCAAACTACCACTCTAAGCTTCCCCTTCCAATCTTGTTTTGGCCCCAACATTTAGTTTAAAAATGTAGCTGTAAGAAAAAACTTAAGTCTATAAAGTAATGACACCCTTTGAATGCCTTTATTTTTCACCTTACAAAGTCCTGAGTGTTTTATCTATGATTTTTTAGTAAAACTTTCCACTAAACGTGTGTGTGTATCTATAAATGTATATTTTCCAACAGAATTGACAAATTAAAAGTGATGGACACGGACAGTGTTTGCTTCTGTATGTTATATTTCTGAAACAATGTAAACAATTATTCTCTATTATTGCTAGTAAAACTTAACTTTATTATCTGAATAATAATTATATTAATTTCCATGACTTAAAGTCCTGCTTTTCCCTGCAGTAGTTATTAAGGGTATATTAATATTTGTTATATCCTCATTCTTGAGGGTAAAACTTGATAATATCTTCCCCTCTGTTCATAGCTTAGCTTATGCTGGAGTAATGATGTGGAGCCTTTAAGTATACAGTTGTCAAAAGGAACCTGAAGGCTCTCACAAACTTTAGAACAACCAATGACAGGCAAAATGAAAGAAGCCCAGCCGTGGGAATTTGGGAGGATTCAGCAGAATTTCTTATAATGTCACTTTGGAAGAGAGAGAGAGAGGAAAAAAAAACCCAACAAGGGTGTTTCCTGCAATTAGAATAGCAAACACAGGAGGGATGGGTTCAAAACTGCTTACCAAGTTGTTTATAGCTATTTCCCATTGGTCTCCCGAGGCCACGGAGACAAGGATGTGGTGTGAGCTTTCTCCTCACATCCTAACGCGCATTAGCAGTGGCACCTTGTTAAGGGTCCCCATGTCATTCCCTGAGAACCATAGACATCCTGCCCAATTAAAATTGTTCATTGTGGAAACCAAAGAGGCCTAGCCCAGGCAAGCCTCTCAGATGCTAGAATCCCAGAGTCTCACTTACACCAGTCACGCAGAGCCTGCCTCGGCCCCCTGAAAATAAACATATCTTTTGCATATATGCTCTCGAGGCTGCCAGCACTCTGCCAAGGAGAAGTGCTGTTCTAAATGGAGATTCTCTCTGTATCAGCAGGAAGAATTTATATCCAGTCAGAGAGAAAGTGGAGAGCAGCTCTTGTTGTTCGTCACATTTCAGTGCTGGGAAGTGCTTTGCCCTAAAGGTGCCAGGTAAAGAGAATTGCCAAGTAAAGAAAATTTATTGAATGCATTTTCCAAAAGGGAAGCAGAGCTGACATTTTTGTTTCTAGGATCTCAGAAAAATACCTCTCCTTAGCCTTATATCAAGGGAGGACATGCATAAAGGAAATAAAATAGTCTCATTCTGTCTTGGAAGCCATGTACATAAATGTTTTCTATTTAATCATCCGTAATTATCTTAAGCGTGTCTTTTTTTCCCCCGATGTCTGTCTGCACCACACATCAGAATTCTGAACTTACTGGGTCCCTCTTTCTGTACCATCTCTCCTTTAGGGCAGCCACGGACTGTGAACCCACACATCTGCCCCGCCACTAGGGCTAGCCACTCCAGAGCAGCATACCTGGATTTTGTGTCCAGGAATACACACACCAAGGAACACAGTCAAACTTGCCCATTGAAAGCTTATGGGGATGTGTTGCCGGGGGAGGGGGGAGGGGGAGGGGGAGAAGTTCACTCTTCTACTTGGCTTCGGCGAACACTTCGGTTCCCCGGGACATTCCAGCCTTCGACCCCCTCCACTCATGCACGTTGCTACCCTCTATCTCATGAGGTTACAGTAATCCTCAGTGTCGGCTGGTTTGTTCAAAGTGTTCTTTGCAGTTAGCATTTGGTCTATTCTGGAACTTTAGAAAACTAAGGCTTGCCTGAAAACAACAAACAAACAAACAAACAAACAACAAAACCAAAACAACAACAAACAACAAAAGGGATCCATCAAATGAAATAAAACCACCCCATTTGAGATTAGATCCTCTCTCTCTTGTCACGCGCAGTGACTCCAGCTCTCTGCTCAGACGTGTGGTCAGGGACAAAGCAGAAGATGCCACCTCTGGGCAGGTACAATATGTTAGCTAGGGAAGGACCCGCTCCTGTCTAAGGACGACAACAATTAGCACATGCTACTCATTAACAAACGGAGATTAGAACGCAGCCGAAATGGCAAGCTGCCATCAGCGCAGTAGTTACGGGGCAGTTTAATTTCTAACGAATGTGAGCGCTGGATCAGTAACAATATTCGACAAAACGCCGCCTGCATTCTCTTATGGCTTTCATTACCAAATTGAAAATCTGTGTAGATTTCTGAAAATTACTTTTAAATGTAGCCAATCTCCTAGACTGCAAGGCTTGATTTGCTGGTGAGGGAGCCCTGCTGTGAGATTTTAATGAAAGATCATAGTGGCCCTCCAAGGCCGGCAAAGAGCTATGGGCCCTGGAAGACCCGAAATAATCTGTTTTACTTTTAATGGCAGCCATTTTATATTCATTAAGATCAAAATGCAGTTTTGCAGGCAAATTGCAAAGCTGTTCCACTCACAGCTTGAGAACCTGGAGGCCCTACAGCTTTTTATCTTGTTCATAAGCAAATATGCAGTTAATATCTTTTAATATGCTTTGATGCTTGCTACCTTATGGGTACATTGTACCAGAGGTTAGGGAACTGCATGTTTCCTTGGCACAGTCAGCGCGAACTAAAGCCGCTGTCCTTTTATTTCCATAATGGTAGAAGAAATGAGTCTCTTTTTATCCCCTCCCCATTTTTTTTAAAATGCGAGCTCTGCTCAAATAAATTGTAAAGCACCGTACAGTGTACATTCAGGGTCTCAGCGAAAGCACAGTTTTTCACTGGGATCCATCTGTTGGTGGTGTGTATTATTTAAATTTATACAGTCGCATTATTTGAATGTAAACAGGCAAATAAGATAGGATCAAATCACTGGCATCTGGAAACTGTGCTCTCATCCTCTTTGATTGTGAGGTTGTCTGCATTAATGATGGAGTTCTAAAGGCTGTGATTCCACCTGATGTAGCGTATGACCCCGGCAGTTGTGATCTTATCAGGGTTTCAGTGTAGTAGAAAATGAAGGTATTTTGCAGCTCATTTCCAGCAAAGCTAGTTTGCATTATCTGTTGTCCAGAGCAGTCCTCCTTGTTTGGTGGGTTATGAAACACCTCCGCCCCTTTCTGATTCGCAGCTGTACTTCCGGTCCCGAACCACGTTGTAGATTAATTTCCATCAGATTTCTTATACAAGGTAAAGGGCACTGTGCTGGATGGGGAGGGAGGAAAAGAGGGAGGAAGGGAAGGAGGGAGGGAGGGAGGGAGGGAGGGAGCAATAGGAAGATGGAGATGACGGAACCATTTCATTGCGCGGAGGTGGGGTGGGGTGGGGTGGGGGGTGGGGATCCCCCCCCTTTCTGTCTCTTTTCTGAGACAAGAAAGAAGGTTGGTCCCAGGACTGTTACCACTCAGTCCATTGCCCCATCTTAATTATGCTGTCAGCAGTAGGGCAGCCCTACACGTTGTTTTCCAAAATTATATGACTAGATGATAGTTGCGGAAGCAAAGCTCAGGGTCCTTTTGGGTAGAAAAAGAGAAGCTACTAAGTAAATAACAATCAACTTGAGGACTTGAAGTCTAGACTAACTGTGACAACAAAGAGACACCTGCCCTGGGTTTTGGACTTCACTCCTGGCCTTAGTGGCCTAGCTATAGCAAGGGTGGGTGGGAACTATGGCACCTTTTGTGGCAGGAGGGAGGCTGCCCGGATTTATGCTGGAGAAGAGAAGGCACTATGTCCTTGTTCGTGTGTCAGCCATCTCAAGGAGACCTGACGGGACAGCTCATGGAAGAACCCCATGCAACTCCATTATGAAAATCATTGTGTTGTCTCAAAACATAAAACAGAGCCCTGGACAGGAAGGCCAGCTTCTTCTCCCCCTCCAGGGACCACCCGTTCTCTGCTCTTCGCCATATCCCACAGCAAGTCCCTGTACTGTATAGCATGTTTACACATCCCAGCATCTCCCTGTGAAACAGCAGCGCTTGTCTGCAGTCCCTAGAGTGCAAGCTTCCAGGGGGCCTGTGAGGAAATTTGATGGGCTCCCTTTCTGGCTCTCTGGGAGGAGTAAAGGTGCCTGGCCTGCCAGGGTACAGCTGAACAGGGTTCTGAAAACACTCTAAAAGCAGACAGAGATGTGTGGATGGGAAGCCAGCCAGGGTAGCCTCGGGATCTGGGGTGGGGTGTGGATGGGGCCTTGTGAGTTTAAGTAAGATGAAGGCAAGAAGGAGTGCTTGGGGCTGGTTTCAGGAGGATGTTCTAAAACCCTGAGGGTCGACTAGGAAGGACTTGAACCTGCCTGTAAACGAAGAGCTGAAGTATTCCCACCTGCCCAACTTTACAAGGGAAATGGAGAATGCAAAGAACATATAATTAATTTCAATTACAAGCACTACATATCTCGGGCTAGATAGGCCTCTGTCTTCATTTCCTGTCAGCTCAATGGTCTCCAATACAAAAGTCCCTTAAATTAAATTAAATTAAAACATAAAATTCCTTCTCACGTATCTCTGTTTTCTATTCTTAATACCTCTTGACATTTAGTCTTTAATACGCTACATTTTCTTCCCCTGCACAAATATATGCTTCAGGTTTTGATCAGTAAGGCTGCAAGAGCAGGCATCATGGGAAATACAGAGCAGAAATCTTTGGGGAAATAGTCATAAAAAAGAATACACTTAGCTCTGTGAGAAGCTCTGTCCAATGGTTTCTTTACCATCAGATTTCAGAATTATTCCTAACTTTGCAATTCAGTCCTTTTCTATTGCCTATCAATGCTGTTGTCAGAAACAGTATGGAGATTTCCCTAGGATCAATAACCTAGCTTTTGATGGGCTCGGCAATTGTGTTCTGCCTCCTTTTTCACTCGCATGTGCTGTGTGGTGTGGTGGCCACACAGAGGTCACTCTCTGGCAGAGAGCGGATTTGCATCTTGATCTGGTGAGAAGGAGAAAGCAATATTGCACACTATTTTCACGTGCCAGTGGTATCAGCGGTGGTGTCACACCATTGCAAGTTGAATGCTGTGCAGACACTGGAGAGGGAGGCGGCCGTGTGCGTGTAGGGGGGCAGGTGCTGGGCAGAATAATAGCACCCTCCATGAGACTTTGTCAGGAAAACTGGAGAGAAACAATCTTCATTGAAGTCTTTTTTACGATTTGGATTTCCTTCGCCGCCAATTGTTCATCAGAATATTTGATTCCATACAAAATGGAATTTCTTGGCTCCTACCAATAATGTCTTTAAGCATACAAAAGGAAGTTGTAGCTCTCGAAGTCCTCCAAAAAGGTTATCAAAACTGCCCTGAAGGGTTGACATAGTCCTGCCAAGGAGTGTTTTGAAGGATGATGTTATTATTTTTTCATTGGTCATTCAACCAGAGTATTAAGAAGAGAAAAAAAATTGACACCTGTCCTTCTGATCTTATTTAGCCAAAAGAAAAAAACCACCAACAACAACAACAATAAAAAAAGAGAAAAAACAAAACAAAACAAAACAAAAACCCAAATACAAGATTTCACTTTAACGGGGTCTTTCAGGCAGAAAAATACAGCAGTAACATGTGTAAAGAAAATTTCAATATGTTTTGACAATAGTGTAATCTAAAGGAAGTGTTATCCTCCTTGTGGAGGTCATCATTCTTAATACAGTGTGTGTCATCAATTCTCAGGACAACAGAGAAAATGATGTAGTCAATACATATGAAACAGAAATCATGCATAAACATGCTGCCTTACTATAAAGTGGGTGACACACTGAAAATTGGATGGCAGTCCTGGATGCAATTTTCCATAACTTTTTATTATTCATAAGATCGTGTGATCTAATAAGCCACACCTCAAATTACTGTCCATTGAAGGTGTTCTTGAGTGATAGATTTTGACAAAGTAGACAGAAGATATATTATGATTAAGATCAGATGCTGGAGTGCTGGGGTTTCCGCCGCTGACTGTTTTCAGCTGTCTTCCATCAATTCTGTATTTTCTTCCTTTAAAAAAAAATGGAGGAGCATGAAGCCATGGGCTATGAACACGTAGGAGGAGAAGTCTACTGATGGCTCACGGGCGCATCCTGATCCCGGGCTCTCCCTGCAACCCTGAGCTGAGGTGGAGGAAGACTGATTTAAGAAAGAGCAAAACAGAGGGAACGTGGGTATCTGAGTTGAAAGAGAGGCATCTCAAATGTGTTATCTAAATATTTATTCAGCCACCCAGGACGTTAAAGTGGCAGGCTCTTGCTTAAACATTCAAATCGGGGAAAGAATAAAATGAAAACATGCTACCACGGAGAAACTCAGAACTTCTGACACAAACCAACCTTTGCCTAACCACTTCTGGTTTCTCCTGAGGCAGAGGTCATTATGAAAGTCTTTTAAATGCTTCCTTCCTTCCTTCCCTCCTTTTTCCTTCCATCCGTCCTTCCTTCCCTCCTTCCCTCCTTCCTTCCTTCCTTCCTTTTTTCATCCTGTCTATATCCCTCTCCACCTTTCTCCACTCTTAACCTCCTTCAATAACTCCCCTGGCCTAGGTCTGTGAAAAAGACTCGGCCCCTTTAATTCATCAAATGCAGAAAAACTGGCATAGCCAGTATCTACAAGCCACATTCCAAGGGGAGATGTTTTCAATTCACTCATTATAGAAAGGTCAGTCAGGTTCAAGTTCAATGTCCTGGAAAAGAAGTCCTCTCTACCAGGAGTACCACCCACACATGGAAAAGTGGAGGGAGAATTAGATGAACTATGTAACCTAATTTTTTGGGCAAATACAAGAAAATTAGCCCTGTGTGCTATTTGAATTTAAAACCACATATTAACAATTCAGCTGTAGAAGGTGACGGCAACCACAACAAAGTAAACACGCTCTCCAAACCACTCGGCCGTAATGATGTTATTAGTATGCATGTTGCTGAGCCCAGATGTAGCCTTTAGCAGCCTAAGCCCTTCCAGAGCTTTTTGTTCTAATGGCTTCAGACTCTTTTTCAAAGTGGGCCACTCAGAGACCACCGCGACCAGAGGACTAGAATTGGAGGATAATTCACGCTGGCAAATGGAACATGACCGCGCTCGCGCGTCCATCTTCACCACATCCCATTGTCTGCCATGATAATAAACGATGTCTGCCGGACCTGTGGGTGGAGCATACGGGAGCCTCTGCTAGCTCTGAGCTTGGAGGCGTTGATCCAGCGGTTATCTGTGGAAGGGAGAAGGAGGCCACAGGCACATGGCGTCTAGGGAGTCCTCCTCCCAGTGGAAGTGTGACGGGCTGTCCTTCACTTACAGGAGTTTCAGTAGAAAAATCGGGTTTATTGCAGTGTAGGCGCACATACATTCAAACCGCTTGCCAGCTGTGAAAGTGCGGGCCGCCTCGGTGTCTCAGTTCTTGCGTGGCTTTGGAGGGAGGCTTTGAAATGTACAAAAATATGCAAAGCAACCCTGACCTTCAGAGCACAGAATCTTTAGAAGCCGCACCAAAACCCGAAGTGTTTTGGTTGATTCTGTAGTTCGATTCAACCGCTCTTGCGTTTTTAGGACCTCTTTTTGTATGGGCCCATTCTCGGGATATTATTTTTTATTATTGCGGGTACCTAGAAGTAGGAGTTAGTGTCGTTTTCCATTTTGAATCAGAAGTAGGCAAACACTAGTAAAACTGAGGGTGTGATTTAGTATAGGTTAACATAGTGTAGAGGGTATTTTGCAGTAAAATTTTAAATTAGAGGGGATGTATTTATGGCCCGTCATATGTGTGGCTTATGAACTATAGCTTTGATATGTGACAGAATATGGAAGAACTGATAATTAGGGGTGTGTGTGTGTGTGTGTGTGTGTGTGTGTGTGTGTGTGTATGTGTGTCTGTGTATGTGTGTGTGTGTGTGTATGTGTGTGTGTATGTGTGTGTGTATGTGTGTGTGTGTATGTGTGTGTGTGTGTGTGTTTGTGGGAGGTGGAGGAGGGGAGACTTGAGGCTTGAAGATGGTCTCTTTTTTTTTTTTTTACAAAATTTTTATTGGCTCTGCTTATACTCAACAAATTAGAAAGGGCAATCACAGAACTTGTTTCTGCTTCATGTGCCAACATACTAGAAGAAGCCATGCCATAGAAGCATAACCACTCGATAATGGTGTGCTGCTTTATTATATTGTCATTTGAGACATTAAACTTTTTTGTTTTGAAATAAGCATGAGTGAACAACATCTTTTGAAATCCTAGCTGATGTAGCGAATGTTTATCAACCCCAGTCACTTGTTTTCCACCTCCGGGCAGAATCTGGTCACTGCACCCCATTGTGCCCAAAATTCCAAGCAAAATCAAATAGAAGGCGATTTCCAATTAGGAGTTACTCAGAGGAGGCTTGAACGAAGGCCTTCTCTGGTGCTCGGCTACTTCTGGAGCATTTCCAGTTGGTTTTTCAGTCTCGTTATTTCCGCTGCAACCATCCAGCACAGGGTTATTGCAATGCACATTGATACTAAAGAGGTTTTATTAATTAGGAACGGACAGAAAACCAGCTATGACATTGTGACCCTGGGTGGAAGCCAGGCCAGAGCAATTAAGACATACCAACACTACCACAGAAATAGAGACCAAAAGAAAAAAAAATGAACTCAGTAACCTGATTTTTCCTCCGTTAAACTGATAGTCTCCTGGAATTGCCTTCATAGGGTACTTTGGTTTAAATGGTTTTCAAAGTAGTGAACATTGAAGAAAATTTGGCTTCGCCTCAGAGAAACTAAGATTTCAAGGCCACTTTGACTCATATGATACCGGCCCAGATTCCTTTCCCCCCTCTCGGAGGAGGAAGACTGCTTGAATCATATCCGTAGCTGAACACTTGATTCCTCACCCAGGCACAATCGCCTGGATCTTCCTCATTTCTCCCTTGTGGCTGACTGCCCTGTGCAGCTGAGAAGATAATTTTAAAATGGTAGACAATGATGGGGCTAGCCAAGGCTAAGAAATTGAAACCCAGTCACCTGTCACTCCCGAGCCAGGCCCCTCTACCCACTGTGGGGTTTATGTCAGGGTGTTGTTCTTCCCAAAGAAGCCAGGATCTACATCAGACATTGCAAACACCCACTACTCATAGTTTTAAGTACTTTTGTGTATCCATGTGGTGACAAATCTAACCCACTGGCCCTTTAATGCACTTGATTTTTTTTTTTTTTAGAACAAGGATGTAAGTCCACTAGCTATATTTTTAAATACAAATATAAGTACTAATACTGAGCAGAAATCAGAGCAAGGACCGCTCAGTTGTGATCCTTACTCACGGAATTTCAGTTCTGACACGGCTTAGGTACATAACCCATTAGCTAATTATCTGGCAAGAATGGAAGATAGTGAATCAAAGCAATTACACAACTAAAGGAAGCCAATAAAACACAAAACAACTGTACCAACGAAAGCAAACAAAGCCATCCACATTTTTTGTAGTAGATACTAAGATACCCTGCTTTTTATTATGTTGAGATTTAAGGTCAATTAATTCAGTTCTCCATTTGTTTATATGTATCAAGGTAGTCGAATTATTTGTGGTACATGATAGGTAAGAGAGATTTTTCTTGCCACAAGTTAGAAATCATTTGGATTTCAATTCCTTCTTTGGCTGAGGAGAAATATCCAGCCAGTGTACCAAATCTTGAGGGATTACTAAAATAAGATTAGCCTGTTATTAACAGGAAAGAGAGCAATGGGTGCTCATATACTCTACTTCAGGAATACTTTTTCTGCAACACTTGTCTAAGCATTCTTAAGGAGCTGTGTGCTCTCTGTCATTAAAGTGGAGGAGGTTGTGTTCTCTGCAAGTTGTACTTGCCATCTTTAATCAATCAATTGAAACCTTTATTGAAAATTTATTACGGGGCCATAAAAAAAGTTCTGGGAAAAGTAGAAAGGTTTCCCAGTACCTGTTCAGGTACATTAGGGCAGTGTCCATGCCCTAAATGCGCTTTCAAAAAACACCCACCTAATAAAAGCAATATGAGTTTTAACAAAGTCGGAAAACCAAATAGTCCTAATGGTACCTGCATTTCCCCCCTCAAGACCACAAATACTTAATTTACCATGGTATCCACATAATCAACTATCCAGTGCAAGTGTCTGAGCATTTCATTCTGTATTTCCATCTCTCCCTTTGCTCATCTATTTATCTGTCTCTCAGTATGCTTGCCACTTTTCCTGACAAAAGGCTTTCTCAAACAAAAGGAAGGGAAGATTTCCATGGGATGATAGCTCCAGTCTATGGCCACTTGCCTACCTTCCTTTAGAGTCCATAAGGGATGAGGCAGAACTGCATTGTGGGAACCATGTCGTGCATCTTAGAATACAATGGTGGCCCTGGGAGTGATCTATAGGAAAAAAATGTCAGAGCGAGGGTGGACAGCTGGAGACAGGGTAAACCTTCAACACTACACACCCAGCAGCCTCTTTCCTCCAGCCAGGCACCTTCCTCAGAGTTGTGGCAGTCAGTGATTAATCCAACACTCTGGTTAGAACCTCAGATTCCAGTCACCTCCACACCGCACCCCATCTGAGGAGCAAACTTGAGTAGATCAACTTTTTGAAGAAAAAAAACTAACACCTGTTGTTGTAGATTCTAGAGAATGTAAAGGGAATTTTAATGTTACCTGAATAGGTAGTTAACGAAACATTAATGACATGCATATAAGTTGGGATATTGTATTTCTTGTCGGGGGTACTGACTCTTTAACCAATCTCATCCATTAAACTTGGCTCCAAGATGAATTAAAAACTATCTGGATTTTGTTTAATGCTTTCAGGTTCTTTTGAAGCAGGGGAGGAGGTTGTTGTTCACAGAACTCATTTGGGTTACAGATGTGACCAGTAATCCTGAGTATATACCCTGAAGAAACATCTGCTGGAGAGGCGTCAAGGCTCTATCAGTTCGGTGAAATCAGCCAAGCTGGTTGCTCGGCGGCACACACACACAAACCCATCCACTGATCTGCTGCGCTCTCCACTTCTGAATGGGTTGTTTGGCATCTTGTAGCCCCAGCCTATGATTTATACTGCCATCTGCATTCTTTCTTACATCAGGGCCTATTTCAGCCACAAAGTTATACATGCTGTTTTGAGAAGAGCTTGTCAATATTTTTGGTTTGTCTTTAGCTATACGAGCGCCGTAGACAGTCTTGAGTGAACTTGGCTCTGCCTTGCTAATTCTCCGTCAGTTCTGGCAGCCATAAGAATCTAAGTTCACGGTGTAGATATTTGGATTCCCCTCAAAATAAGAATAAGGCATGTAAAATGCAAATCTTAAAAATAGGCTGCTTTTTTTTTCTTTCAACAAGAATACCCAAATTCCTAGAAATGGACAGCCATAGTCAATACATGTGCACGTACAATTTTAATGCAAAAGCAACGCAAACGGAATAGAATATTCTGAAGTTAACAATTGTTCAGCTTGTCTTGGGTCTCAAGCGGCATGAAGCAATTGAATAAATCTTCCCTTTCTGAATTTAACAGCTCACTGATGCTTTTGAATCTATAAGATCTTCTGTCATGGTGGATTGTTTCATTGAAATTAAAAAACGAGCTAAGATGCTACCTGTATTTTACTTGTCACACACTCTCACGACTTAGAATTCTGCAATGTCATAGTTACTACAGTGGACTTCGGATCCTCACCAACCATGCAGGAGTACTGACCAGCTTGAGGCTGTGCAAGCAATCACAGTTGCTGAGGTTATTACAAAGGCAGCGAGGGTGGAGGTGAGGGTCCTACCATGTTTTTTAACACACTGTTTTGGTATGACCTTCAACCTCTGGCTCTTACAATGTGCCTTCTCTTCCAGGATGATCTCTGAATTTGGCTGAAAGATGTGGCACAGTGCTGAGTTATTTAGAAGCTCTAAGGGAAGAATCTTGAGAGAAAGGAAAATTTATAGAGAGAAAACATGCACTTTATTCAAAAGCAAAGAATAAAGATATCAGGAACAAATAGAAAAGAAAGGACAATTTTTATATCAGAGTAAGGCAGAAATGCACATGAATATGTTACCAATGACAATAAATCCAAATGAGAATACAATACAGTGAAAGAAACATATAGGCAGAAATACAAATAGTTGACCATGAAAGATTGGAAACATTATCCCATTTTATCCTTGCCATAAACAGGAAAAGCATAATGGTACAGATCATCTAATATTGAGGGACACAGAGCTGATGAGATTTAAAATGGGAACTGGATTGGGCTGTAAAGAAAATGTTTTTAGAAAATGAAGTATGTTTATCCTAATGTGAGCTTCATATATGAGGTATGCATGTATTCAAACATCATCACTAGTTTTTAGATATCAGTTGAAATAAATGTAGACATTCTTTAAGTATAGCTAAGTAACAAATAAGTAATTTGGCTCACATATAAAATATGGAATTTAACATATTAGGTACCTAACATTAACATAGGTTAACATTAACATACTAAGCAAAGTCTTACCTTCAAACAATGTATGAGATGGCTCCGCTGTCAAAACCATGTTTTAATCCTATAGAAGACCAAAGTTCTGTTCCCAGCACCTAGGCTGAACTTCTGAGAACCACTTGTAGCTCCTGATGTAGTGAGATCTGTGCTTCTGCTCTCCACAGTCACCCGCAATAACACATTATGTATATACATACATATACATTATACATATATGTAGTTTAAATGTAGTCCAGATACATATTCAAGTGAGATTACAAAATGTTGGTAACTTTAGTGTCTAGGAAAGTGTCCCAGTGGTTAAGAGCACTTATTGCTTTTGTAGAGGACCCAAGTTTTGATCCTAGAACCCAGTGACTCATAACCACCTGTCACTCCAGTTCCAGGTGGTGAGGCACCATCTTATGTCCTGTGTAGGATCTGGCATGCACATAAAGTCATGTAGTCACACACTCACATGTATAAATAAACAAACATATTAGGAAGAAAAATTAATACAGTTGTATGAAAACTATTTCCAATAAAAGTTAAATAAAAGGATAAATATAAGTGTTGCCATCTTAAGATGTTTAAGCAAAAGCTGTTTCCAAAGATGGAACCCAAACCAGAAAGAACACAAAGCCTTCTATGTAGCACATAGAGAGCGTATCCCACATTCCTCTTTGTTTTTCCAAAATTAAAGCAATGTGTAGCACCACTACAGAATTTTGCAAGAGTCACTGAAAATGTGAACTTGTTTGTATGTAGCTATAACCAAAGTTATACCTCGCCAAGTTAGAAACAGTTTCATAATATTATGCAAATCCAGTTGATAATCTACTAAAACCACCTGATTGTCTGAAATCTGCAAAGTTTTTCTATTTCCTGCATTCTTCTCCAATGAAAATTTAAGCCTAGACATGAGATTCCTCCTATCCAGTGTTGGATGGCAGTGTAGGAAATCATATTTAAAGTCAAATTACAACACCATTCTCTGTTACATTACATTACATGCTCTGGTTTCATCCTGTTGCTGTGATAAAAATATGCTGACCAGATTTAGGGGAGAGAACGTTTATTATCTTAAGTTATTAACAGCTCACCATCCAAGTTATAACCCATCATGGCAGGGAACTGAAGGGAAGCTAAGACCTAAAATACCTCCTCACATCACATCCACAGCAGAGAATAGAAAGGCACAAACGTGTTCATGTTTAGCACTGAGCTCGCTTCCTCTACCCTTATCGAGTGTCCAAACTCAGGGACTAGTGCTGTCCACAGTGCCTGCATCTTTCCATTTCTGTCAGTGTAATTAAGACAATCCCCAAAGGCCAGCGTGAGGCAGATAGACAAACCCTCACTGGAGCTCTCTTCCCATGGTCTTTGGGTTCTGTCAAATTGACAGAAAAACTAGCACACAAATAGAGGGCACCAAACTTGGTTGTTTCTGTCAACAAGTCAGAGACTGCTCAGTTGGGTAACTTAGTGCCTATTTGATGCTCACTCACATTTGCCATCAGCACTTCTATTCATAGTTTCTTGCATGATTACAATTATCTAAGTTTTAAAAAGAATAGTACCTCTGCCTGTTAAGGACAAAGAGACATTTTTGAAAAGTGAAGTTGGTTCTCTATAAAACAAGTATCTACTCATCAATGTAGTTTGGTTTTCATCAATCCGGCCGCTTTCTCTCAACAGCATTAAACTTAAATGGGATTATAAAGGTCAATTTTATGTTCAATATTATTTCAGTCATCCTTAAACATATAACAAGTAAGCCAATTTCACTTTGAATTAAAATTCAAAAATTCTGTGGGATGGCCTTGCCAGGCCACAGAGAAAGAGAATAGAAGTAGTCCAGATGATACTCGATAGGCTGAGATTAGATGTTAGGGGAGGAGGGCTCCCCTTTCTGAGAACTAAGGGAAGGGGGGAGAGAGGGTATGAGAGAGGGAGGGTGAGATTGGGAGGCGATGATGGAGGGGGCTACAATCAGGATGTAAAGTGAACAAATTAAAATTTAAAATATGAGAAAAAACTTGAGATGTAGTTTCTTCCCATTAAAAAATAATAAAGTTCAAAAAATCTGAATAAAATATTAGAACATTGAAATCTAACAATATCCAGGAAAGGTTAATTATACTTTAGAATAGCTATATAATTCAGCTTGCGAATAAACAAACACTGAAAATGCTATCTAATAGATGCAACAAAAGAAAATATAAAAGAAGGGGGAAATCCTTAACAAAGTAAGGACGGAGAGAAATTACATTAATTTAATTGTCAGTGATGAACAAAACCATATTTAACCAATAAGTATTATAAGTGTTGGGTTTCATGTTGGTTATTAAAAAACAGTAAGATGCAACCAACATGCGAGAAAGGCACGAGGAGGGACATAGAACATTCAGGGAGCTTGACAAAATGATATGGAAGCATTATTCTGTTTTTACTTAAAAACATATGATGTATACAAGTGCCCGTGTATGCACAGAAATAATTTAAGTGAAGTTATAGCACTTGGGGTAAGAATGTTTCCCCCTAAGAGCAACTATTTACAAAACCTGCACTGCCAGTCATGTGAAAACCCCTTCATCAGGTTATTATCCTGGGGAGCTCAAGAGACTCCCAAAACTATGCACGCTACTTTTTGGGCTTTGGTTGCTGACCAGAACTTGAACATAAGCCCTTAAGCCTGAAGACACTGTACACTTCAGACCTAGGACAAGAAAGAATCCATCTGGAATCCTTCCTTAGGACTAGCTTCATAACACCGTAAGGGACTGGGCACAACTACCAGAGGAGAATAGCAAATCAAAACCCTACTCAGATGCAGTGCACACATCTTCAAGCAAAACACCCATAAAATAAAATAAACCAATCTTAAAACAAAAAAACAAGAAAAAAATAAAACAAAAAAACCTTACACAACTGTAAAACTACAAACTGCAATATTGACCAGAGGCAAGACATAACCAGGGATGCAAGAGTTGCACTCATCTCTAGGGCAACCAATAGCTACCTAATTGGATTTAATGACCACTCAATAGGAGGAGACGGTGCCTGGTATTGTTAACCCAGTCAACTACTGTGGCTGATGAAATCATGGGTCCTAGTGGAGAAGCTAAGAATCTGCTACCTGACTGTTCACTGCCCAACCCCAGATGGTGCACCTATAACATAACCTCAAAACCTAAGACTCAGAGTACATCTCAGAAAAGGATGCAGAATGACGTTAATGACCAGAGGGCCAGGACATCTGCTATGGGATGTTGTCTTCTATATGTGACAGGAATCTGCACTCATGAAACCCCTGCATTATGGCTGCCAAAACAAGCCCTGCAGAATGACAAGATAGTTAACATTCACACAGGTGAGTAGTAACTCGCACAAGACCCTACTCCTAGGTAAAGAGCTGTAGGCAACTGGTGGCTGCTAAGAAAAGGAAAATAAGTCTTTGCCAGGAATAAGCCTCCTGAGAGCTTATCCAATCCCAAGTGGCCATCCCTAAATACATGTAGATATGAGCAACACTAAAGGGAACCAAGAAGCTCTCTCTCTCTCTCTCTCTCTCTCTCTCTCTCTCTCTCTCTCTCTCTCTCTCTCTCTGTGTGTGTGTGTGTGTGTGTGTGTGTGTGTGTGTGTGTGTGTGTGTGTGTTATTTCCCTTCTTGATTGTTCCAGAAATCTATCCACAATGTCACAAGAAAATAGGGAAACCTCATAAAAGTAATTAGAAAAGTTCTCACTAGCAGCTTCAGCTGTGGACACCTGAGTCAAACCTCCAGACATGGAAATGAATGGCCATGAAGCCTTCACCCCAAACCATGGCAGAGAACCAATGGAATCCATGGGAGAACTAGCCAACAAACAAGAAACCCCTAATAACTATTCCTTTACGTCACTACATTTCAGGTGATTTATGAGAAAGCAACTGATACTAGGAGTAAGCCTCATGCCCATTCCACTTGAAAAGGTTGTTCCATGTAAGTTGGTTGTGAAATGAGAAGTGCTTCTGGGGAAGAGCAAAGTGATAAAGTTTCCTTTTCAGACCGAGACTTGCAGAATATAGCTACAGGAATTAAATTAGAGGATCTGCTGTGGGGAAGGGCAAACAGAAATGGTATCCACTGAAAACAAAAACAAATCCAATCCAACTTACACTGCAAACTAGCAGTAGGTAACAGAGTTGGATGTGGTTGCTGTTGTTGGTCTTTCTAGACGAAAACATACGGCTCATATATGTAAGAAACTTCCACTTGTAGTATTTGGTATTGAAAATAGAAAGAGAAAAATTCAGCAACTTGTGCCAGAGGTGGAAAACAGCTATCTAGTGATGGACAACTTAGAAAATTTACAAAAGGCATCAAGAAACATTTTAACCCAAAGCTCTCCGGTGGGTGCATTGTGAATTATTAAAATTAGCTGATTATTGTTTTTTATATCTTTAAGCTTACTGTATTTTATCTGATGAATATTTTGTGTCATAATGGTTATATTTGAATTTTGGGGGTATATATTTATTGCAATGTTTTTTTTAATCGAGACTCAATGACTTCCTAAAATGCAAAGATAGACACAATCTATTGTTCTTGTGGCTAAAATGCAGTGCATCATGGCTACATTACAGTAATTAGAATGTCATTGTGTAATGACATGCTCAATCACAAACTAATTCGGGTTATAATTTCAGATAGAAGGCAAGTGTCCCATGGATACTGATCTCTCTTTCCAGGGTATCCACAGTCTCATGTGAAAGCAGGTACACCACCATCCCCAAAGTTGGATGTGACTTTGTCCTTTGTCATCCTCCAGAGTGCTGTCCCAGGGCATAAGACCACAGAACCAGCTCTAGTCACAGAAAATGTGCAAACAGTAGGATACTTCCTTCTCAAACTCCTTCACCATCTATATCTACTTTGAACAACTGGCCCCGACTTGGTTTTCTTTTCTCTCTGCCAGAATTAGTTAGACAAATACCTAAGTTTCCCATTTTATTTATTATGTATAGGCAGACTCAAAGAATCTCCCCCTTCCCCAAACACAAGCCTTCCCCCTGCACAAATGAATTAGTGATCTTGATTGTAACACCACAGCACTTGAAACCATTTGACTCCAGGAATTAGTGCAGGAAGACTGTCTGAAAGCAGAGCGACCCTTCTGTTTAAGACCTTAAGCACACAGTGAATAGCTGTGTGCCTTTTTCCCCCTTCACTGCTCTGTTGTGTCATGAAGCTGAGCATTATTACAGATCATCTACAACGAATGAAAGACAAAGCATTCTGCACTCTGAATACGTACACTTGTTTGCCAAGTTTCCTGAACCTGTGATTTTTCAAAGTAAAAGATAACAAATATTTATTTGAAAAAAAAAAAGATGTAATTAAGAGAGGCTCACTACAGAGCAGAGCCTACACCATGCTGCATAACCCAGGCACAGAAGCAATGAACAAGTTCTGCAGGCGACAGTTATTGTCAGTAAGATTAGCTGAGCCCAGACTAGTGCCAGGAACCCTCTTTCATGCTTCAACAGAAAGTAATTTGTTTCAAGTAATGATGACTAGTTATATATAATTATCTGATTATTGTAAAAAAAAAAAAGCTTGCCCATACAACTTTAGTGTGCTATGTTATAAGGTTTCATTTGCTTCTTGTATTATTTAATGTTTACATAGTCCTGAGACAAACTGAACAATTCAAAACCAATTAAAAAATTTCCCCCAAATCGCTCCAAAATTGTAAATTGGCACAACATGGTAGGTACATGTTAAGTTGGATTCTTTTTTTTTCTTTATTTCCTTGTTGAGAGCAGTAATAGTAGTGTCTTCAAAAATAATTAGGTTTTCCAGAGGAAAATAGTTTATAAATCATCAGCCAATGAAAATGATTCATGAAATTATATCAATTTTAATATAAAACAGCATAATTCTTATCTCTTGTGTAGGTAGACTTTTAAGATGTATGAGAAAGCGAATTGCTTATACCATGTAAATGAAAATAATCATTCAGTGTCTAATACAGTCTTGCAAATAAGGAAAAATATTTAGATTCATACACAAAGAAATTTCCGTCATTGCTATTCTTCTGACTTACTTGGAAACACAATGAATTAAACTAATATTATTTTCTATTCAACTGGCATAAATTAGCTCTGCTTCTGGGAACAATTCATTTTGAAAACTTGCCCAGTGAGTTAAAATGCTGGAGGTTTTATTTCTTCCCAGGTGAGGTCACAGCTCCTTAATTAATCTTTCTAATTATAAGAAAAAGATAGAAGTATCACCTAGTTTATGATGTAAATTGAAGATACGTATATGCGTGCTTTTGAGCTGAAGACATTGCCTTGCATGGATGCTGTCATCATTTGAAAGTATTAAGGATGATTTAGTTGTAAGTAACCTGCTCCATGACTTGGGTGTGAGGAGGTGTGTTTGTCTCAGCGTTTATGAGCTTAGAGGAAGGCAGGTACTGGGTGTTCATTCCATGAGTCAATCCTGTTTGAGTGAATCCTATCTCGCCCTTTTCCCGGTGTCTCCAGTAACAGCCCATTTCTTGACACTGCACACTTATCAAGGCAGAAAAGACAGGAGATGCCAGCCTTGCCCAGTGTTTTATGAGAGAAGTAAGTCCTTCCCCTAACTCTCAGAACTATAGAAAAATTTCTTCTCCCCTCATCAGAATGTTCCTTAGGATCTCCAGCCACATCACCGCAATCTGCCTGTCTCATCTGCTCTTGGATGCTAAGCAGCATGAATTCAGTCAGACATGGATGGGAGGAAACATGTTGCCCAGTTCTTGTTGAATGGTGGTGCTTTGGTTTGGCGTTGTTTACTTTATGAAGCTATATAGCACAAACATGCTTCAAAGGGGCCTGGGAACATAAGTACCATCTTAGGAAATGAGCAAGACTTTTTTGGTAACATCACTACTATTCTGCATTCTGCTCATAGGAGATTGATTCACGCAGTCAACTCCCATACATATTTGAAAAGTGGAAATGCTATTGTCTGTCTATATCATCTTAGAGCTACTTGAAGGCTAAATGAGATTATTTACACAAACTTGCTCCGCAAACTGCTGAGAAGTAAACGTGCTTTACATTCTCAGCATTGCAGGAACACAGCTTCAAAGGCACTATGTGTGAACTTCGTTTTGTAGGTCTCGTCTGGCAGAGAAGTAAACTCAGCTATACTTAATTTCTGACCTAGAGAAATCTTAAGATACTCAGAATAAGTGTGGATGGGGTGGGGGAAGATAGAAGTATAAAAGTGTTTGGAAATAACTCGATGTAAAAAAAAAAAGATAAAGGTCAAGGAATGTAATTTGTACTTAACATCCTAGAAGAAGAAAAAATAGACAAACTTATAAAATGATTCAGAAAAATTCCACAAAGCAAATGTAGAAAAAATTATCTGAAGGAGAAGAAAATACCGATTAAGTAGATTAAGCATATTATATTTTTGGGGGGGAAAGAAGGGTACAAATGTAGTTTTTTTTAAAGTATTTTGTTGTTGTTATCAAGGCAGATAAATAACAAGTGGGCTATCATAGAGAAACATAAGGTTAGCCTCAGGTATCTGCCACACAACACTCAACTCCAGTGAACATGTGTTCCCACCTGCTTGGTGCAATGGTGGGACCCAGAGGCCACAGTTAGAAGTGTAACACCTAAGAGTCCTGCATACACATTTATAAGAGCTTTCAGCCCCCTCCGCCAAGGCTAGGGAATTTACTGGAAGAGGGAATGCAAAGATTGCAAGGGCAAGAAGCTGCTGTAAAAATGAGAGTTCTGGACGGGAACAGGGTCATTGCCCCCCTGAGCTGATGGTTGCTGTTGCTGCCAGCTCAAGCCAAGACAGTCAACATCCCAACACTGTGGGAAGATGCTCAGGAGGCCCCACCCCTGGTGGAGAAACTATTGCCAGTGGATGGCAGCTAGAGGAGGGAGAGTCGGCTTTCCACAGGGACGTGAACCCTGCTAGGCTACCCATGCTCCAGCACATGGTTCCATGCCCATGCCCTAATTAGAGCAAGTAGTGAAAAAAAGAAAGAAAAGAAAAGGAAATGGGATTATTGAAAAAGCGAAACAAAATTTTGAGAGGGAGGTACTGTGGGTTGGGGTATCCTCGTAGCAGTTGGAGTAGGCAGGGGAAGAGATATGGTTATATACATTGTATACTCATATAAAATACTCAAAGAATAAATGAAAATATTTAAAATAAACAAACGGATAAATAATAAATAAATAAAGGTAAATACTAAGAGTTAAAACAAACAACTCTCAACTCTTGCCTCTGCCTCTCCCTCTGCCTCTGCCTCTCTCCTGCTGTGTCTGTCTCTGCCTCCCAAGTGCTGGGATTGAAGGCCTATGCCACCACTGCCTGGCTTCAAGCAACTCAAAATAGGGATGTGTTGAGTGACTATTTAGCTGATTTCACCTCAAAGGAAGCTTTGCATACTACTGGAAACTCAACTTTGAAGACTGAGTTTACTTTTTTATTCATTGATAAAATAAAAATAATTTAATACCCATGGCATAATTTCATATTTTTATAAGAGAAAAGGCAGTCAAAATTTGGGGACATAATGCTCAAACAAGTATTCTTATGATGTTAAAAAAAACCCCACTCATTTATTATAGTTCAGAAAATTCATTTGTTTCAGTTTTAAATTTAGAAAATGATTACCTGTTTATTAAATTTAAGCCAAAGAACTTTTCTCCTCTTCAAGTAGCATGCATAGGTGCTTGGGATGACATTCAATGGTAGACTGATTGGCTAGCAGGTGCAAAGTCCTGGGTTCAATGCCAACACGACAAAATAGTAAAGGAAACAAATAAGTTTCCAAGTGTGTTGGGGGAAAAAAAGCCACAAAAATCACAAATGGGAACAGATTTGTGGGTAATCAGCTGGCTTTAATTAGAAGATTGCCTGGGAATATACTGGTCAGGCCTTCAACGTGGAAAGTGGCAGCAAACCAGAGTGATGCAATCTGAGGAATTCTCAGTCTTGGTGTGTTTAAAAAGGGGAAAGTAGTCCAGAAAGCAAGGGCTGTGATGTGGTGGCCCCCAGACTGGGGAAATTAGGAAGTGGACTCTCTCCCAGAGTCTCCAGAAAATGCTCTACAGTTTCCTTTCAGCCTGTGAGATTCACTACTTATAGGTGTGGAGGACAATTTGTGTTTTATTAGGCCACTGAATGTGGTGAGTTTTCCCAGTGGTGATGAGAAGTTAATGTGTATTTCAATCTGCATCTATATAAATGGACAAATAAAACTGATGTTTAATTCAAGCTATGGACAGGTATTTTGGAGTGGCTGAACTTAGATCAATTTAAAAATGATTCTGGCACTTTTTTCCATGACTTAAAATATATTAATGTTTATCAATTATAAAGCCAAGTATAAACTTAATATCTACCTCCTTTGAAATATTAATGAAAATAAACATATTACTTTATTTAATATAGTGTTCTAGTTTATTTTAATGTAACATAAATAAGTGAAATCAAATTCTTTACATCCTTTAAATAAAGGTTTCAAGAAACACATCTCTATTTTCTAATATCCAATACTGTGAGAATAATAAGCAGTTTAATCTTTCATGAATACCTACAAAGTGTAAGTGATCTATGTATGGTAACAAGTTTCAAAGAGCTAGATACAGTGCAAGGTTTAGTAGAAAAGCCATACACCATGAGCATGCATGTGTGCTCAGGCATGCGTGTGTGTGTGTGTGTGTGTGTGTGTGTGTGTGTGTGTGTGTGTGTGTGTGAGTATATGTGTGAATGTTGAAATGTTGCAATTGACTAGGGTTAGAACAATCCATAATGAAGAAGGCACATTAGGTATTAGAAAATAAACACCTCACAAGTCTCAGGAAAACCTTGAAACTTACAAGAGTTACCAGACTTTGCCCTCTTCAAGGTTATACACGCAGTAAGAACTTCCGAGGAAAAGGCTCTTTAGCCAGTCAAGCCCTGGGCTTCCATCTTTTGTGTGTCACAGCCATGATGGCTGGGGTGGACTATTAGTGAGTCACCTGTACTGCTGCAGCAACTAACCCCTCACCTATACCTCTATAAATAGCTCCAAGAAAACTCCTTGTTTCAACAAATTAGACTTTTGTGGTATCATTACTTCCCCATCAGGCGTGAATGGACCTTCGCAGGAAAGATGCCACACAGCAAGTGTGTGTGTGTGTGTGTGTGTGTGTGTGTGTGTGTGTGTGTGAAGAGAGAGATAGTTCTAGGCTTAGTAGTGAATTTGTCAAACATTATTTGATGCTGTAGATATTTGCTTAATTCTAACAACCAACATTAAGTTAAAAAATAATTTAAAAATTAAGGACTGGAGAATGATTCCAGGGCTTTTTAAATTTTCTGTTGGAATCCTTTAGCTGGCCTTTACAATACATGTGCTATAGAAACAAGCACAATTGATAGAATCTGATGACCCATTTCCTTTGAGTATGCTGTGGAGTCTTCACCACACCACCTATTGACACCTACGTGGAGGTATGGACTTGCATTATTTAAAAAAATGTGGTCAATGGGGACTAAACATTGGCACTATGTTTTCAGTGACACATTCTTTTTTTTATTAATTTATTCATATTACATCTCAATGGTTATCCCCTTCCTTGTATTCTCCCATTCCTCCCTCCCTCCCTCTCATTTTCCCCTTACTCCCCTCCCCTATGACTGTGACTGAGGGAGACTTCCTCCCCCTGTATATGCTCATAGGGTATCAAGTCTCTTCTTGATGGCCTGCTATCCTTCCTCTGAGTGCCACCAGGTCTTCTCATCTAGGGGATGTGGTCAAATATGAGGCACCAGAGTACTTGTGAAAGTTATACCCCACTCTCCACTCAACTGTGGAGAATGTCCTGTTCATTGACTAGATGTGGGTAGGGGTTTGAAGTTTATAGCCTGTATTGTCCTTTAGTCTTTGTAATTCTAGCTAAAAACTGTAGACTAACCCCAGGTGGTGGTGGCACACACCCTTTATTCTTGCATTCCAGAGGCAAAGGCAGGTGAATCTCTAAGTCTGAGGACAGCCTGGTCTACAAAAGTGAATTCCAGGACAGCCAGGGCTGAACAGCAAACTCCTATATTGAAACAAAAAACAAACAAACAAACAAACAAACAAAAAACAAAAAATGCAAACAAACAAAAAAGAAAAAACTATAGACTAATTGGGAAGGGAGGAAGATGGATTTGACTAAGAATTTATCCTTCTGTGAAAGGATGACCAGTGCTGGACATCAGCAACGAGAAGTAAAATACTTTCCCATAACAGTTATGCTTAAGGAGTAAAAATAATGAAGTCACTATAGTTTGGGTTTGGAAAAGAAAATGCTTAACATCTTGGCATTCCTCTGCATCCACGCTCTCCCATTTTATTGCTCTTTAAAAGTCTCAGTCACTGTATTGTTAATGTTATCGAAGTCAAGTGGAAACTGAGCAAGGGACATTCATAATTTTGCAACAAGCAAAAACTAATAACTTAAAATTACAGTAAATGTTTATGAAAATCTATTTCCTTAACTAAAGTGTCCTTTCTTCTTTGTGCAGACACTTCTTCCCCAAACCTGATCTGTGGCAAGTCTGATCCTTGCCAGAGACTAGAATTATTAAATATTCCTTTGATAAAATAAATATTCATAGAAGAATATTGCCATTTTTGTTGGATGTCTTTATGGGTTGTTTGATTGGATGTCACATTTTTTTCAAAGTCTAAGAGAATGTATCACTAACTTGGATGAAGAAAACGTATTTACAGAGTTAGGGGGAAATATAGTCCGTAGAAGCTAAAGGGCTGGATTTTCTTGGCTGGCAAAATATATTTTATGTAATTCCAGAGTTGACGCAAAGACAAATGAATATCCCCGTGGTGTAATCAGCTAGGTGAAAAATCAGGTGACTTCGGTCCTCACAGTCCCTTTCAGCGCAGGAAGTTTTTATAGTTTCTTTCTATCTTGGTTGGTAGATGAGTCAATGTTTAAACGGTCATTCATCATTTGCTATATAAAAGAAAAGCTATTACCTGAAACTCATTTTTACAGTTACAGGCAAACAGAAATAATCATTTTCAAGGACCTAGAGCTGTTTCTTGAAAAATGCTATCATTTTATCCTTATTTTACTTACTCTTTACTTGCATGTGAGCCAGCTCGGAGAGTTGCACTCTGTGAGTGCCAGCTATAAAGAGTTTCTACCACTTTCCTTCTGCATCAGGCAGCAGGAGATTGAGCCCCGGAGGAATCATAGCTATCTTTCGGAGTGACTCAGAAATGAACTTAAGGCACAAATTAGCCACAGCAGTCATTGCATCTGTTCTGAGCTCGGTCCTGTAGGTACCAGTTCCGATGAGCATTAGTGTGTCTCAGTGGAGACCCATGGCTCTTCTTGGACTAGCCCTAACTTGTTTATATGTTTAAAGAGTTGTCATTTCCAATGAGAGGACTTACTTCTTATAAACATTTCCTGTCCTTTCTATTAATGAGATATTAACTGTTGTGCTATATAAAGGGCTTATAATGACACACAAGATTGTTGGACAATGGTCTTCATAATAGCAGTGACTTAAAATTCTTCTAAGATGTTTGAGAGAAATAGCTTGGTGATTAGTAAAGTGTGAAAAAGCTTGAAACTCACTTAGAACTAGTTTCAAACCCCATCTTATGCTTTTTCACCATGTAAACATAAACAATTCTTTTTAAATATGCATATGTGTATATATATATAATTGGCTTTATTTTTTTAGCTTGGATTAAAATATATTTTTAATATTTTTACTTTCTCTATTTTAGTCAAAGCCAAAAGGCATACTTTAATGGTTACTGTGACACAGAAGCTAAATAAATGCTAACCCATCCACAGGCCCAATTCTGTCTTTCTCTTGGATCAGACTCACCTACTTTTCCACATAGTTTCTGAGAGCCTCTGCTCCTCTTCATCATCAGTGCAGAACTACATAGAAATACCGAGAAACACTCAAATTCCTCTCCCTTGATGTCTAGCACCATGTTAGGCTTGGGAAATCTTCTTTTCCCTAAGGCTTTTCTCTATCCCCATAAAGTCTCCCAAATCCATAGCTTTCACCAACGAGAAAGGCCAAAAGAGGAAAGGAGAAAGTAACATTTAGCTATTTTTAACTTTTGATTTTTTTTCTCTAATACTAGGGTCTTGCACTCCCATAGGTCCATTGTGAATCGATAAAAGTCCTCCCTAAGGATAGAGTAAGCAGTCAATGGCCTCTGAGGACCTTTATCTAACAGAATACAGTCGAAAAAGAGTTGCTCTGTTCGAATCAATTGCTAAGGAAAATACAAAATGAGAAAAAGTTACAATAAATCAGTAATGTCGGTCACCAGGTTTGGGTTCAGTTGCCACAGTGTTTGTGTGCATTTAGGAAATGGAGATTTTAACACAGCTAAGCAGTATCCTAAGTATTCATTCTGCTTCTCGGCACCGCTTGGATTTGTGGAACTCTTGAAGCAGTTTTGCCTCATCCTTACAAAAGAGAACCTCATGCAAAGATTGAGAATTTCATTGGAAAGTCACTGTGGAGCAGAATGACATTCACAAGGTGATAGGAGGCTAAAGACAAAGTATTTGTACCTAGATATTGACAGAAAATGGGAGATGCTGGAAGTTTGTCAGTGACTAGAAGAAGGTAGGGAAAAGTTGCTTCTGGAAAATTTTAATTTCAAGTATCTTATACCAGTCATTTGTTGCTAGGCTTCTGTATATGTGACTAAGCTAGGCAGGCGGCTGGAAACTGGTCAAAGTTCATACAAGTGTCCGTCTTTGTGCACGGAATCACAGCAACCAACGATGTGCTTGCTAAGCCAAGAACAAACAAGCAGAATTAGGTGGAAATGTCCCTCGGCATTCTCCATAAGCATCCGGAGCAGATATTTTAAGCCACTCGACTCTTTTTTACTGTAGCCTAAGAACAGTTATAGAGAATATGTAGATATACATATACAGGTCTGTGCTCTAACAAACTCTAATTACAGAAATCTATGGGCAGACGTTCAAGCTGGATTTGGCCTAAGGGCCTAATTTTTTCCCCCTGATCCAGAAAATTAAGCTTCAAATGGTCAAGGACCACATGTGGCCAGCTCACTGTGCAGCCCCGAGCCCAGCCCAGGAGCTTTTGTTTTAGTGATCAGTGCTGAGGTACAGTGACTATGGAGCTATTTTGCTTCGCTGAAGCAACAAAGGAAGCAATGAATACAGGAAAGAGTAAGGAGGCAAATGGCAGATGAAACCAAGAGTGGAGTATGACAAGTGTAGAATGATTTGGCAACAAGGACCTAAAATGGAGAAGTACTCCCAGCATTTAATAATAATCAGATAAAAGAACACTACAATGTAAAAGAAAGGTTATACCCGCACAGAATACTCTGGATATTAGCTTTTTGTTTGTTTGTTTGTTTGTTTGTTTGTTTAGGCAGAGTCTCATTCTATAGCGCATGGCAGTGCCTCTGCTTCTCCGAACGGGGAACACAGGTGTGAGCCACCTTGTCTGGCTTATCTGTGTGTTAGGATAGAAGCTTCTAGAAGGTGTCTGCATGGCTTAACTTTAATGGTTACTGTTCTTAGCATTTCTAAGTTTGTAGTTAAAAAGTATTACTTCAAGCTTAATCCAGAATCTGTATGCTAGAGCATTTTAACTCTAATATGAATCTGTGAACTATTTGAGGGAGAATCAAATGGTTTTTTTTAATATTAAGCAGATAGAATAACCAGCTTGGATAATTTTTAAGTAGGTCTGTTGATATTTGTCAAGAGTTTTATTTTAACTGCTTTCCCCTCCCCCCTTGAACTTATGAGCTTAACTTTTGTGAATTTCCAGCTTCCCTTTATGAAATTGGCGGCAATCTTATTACTTAAGTATTTTCCTTTTATTATCAGTTTTCAGCATTTACTTTGTCTATCTCTGTCATCCCACACAGGGCTGCTGGAGGTCCTCCCTGTCGATTTCAGAGGATCTCTTCTGGAAACATTCCTATCCCAAGGTAAAGGTAAACGCATGCACTTCTAATGAGTCAAGTCCGGGAGGAAAACATCAGTGTCCCTAGGCTTCCTTCCTGGTATTTAAGTCCCACACCTTTCCTGTGACCACCTGCGGTTCTTAGTTTGTGCAGTCACTTGCAACATTAGAAAACTATTATTATTTTTGTTCTGGCTGATAACCTTTGTATCATTCGGTGGAAACCTAGTATGCGGTTTGTTGTGCCTAAGTGAGGGAGAGAAAAATGACATAATGAAGATGTCTAATAGCACCATTGAAGCTTTCCTTGGAATAATTGGAACAGGGAGGAAGAAGGGGATGGAAATTGAGGAAAAGGGGCTTAGCCTGAATTTTCCAAATTGGTTATTTATCTGTTAAATCTTCGTCTTTCCTCATCACCATGTCTGAATTGAGAAAGTCTTCCTAATGATAATAAACTGTGTCAAAAAGAGATGGCTGATTTGAAGTGATGAAAATAGCTATGTCAATTGAGGGTATTTTTTTTTCCTTAACCATTTTGCTTTTCATCACTCTGGGGTTGGTGGTTCATGGTTTTTTTTTTTTCTTCATTTGTCTATCTTTCTTTCTTTTTTAAAAAATAGCATATAGCCTCAGCTCTATATAATATGGAGAATCTCTCTCCCAAAGCTGGTTTGGGCCTTTTTCTCTGAGAGACTTGAGAAGTGGCCTTTTATTTTTATTTTTAAGTCATTTCCACCTCTCTTGCTTTTTCAGTTTCAGTTAAGTTTCTTTTGGAAGGATCAGTTTACAACAAATGTTTAATGTCAGGAGTTTTACAGTTTCATGGGCCCTGACAGCTCTGCATGAGCGGAGGTGGCATTGTGTCAATTGTAAACGAGTGGGGCTATTTATATACTAATTAAACTTTGCACTAGTGGGGTGAAAGAGCGTCACTGGGAGCACCCCAGTTGTTCTCTCTATACGAATTGTTGTCTTTTGCAACCATCTATTGTTTGGCATTTTGCAGCCTCATCTTCTAAATGCCATCTCATAACCTTCCACTTAAAAAAAAAACACACTGCCCCAATGTTGGACAAATCACAGAACATCTAATAGCACAGGAAATTCTGTGAGTCACGTGCTTCACCATAGCATCTAGGATGATGGCGACAATGACCAGGCAGCTTGTCTGTTACATCCTAAACACAAGACATTTCGCTAAAGGCATCCTTTACACTTTAATCTTTACCCGACATTCAAAAGAATATGGGAACAGGCTTTGTAATGTCACATGGCTTTGGCTTTGCCGAGCCCACAAATCTGTACACTGTTCCTGTCTTCACACTGGGTCACTTTTTGTCCATTTATTTGTGTACAGTGTCCTAAGTGAAAAAGTCGGGCTGAGTATTACCAGTTTTTTTTTTTTAATCTTAACAGACCAGCATTCTGGGTTCACATACCGGTTAGTTGCATATGACCCTGTTTGTGGATGTGCAGCTGGCCAGTCTGCATTGGTGATACCTTTCCGTGGACCTCCACACGCTCTCTGTGAGGCTGACTCAGGGATCTTTACAGTGTTTCTAGCTTATGAAAGGAAAATAGATTAATAATCCATTGAGCTATTTTGCTCTTTGCTTCTCATCTGCAGAAGATGGTTTATGGGATTTGGCTAATGGCGGGTTTCCCTCCTCTTGTTAGATAAAGACAGACAACAAGTGCATCCCACCCGTGTGGGAGCTGGCTCAAAAAGAGGCTCGGCCACATAGAACAACATCTGATAGATTCCGTGCATGCAGATGCTTCTGTCCTGAGAACACGAAACTGTACATGTGGGCCATAGTCAAAAGAGTGTCCATCGTCACTTTTCTTTAAGAAAATGATAGAAGAGGGTGGATGACATGTCTCCACGGATAAAGGCACTTGCTGCTAAGCCTCATGACCTGATTTTAAGCCCTGAGACCCACATAGTGGAAGGAGAAAAACAACTCTAACTCAGTTATCCTCTGACTTCCATACGTGCTCCATGGGAGACACGTGTGCACACCCACAATAATTTTTAAAAATGAAAAGGACAGATAACGGCCTTATGACACTTAACACTGGAATAACTTGCTACAAGGGTAAAGCATGTGACCCCTTCATTGCTTTTTCCTTATTATCTTCAATAACCTTCAAAGTTGGGGTAATTCCATCAAGGAGTGTAAAAAAAAATCCAGGGAAAAGAAAGGGAGAAAATACAACTTAGATTTGCATAATTCCAGCAAACAGACCATATTTCCTGCATGTGACATAGTCTTGCTCATAGGCATGCCAAAACAAAAAAATACAAATCTAAAATTTGAGCCGATAACTCAGATGGTGGCAGAGATAGCAACTTGTGAAAAGTCACAATTTTGCATTGTGCTGGGAAACCACCTTCTGAGGCCGACTACTGTCACTCTTTAATACCCAGCAGAGGCCCCCCACTGTGCTCCGTCAGTCAGGAGCAGCTTCCAAGGCTCCCTGTAAAAGCAATTCACACTTTTCTCACAACACTGTTGCTTTAATTACCACTGAACTCTGCTGATGTTCAGGCAGGCCTGGCAAGACCAAGGTGGAGGCAGAGAGCCGCACAAAAAAGCAAATGGCTTTTCCTGTGCTTACTTCATTATTAGCAGCCCACCTTTGATGGAAATGTTACTGGTTTTGAAGTCTGGACTTAACTCCCCTTGGCATATTTATTATGAAGAGACTCACAGATGAGAGAGAGAGGGAGAGGGAGAGGGAGGGGGAAGGGGAAGGGGAGGGGGAGAGGGAGGGGGAGAGAGAGAGAAAGACAGAGAGATAGATAGATAGAGAGAGAGAGAGAGAGAGAGAGAGAGAGAGAGAGAGAGAGAGAGAGAGAGAGGTTAAGAATTTTGGTAAGCAATGGATTGGATTTCTCATCTTTCTTTGCTTTGCTGTTTTTGTAACAAATGTTCCACGATTTTCAAGCATGTATTTTTGCTGGACAAACGTCAGTCTGTGGATTTCTTCCTTCAGGATGAGTTGACATAATAAATCATATATCAATGGAAATGACAGAAGTGCCAAAATCTACCAGTGCAAAAAAATAATAGACAATACCAGTGCTTTATAAATAAAATGAGGGCAATGTTGTAGGTTTAACATGTATGCAAACACACTTTTCCTTTTGTGTCACAAATGTGCCAATGAAGTTATTCCCACTCAGCCAACTTCCACAGTCCCCTCCACATCGACTAGCGGAGTAGGCATTTGTAATTTCATGTGAACGTTTTAGGGATGTAATAAATAGGGCTGTAATTTTAGTAAATGATTTAAAGGGCCACTGAGTTTACTCCTGGATCTGAAATCTCATGTTGAAGTCGATTGTAAGGAGGCTCAGAAGGTAAGAGCCAGGGCTGAACGCATGAGTACCCGAGCTTGAACTCCTAGAACCCGTACAAAAAGCCAGAAAAGGCCATGAGCACCGGTAACCCCAGTACTGTGTGGGGCAGAAACAGGATTTCTGGGGCTTGTTTGATACCAGCCTAGCTCCAGATAAAGTGAGAGACCCTGTCTCAACAGAATATGGCCAGAGATGACAGGGAGGGTCACTCAACATCCTCCTGTGGTCTTTGTGGGTGCCCCGAGTCACACTCACCCACATAAACAGTGCTTATACACACACACCCTACATATACAAATGTGAAGTTACGCATCACATGAAAGCTGTTCATTATTCATCAAGTCCTGGTCTAACTGACCACGGGAGGGCAGGACCTACTACACACATCAGGCAGGAACCACTGCTTCCTTCAGCTGATCCTGAAAGCAGTGACTGTCTTCTCCAAGACACCAACCACTATGCCAAATGGTCCTTATTCACTTTCTCCTGTCTCTATCTCATTAAATTATACACTTGTTGCACTGAGTGATAAAGTGGTTTTCCGTGGGTCCGTATTGTATAAGAAAAGATGTCCTCTCAGTAGGATGAGTACTGTCTATGAAACTGCAAAGTCCTAACAACTAATATTCATATTTTCGGTTAAGTGACACAGACATGATGTGACATGACATTTTTAAATACGGCTACCTCAACTGGATGTGGTGGTGCATACCTTTAATAGTAGCATTTGGGAGGCAGAGCAGGAGAATCCTTGTGAGTTCTTTTTTAGTTTGTTTGATTTTTTGTTTTGTTTTGTTTTTTGAGACAGGGTCTCTCTGTGTAGCCTTGGCTGTCCTGGCCTCACTTTGTAGACCAGGCTGGCCTCAAACTCATAGTGATCTGCCTGCCTCTGCCTTCCAAGTGCTGGGATTAAAGGCGTGCACCACCAGGCCCAGCCCCCTTGTGAGTTCTAAGCCAACCTAGTCTACATAGTGAATTCCAGGACAGCCAAGGCTATATAATAGAAAGACCTGATAGCAAATAAAGAAATAAGACTACATTGCTAAGTATTTCTGTTCAAGGTTTTTCTTCTGCTGTTGATGAATGTGTTGAGAATGAGCCGCTGACAGGTGAGGTCTGCGTTCTTTCACCGTAACTCTAGGCAAATCTTTATACCAGCTCCAAACAGAAATAATGAAGGGAATATGAACATTTGGGATACAGTCTTCTGCTGCATCTCTCTTGGGAGCCTAGAACAGCTTTACCAGAAATCTAGCTACCCTCCACCCTGACAGCACAGAGAGGCAAGTGCTGAAGAGAAGGCACAGCGTTCAGACCCTGAATACCATGAACGGATAGAAGTCACCCCACTGTGCCCTAATTGCTGACTCTGTGACATAGCATATGGCCACTGTATGCTGCTACATTTGGGGTGATTTGTTACTCAGAAGTAGTAATTGTGATGCTCAGTTTGGGGCATTAGAAATCATAATTGAACAAGATAAACTATATTCCTACTCTATTTTGTTTGGATTTGTTTATTGAGACAGGGTTTCTCTATGTAGCCTTGGCTGTCCTGGACTCATTTTGTAGACCAGGCTGGCTTCGAACTCACAGAAATTCATCTGTCTCTGCCTCTCAAGAGCTAGGCTTAAAAGCATGTGCCACCACCATCCGGCTTATATATCTATTTGTATACATTTTATACACTATGGTTATAAAACAGAAAATAAAGAAACTTCCATCTTATAAATTAATTAATTAATTAAAGCATTCTGTTTTTTAAAAAAACAGTTTAATTTCAGAAGAAGTGACGTAACATCAACTGCACATATTTAAAATGTACATTTTGGTAAGTTCTGTCATAAGCAGGTACCTACAGAAGCATCACCACAGTTAAGGCAATGAACATACCATCACCCTCAAAGTCTCCTTTATTCCTGCATCCAGGCTACTGCTATGCTCCTCTGCTTTGGAGTTTCAGATTTATTTGCAGTTTTAAGAATTTTACATAAATCGACCATACAGTATGCCTTCTTTTTGTTGTTTAGTTTCTTTTACGAGGAGAGTTATCTGTGATTCATCTATTTGGTCCACGGATCAATAGCTTCCCTGTTTCTATTACTAAAGACTAGTCAACATTTGGGCATGCTATATTTTATTTATATAATAGGAACTGTTTCCTGTTTGGGGCTATCACAAGTACAACAATTGCTATGCATGTGTAGTCAAGTCTTTGAATAAATATAAATTTTCTGTCTTTGGATAATATTTAGGAGTACAGTAGTTTCCCTTCGAGCTTGTAGTCCAAGCACACTGGCAAGAGAATAATGTGGGGCTGTCTCAGGAGTATTTGTTTGCTCTGTTTCATCCCATCACTATACTGTTTTGTTGCCTAAAAGCCAAGGTTCTGAAACTATGTTCTCACCTGTCGATACAGTGATATAATTAATACATATGTATAAAATTATATGTATATACACATATAAAATCATATGCTGCTTTTGTTTTTAATTGTGTCAGAAATTAAATATGGCTCCCATTACCCCATACTGATGCTGCCTCGTTCTTTTTTATTCACCCTTGGTTATAGCAATATGACATGGTAAAAGCATATTGGCCTCCTCTTTGCAATTTTCAGAAACATGTTTCACACATGCAAACAAGCCCTGATGTGAAGCAGAAAGCCTCCTAGAGCTTAATGCCTGGCTTCGATTCAGTTTCTGAAACTTAGCAATGTGACCTCGGACATGCTCCTGAGCTTCTCCAAGTGCCATGCTCTCGTCCTTACGTAGATGAGACAATGGGACAGTGGGTACAGGCTTTGTGAGATGGTTGTTCATGAAATGTGTGGAGCTCAGGGTTTGGGACATTATAAGTTCTCCATAAGGTACTTCTGATCAATATTCATGCAGTTTTAGGAGCAGCTAGATGAGAAATTGTGTTCAAATCTTGGCTAAACTGAGCATGGGGAATAGCTGTTACGTCATTGTCTAGCCTGGTCATGAATGAGGTTCCTTATACTTTCTTAATAAAGTCTCTGGGTTTCATACTTGTTTCCAGTGCTGTCATGAGAGAACTGACATTCTTCAGCCTTTACACACAGAAGCCACATGGGAGAAGTTTGGGAGAGAATGCTAAGTTTGGACAACAGAGATGATTGTCCTCTCGGAGGAAGCAGCTCCCTTCAGGAGGGTTGGAGGCCATTTGCTGTGTGTGAAGCTGGTGTTAACTCCAGAGACAGACAACACGGGAAGCTGCTGCAGCAACCAAGACGTTCCTGCTTTAACTGCCTCTATGTCTACAGGTACATTGAGAAACAGAATGGAATTTTTGCATTGGATTTTCTGCTGAATTAAATGTTTAGTCAGGAAAATACTGAAGAGTGTCTCTGTTATCTCTGTCTCTGTCTCTCCCTTAGTCTCTCTCTGTCTCTCTGTCTCTCTGTCTCTCTGTCTCTCTATCTCTCTCTGTCTCTCTCTCTCTCGTGTGTGTGTGTGTGTGTGTGTGTGTGTATGTGTGTTTGCATGTTTACACTAGGAAAATTTAGTGGGTTTCAAAACTATTCCTTTTCTATCTGGTGGTTAAATCTTCACATATGTCCTGCACATGTAGACATGAACAACTGCAGCAAAGTTTGAAGACACTTAGCCATTTAAAACTTAAGCAGGTTAGCAACCATGCTCCTGATATTAAGAATCTGGCTGTGCACCCAAGCCTGGCCATGTGCTGTGCAGATTACCATGTGTTCTCGTACAACAGTGGCCGCCTGAAGTCCTGGGGGACTATTGAGTCACTATGACAGACTCTGGTGCCCAAACAACATATATAGGATTTTGTATAGGACTATATTGAGTCCCTGCCTTAAGAATTATGCTTTGCTGGGCCTTAAGTTTTACTTTTCTGGTCCCAGTGACTCTTTGAAGAGTCAAATGTCCAGAGGACTAATGGACTCTTTCTACTGAATCCTAGTCCCCTACCTATAGGTCATGCGTTATATGAGGACCTCGGTTTCATCCCAGACCCACGTGCCATGTGTGTTAGGATTTGAATATGAAATGAGAGCTGTAGGCTCCCATGTTAAATACTTACTTCCCAGCTGGTGGAACTGTTTGAGAGCTCTGGCCACTATGGGCTGGTCTTTAAAGGAAGACGCGATCGGCAGTCTCTCTCTCTCTCCGTCCTACTGCCATGAGTCGAGTAGGTTTCTCTGCAACAGCCTCCAGCTTCCGTGATGATCTGGTCCAACAGGGATGAACAACCATGGAGAAAACACTCCTCCTTCTTCAAATTATCTATCTCAGGCACTTTGTCACAGCAAAGAGTAAATAATGCGTAGGCTATGTGAGCATCAATTCGTTGGGCCTCTTGTTTTGGCACAGCCCTTATCAAAGACAATTGTGCCCTGGACCATGGGGCACCAGAGCACAGGACTATGGAGATATGAAGATGCTGCAGTGCTCATATGTGAGAGTCCTCAAAATAAGAGATGTGACAAGAGGTGTATGACAGTGGCTGGGGCTTTATTATCCTCTTGTGCCTCTGACTTTTTTTTTTTTTTTTTGTAGCGGCCAACTCCAAGAAGCCTAAAGCCTCTGAAATGAAGCCCATGCATCCAAAGTTATTATAATATGCTAATAAAGTTACAGACATCGATTCTATTTTAGGAAACAGCTTTCTGTCTTGGTTCCTAATGAAAATATTTCAGCATAAAATGGCACCTCCACTTGTGTTCTTCCCATGGGGCTCTTCCAATGTGAGGGGAAATTGTTATTTCGTTTCCAGTTGGTTCTTCCTTCTCTCCCCCTTGTTCCCCTTCTTTGTGTAGAGTGGGAAGGCAAATCAGGGAGGGGGCATTGATAAACTAGCCAACCTTTGGTCCAAAACATGCTCCACTTGTGGCCTTGTGCATAATTGCCTTTTCTTAAGCCTTTGTAAAAATACAAGAAAAACTTGATATTCTCCTTGTTTGGCATGTTCAGAGGAGACTCAGCAGTGTGGCTTTAGATTCTAGAATTGTTGGATCTCAGGATAGCCTTTGTATATCCCTGGTCCCATTCACCAGCAGATATGATGTCTCCAGATGTTATGCATGTCTGCATTTTATTTGTCTCTCTGAGACTCCTTGTATTTTTAACAAGCTCCATCACAGTGTCCTTCATCCCCCTCCATCAATCCCAGCGTGTTCTTGTTGTTATAGCCACTGCCCCAACTGGGGAACTGAGAAAGCCTTGGCTCCCTTCTTTTCCATTCCGTGAACTCCTTCTTGAAGATCCAACTCATGATTCCTCTCCTCTTAGGGAGGTAGTAGGAATGACACAGGCTAGCAGGCATTTAGAATTGGATTTCAATCCAACGGTGTGTTACAGATGACTAGGTTACCTCAGATAGGTCACTGAACCCTCCTGAGCCCCAGTCAATCTATGAAGAGATGTAAATGCTTTCTGCTGAGACAATGAAATGATGTGATTGATACACAGCATAGCACTATGCTTTTAAGATTACATCCTAGATTGGCCCCAAAGGGCCACTGAGCACTTCTTAGACGTGACTATCATATTTGTAAGAACGCCACCCCCTAAAATTAACCAGAATGGCATCATTAGGATTCTAGACCATAAAAACTGGAGTACATTTGAGTGTTGCCTGTTAGATACATTTTAGGACAGATAGAAGTTGTACTGGAGAGATGGACTGAATGGAAATTGAGAGAAGCCTTGAGATTAATTGAGGAAATCTGACCTACATCCATATCTTGAATTCTGGGGTAGGGATCTAAACTTGTCTCCTTCAGATAAATCATAGTTAGACATTTTAAAGCACTGCAGCTGTGTGGAGGTGGTGCACGCCTGTGATCCCAGCACTCATGAGGCAGAAGCAGGTGGGTCTCTGAACTTGAGGACAGCCTGGTCTTCAGAGCAGATTCTAGCATAGCCAGGGCTACACAGAGAACCCCTGTCTCAAAAACAACAACAAAAAAAAATGCTGTAGGTAGTTTATTGTATATATGTGTAATAATATAAATGTACATGTAAAAATTTAATAAAAAAAGAAAACAAACAACGAAACCAAACATACGCCTTAAGCACCTTAGTTTAGCAGAAACAGCAAAGACATGTTGTCAAGAACACATTACGCCTTCATTTCTTCCCACAATGCAACAACTCAGTTACCAAAGCAGGCTTCCTGCCACACGAAACCTAAGCTTAGTATAAGTTAGTCCTGCCCAACATAGTCTTGTGCTTGCAATCAAGGGAGATTTATTTATAAGCATAATCATATCCTTGATTTTGATTTCCATCCCCCAAACTGTACAACTATCTCGTAAGGATTTTCTTGGGTGACTGCATTCTAAAATGGAATTCCTACATCATATACCAAGTTGGGGGGGGGGTTCTCCAGTCCATATATACTCCTTATAAGGGTGAATCTGGCAAGCGGCTAATCAGAAGACGAATTGGGAGTTACTGGCTGGCGATAACAGGTACTATTGTTCCTAGCACAGTTCCCTGCACAGGGGCCCGCTCACAAATCACTCTCCATTTTGGTCAGGGCTGCCATATTCTAACCGAGAACACTTGTTTGGAGATGTGCTGTGTGTTCAGCTGAGAGCCGGTAGGTAGGCAGTGGTATGGACAGTCTCCAATTAGGCATAAGATTTTAATCTACTTTGCAGAACTAATCGAATGGTTGTGCTTCCCCAGTGTTCACGTGAATTGCACCCTAGCTGGAGGTTAACGGACTAAACAATAGCAGCAGCAATTAAGTGGATGTAAATGAATGTGATAGGCTAATTCTCACAAGGAGAATATCAATGTGTCAGTGTCAATGCACCACTGCTAGGATAAAGGAAGAATTGACTGGGACACAGAAGGAAGGCGCAACAATCTCAGGAGAACATGCATTCCTCAACTAGACTAGCTTAGACATTCTTTAGATAGAAGCAGGAGGAATAAAAATAAGTAACGACCACAGTTCTCTTCTACGTATCCTCCTGCGGGAGGAAAAAAAAAGAAAAGAAAACAGCACACTTTCCCATAAATATGTTCACAGTATTATGTCTCCTAGTGTAGCTTGGCTATGAAATAGATTGCTGGCTGTGGAATGGGGCAAAGCACAAATCTACTAACAATAAGGAGAAGGACATTTTCATGACTGGGGAAGCCGAGACCTTAAAAGAGGACAAGCTTCCCTGGTCTTTTTCATATTTGGAAATGGGGTCTAGCTGGCAGAATTAGAGAGCTGCACAAGTTTATTGATGGCTGGTTTCGGCAGAGCCAGAGAGACAGTGACTGTGGAGCGCCGGGAAAATGGAGTTCTGCATAAGTTCTGGTCTTTTGCACTTTGCGTTTTTTTTGGGGGGGGAGGGGAATTACAACATGGAAAAAAAGTGGTATAAGACTTGAAGAAAATGTGAACTCTTTAAGAGCCACTTGACTTGTGGGTCTAGAGTGTCCTGCAGGCAGTATTTAAAGGCCCTTCAAACTATTTGAAAGGATATTGTTCTCCAAATGCAACAGCTTCAGCCAGACTTTGCCTTCTGACCTTAGGGCATCTCAAATTTTCTCCAAAATACAGTAAGGCAGGAGGAAGTCCTACGCCAAGGCTTCTGGCCAAGAGTGACCCAAAACTTGCCTTTCTTGCTTAGATACTTATAGTAAACTTCACTGGGTATATTAGCTCACTCGCCTGGCTCCTAACATAATACAAAGCCCACCTAAAAGCCTGCCACCAAGAAAAGAAAAGCAGATGCAGAAAGGAAGAATGGCAATTAGAATCCCACTCACGAAATAGCTTTTTATCTAAGAGTAGTTTCCCAATAGGCAACTGAATATTGGAACGAACCAAGGCAAATTGATCATGATTGGTAGACTGAGGGAATAAAAAAACCGAATCTATCCGTTACCCAGAAAATGAAGGCAGATGCAAACAATGCAGGAAGCCTTCTCTAGGGTATGTTCATATGATGTAGAAAAATAGACCAGGCTCTGAACAAATAGGATGCTGGGAAGGATCCCAGGCACTTACCACTATACCAACATGCTATACAAAGTCATTAAAACAAAGCTACCCATTAACTTTTCTACTAATTTTTGAATCTGCTTAATAGAAATCTGTACACTTTTACTCCTGCCAGGATTACACTTATGGCTCTTGATGTGTATATAAATAAACTGTATCAGAAAAACTTCAACAACCAAATCCATAGAAAGCAATAGCAAACTTCAGGCCAGTTCAATTAGTTAAGCAGCTGACCTTACTCAGGCTCTCTGCCCTGCCTCTTTATAGAGAGAACCGCAGAGAGACGAAAAGAGCATAAATGACATCTTACTTGGCAGGTTTAGACAGAAGCTTTGCAAACACGGCAAATTAGCTATTCCTCTCTAACAAATCAGGTGACAAACAACAATGGGGTGGTAAAGGTTGTGCTACCGTGCTTCAGTGACTCACATGGGACCAGAATTTTCTGAGGCACAAAAATCCTTAACGCTGCAGCACAGCAACCTAGGGTCAACCAGATCTCCATGGGTATTTGAAGACACAATTGCATCTGACCTGGCAAGAGGGAAGAAAGAAAAGGGAAGGTGAAGTAAAAAGTTTAAAGCAGTCTTAGAAAGTGCTGTCCAGTGATTTGAACATATGCAGACATAGTAAATATTAGAAAAAATCTTCTGATGGGAATACATAATGAAGCCTGGGCACTAAGACCCCATAAACCTGACAGCATGCGTGAGGAAAAAAGACAAGAGTGTGGCATGAATTTGACCCTCTCGAGAGAAATAACTAGCTACATTTGAATGGAGCAGCAACGCCTCAGACATATCTGGAGTTTTGAAAAACATTTCGATTTGCTCTGTCGTTATTTACAGATGAATACCATTATAGAAAGAATATATTCCCTGTGTGTGTGAATTAGGTGAGAATGTACTAGAATTCTACTGCAGTGAGGAGGGCCTAAGGACCTTCCATAAATCCTAAGTCTGGGTAACTAATCTCCCTTCTCCTCTTCTCCGCCAGAGGCTGATGTTGGGAGGCTTACCACTTTCCCTTATTGTTTTGAGGCAGAGTCTCTCGGTGGACCTGGAGCTCACCCATTCGGCCATTCCGAAACTTTAAAGGATGCCGCTGGTGCTGGCCCTTGCCCCTCCAGCACCGGGAGTGCGAAGCTGTGCCTCCGGCTTTTGCACTGCCCTTTTGAGGGTCTGAAGATATCTTCTCAAGCTGGGACATCTCCTTACTGGAATCTTGTTCTTAAAATGCTTTGAAACTGTTCTGAGATAGGAAATAAAATGTCTATGATCTTCTAATAATGGTAATAAATAATAGTAGTATGAATATGTACATATGCGTGCAAATATACAGTCACTTGCATATTTGAGAGAAAGCAATCAAATTGGAAACACCTTTGACCATCACCACCAAACAATAGCCTATGTAATTTTTGTTCTGTGATCAAAAGCAAAATAATTATGAAATTATGAATTGTCTATTTAAGTAGACAATTGGGTGCATTTTATTTGAGTGCATTCCTTATGCACACATTAATATTTTTCTGGGAGCAAGGTGCGTAAATTAGATGATTTTGAACTCGAGCTATTTCACTTCAGGACACATATTTCTGTTGGCTGTATGTTAGCATGATTGTTTGCTCCAAAGTCAAAAATTATAACTGAGATATGGCATTGAGTACAAGTTCATATGTGTGTACTAAGGGTGCTAGGCAGTGGACAGGTAGGCACATATGGGCAGGAGATGCATCCTTTCTCATCCTATTTACCAGGTTGGTAGATGAGGCCTTTAGTTCTGATCATTGTTGTCAAATTGACAGAAACTAGAGTCATCTAGGAAGATGGGACCTTACTTGAGGGAGAAGCTCCATCAGATTTGCTTGTAGGTATGTCTCTGGGGCATTTAGTTGATTAATGTTTTATGTGGGAGGGCCCAACCTACTAAGGATGACCTCACCCCCTGGGCACGTGGTCCATGGTTGTGTAAGAAAGCAGGCAGATCAAGCATTCTTCTTATGGACTTGACTTGGCTTTCTGCTGCTAGGCTCCTGCCTTGACTTGCCTCAATGATGGAATTAATAGATAAACAAAATAACCCCTTTCCTGTCCCAAGTTGCTTTTAGTCAGAGTTTTGTCACAGCCACAGAAAAGCATATTTGGGGGGGTCATAGGACTCAAAGTGCTCTCTCTTAGAGCCCTCCCAGGATCCATCAGCTGCCATACACCATGGATGATAAAAGGAGAGTGAAAAACGAAGTTCCTTTTTGTGTGCCTCAGTTAATCGATGCTACCAAGCACTCTGATTCAAACTGTCATTATGTTCAACTTAACTTGTGACCTATGGATCATATTTCCACCTACAGAAAGTTGCAACCATGGTGGTTTCGAAGCAGCTTTTGTGAAATATTCTTATATGTACACACGTACATGGTAGACTATATAATACTAGAGTCATAAAACTTTGAGTCTATGTCCATGACTTTATTGCAGTGTGCGAATGTGACCGTAGAAGCTTTCTTTAAAAGATGTAGTTGTATTATAAATAAAATACAGATTTAAAAAAAACCAGAACACTTGTAAGGAAGGTGAGTGAGTTTGTGCTGGTGTGCTGAGGAACGGAAACTGCAGGTGCCGTGTTTAACAATGTTGTGCTGACAGTGCCTACAACCACGCGCCCTCCCTCCACGGCCTCTGCCCTTGCCGTGGTCTTTATTAGCTTTGCCTGGTAATGTGACCTTACAGAGCTCTACCAAGCCTTGACAGCCACATAAAACCTACAAACAAATAGGGGACGGGTGCAGCCTTTTTCAGATTTAGGATCCCACTCAAGCGTATGAATCAGGGTTTTCTATGTGTGGACATGACAACTCTGGAAAAACTGTAATTTAGGACATATTCTCTTTATCCTTTTATGTAGAATCTCCCTTTAATGTGATGCAAATGACAGGAAGAAATACATTCAGTGAATGTTAAAGCCTTCCCATTAAAAATTCTGTATGCATTTTACATTCTAATTCACGTATAGTCAAAAACCCTGATAAAAATCACAGTGCTGATTTGACTGCCGCACTTATCGTATTAATGAGGATACTTTATGCCTTTTGAAAATTGGGATATGGTCCATTATGTGATTGTAAATGATGTGATTGTATCACTTAGACTTGTTATTCAATCCCACCCCTCCCTCCAGTCACCTTTGTATATGAGAAGGTTCGTTGGTGAGCCAGGACCCAGGCTGGAAAACAGAAAAGCAAACTAGACCTTGCTTTTTTCTAGTTTTGTATTAGGGGGACATACACACACACACAGTAGATAAATACATCCTATTTTCATTCTTCTTTTAAAAAAATGTGTTTTCTTCTTTCCAAAACACAACAAAAAGCTTGCCGAGGAACTCCAACAGTAGGAAGAGGTGGGGTGGCTGGTGGGGCTCTGGAGACTTCAGCTCTTCCCTTCAATGGCCCAAGAGCCCCAGCATCCTAGGCTCCTGCTTTGAGCCCCAGTGTCACTATGCTCCCCCTTCTGGCGGGGGAACCTTGCCACAAGGTTCCCTCTTTCCTCTCAAAACAAGTGAGAGTTTGGAGAACTGTTGTAGTCCAAGCTTTCCCGACTGGCAAGGTTGGAGAGGGGACTTGACCCTGCCAAACCATTTCTCTCCCATTTTTTCTATATTTTGACTTACCTCGTAGTTGTCCCAATTGCCAGGAACACCCAGTTTTGGGCACATTTGCTAGTATTTACTCACTACAGCAGGACCTTCGACTCCTGGACCCAAAGTGATGATGGTCACACAGACGGAGGTCAGAGAACCCTCTCCTGTCTTCCGAAGTTGTCCTCCTGTCCATCTCTAGAGACACGAGTCCCTTACAGCAAGTTCTCTAACCATCTCACAGAACATAACAGGGCACTGGCAATGGTGACAACCTTCAGTTGAAAGCCAAGGAGAGGACCAGTGGCTTTGGCCAGGCGACTTCAATAACCTGAAAGCATCGTGTGTGCAACTGCATCCTTAGTCATAGCACTCAGTATTAATTCGCGGTCCCCCGAGAGAAGCTCAGACTCCAAGTTATGGTCTGGGCTCCTGTTCTTAGACAGCCTCTGTGTGTGTGTCTGGATTTCTGAGCATTTGCGCACCAGGAGTCTCTGCCCCTCACCTGTCTCTGTCTGTCTCTCTTCATTGCTTCCATCTCTCTCTTCTCTTTTGTTTTCATCATGCTTCTCCTAAATTCCTTGAAAAACTGAGATTCTGCTGCCTGGATCTTTAGAAAAAATGATGCTGGCCTTGGCAGTAAATTGGACTCTGGTGTGGAGTCCTTAGAGTTTTGTAAATACCAACACCCCAGTTCTTGGCATTCACCTGACTTAAGGGCCTGACTTGTTCTAGTGTGTCTTTAAAACCCCATTTTAGGTGTCATCAAGGACTACGTTTGTGTTTTCACAACTCGGATTAAAACGAATTTTAAGCCTCTGTGCCATACTGCAGTATCCAAACCGTTGAGCACTGCGCCTCTACCTAATGCCCTTGACCACATCCCCAGTAAGAGATGTCTCAGCGGAGCCATTTACATATCTTATGGTTTTTTCTTTATCAAACAAGAGCATAAGGGAGGCAGGGTTGCCCCTTATTTGAGATTCAAGGCCAATAGGAACCCTGTGTAATCTTCTGGACAGCGCCTTCCCCACCGTACATCTGTAAATCCACTCCACTCTGCTCAGTCTTGTTAACCGCGCGCTGCATTCTGATGCTCCTGCCCGGAAGAAGTGGCCTCTTCTGTATTTTGTTTTGTCTTGTACTCTCTGATGCATGGTGTGATGAGTAGAAGAGGATAGCGTCACCGCCACATTCAGGCATGAGCACATTATGTCATCTCGCTCCATGTGTTTTACTTCTGTTCCTTTCAGGAGGAAACTCATTTGAGAAATCTTGGCTCTGCCTTTGGGGGAAATCACTTACCTTATTTCTTGCCTGCTGAAACCCATCTCCTCACTCGCCTTCTTAATAGAAAAAGCCACTTATTTACATTTTCTCGGCTCTTATTAGTTAGCTCAATTGGCTAATTGGTTAACAGTTTTCAGAAAGGCCATGTCATTTCTTCCTTTTAGTCAGTGTGCGCCTACTCTGTGGCTTCCACAATGCCACGTTCGCCAGCCAGCTTACTTTCCCTGCAGCCTTTCTGGTTCCCTCTGATGTGCAGCATCATGTCAGTGGCTCAGTTCCTTCCCACTCACAGGAAATAACTCAAACAGCCCCTCTATGAAGAGGAAAAGGGGGAGCATTAGGCCTGGAGGGCCTGCCTTGGACCGCAGCCCCAGGATAGCGGCAAGTGGAATATTTGACTTTATGGGACTTTGTCCTGATATTTCTTCCCTCTTGTCTGTTCTAATTCTTAATAGTTCTTTAGAATGAATTTCCCTACTGAAGATGGATTCCGCCCCTTCTCTCTTGACAATGCTTAGTAAATCAGCGGATGGAATATTACCCGTGCAACCCACTCTCTGAGAGAGAGATTGCTGGCTGAAGCCATGCTGTTTATATGCTGCTCTGGGCCCAACTGTGGATAATAACTGAATTGATTTTACCTGAGCAAAGACAAAGGAACCTCAGGCTGCTTTCTGCATTATTATGTTCTCGGGTTATTTGGCTTTGAATGGCGAGAACTCTACTACAATACTGGGTCAAATTTAGCTTCCTTTATGGGGAAAAAAAACTCTTATTGGGGAACCCACAGCGGATTTGGGATGTTACTGATTGTGTGTGTGTGTGTGTGTGTGTGTGTGTGTGTACACAAATGTGTATGTCTGTGTGTCTGCATATATATACAGATGTGTATATAACTATTGTGTGTATACCAGTGTGTGTCTCTGTGTGTGCATATATGGATGTATGTATGTGTGTGTGTATACACAAATGTGTATACCTGTGTGTCTGCATATATGTACAGGTGTATATATATATGTGTGTGTGTGTGTGTGTGTGTGTGTGTGTGTGTGTGTATGTACACAAGTGTGTATGTCTGTGTGTGTGCATACAGGTGTGTATCTCTCTCTCTCCCTATCTCTGTGTATGTGTGTGTGTATGTTTGTGAGTGTGTGTATACGCATGCATGGGATGTGTGTTTAAACAAATGAGCAAAATAACAAGAACAAGACGATATGTCTGGTTTCATGACTTACTTCATTTTTTACAAATATGCTTTTCATAAAGCATCTTTTTGTTTGTTTGTTTCTCCAGACAAAGCTTCTCTGTGTAACAGAGCCATGGCTTTCATGGAACTAGTTCTGTAGACAAGGCTGGCCTTGAACTCACAGAGCTCTGCCTGCCTCTGCCTCCTCAATGTTGGCATTAGAGGTGCACACGACCACTGCCTGACATTTCATAAAGCATCTTAACTCAGCTGGAGACAAAAATTTGAATTTCAGATCCTATGAAGGAATTTAGAGAATATTATTCCTGAATAAACTGTAATATGACTGTAAACAAGGCAGTCTAGGCAAAATAGAAGAGGTATTGATAATGGCCATGGTAAAGAGTTCTCAGTGCATGGTGTGTACATCCCAGATGCTTCCAACTTATTACGGTATTGAACTGCCGCAAGAGCTCAATCAGGTGTGCCATATCATCTCCGTTTTATATGGGCAGAAGCAGAACACAGAGGGAGATTTGGGACTTGTTCAAACCATATAGGAAGTAAATGGCAGCCTATCGTTCAAACCAGGAAGCCGCAAGACCTTCAGTCCTGCAAAGATGAGTTTGGGGACTGTGGAAGTAGCACAAGGTGCGTATATGTGAGGCCCATATATATATATCATATATATTGTTATATTATATACATATAAATACATGTATATTGTTATATTATAACAATAATATAAAAAACAGAACAAAATGCAAATGTGGAGGTTCTCTGCCATGTTCAGAGGAAGCCTGAGCTTCTCCCTCTCGCTGAAAGATCGTGTCTTTAAGCCATTGTATGAATGCTTTAAAGAAACTTGAGTGTAGGGGCTGCAGAGATGGCTCAGTGGCTAAGAGCATTGACTGCTCTTCCAGAGGTCCAGCACCCGCATGGCAGCTCAGAACTGTCTGTAACCCCAGTTGTGGGGGGGTTCAACATTCTCACGCAGACACACGTGCAGCCAAAACACCAATGCACGTAAAACAGAAATAAACAAGTTAAAAAGAAAACAAATTCAGGCAAAATGGCATCTATTTGTAAGCTATTTTAATTTCTATTAACTAATATAATTTTTTCAACTATTTCAATTATTTTATTTCTTTATGTTAAAAAAAACACTTGAGCAATGTGGAAATAAGTACAGAGTGGTACAAATCTTTAAGAATCGTGACCAAGAAACATTTCAGTGTGGTCCCTTGACTGACTGACTACCTTGCGTCAGCATCGCCCTCACTAGCTTCTGTCCGTGCTCACTGTCCTTCTATGACAGTCCAAAGGCTCATGTCTACAGACACAGACTCCTGAAAGTGCTTGGGTATCACGCAGACGTCTCAGTTTCTGCCCGGGCTTAAAATGTACACTTGCCACATTCGTATACCTTGGCCTCACCAGCCTAGACGTCAGTCTAGATATCTTTTGACTTACTGTCATGAACAAAGAGCCTTTTATGCATGCAAAGTATATATGGAATGTGTTCTAGAATTTTGAAGGGTCAAAGAATATTAGATTTTGTGCCCCGTGTATGTGGTCTTTTACTATGGGTAGTTTGTACCTGGGTCATATAGAATAAACAATAATGAATGAAATGATTTACACAGGCTTTATTGCCATTGGATTGTGTCATTAAACATGAACATGTGCCCAGTTACCCGTGTGTACATTATCATAAATATCACAAAACTATGTGGGACCCCAAGAGTTCTTTCACTCTATCACTAGTCTCAACCAAGTCTTCACTGTTTGATCAATACATAGGCTTAAGAGTAAATGAAGCCCCACAGTCATACCATCCTATCACAATAATTATCTATAATTAATATCATTATTGATCAAGTCATGGAAGTCACTGTATCATATAAGGCTTTTGGGATTTCATGGAAATGCCTTACAACTTAATTGCGCTTCTCTGGGACACTAGAAGATAATTCAATCTGTTTTCTCCACGTGTTTCATCAATCACCACCACGCGGGTAGAAGGGACCCGGATTTCATTCTTGTGTCAGGTCCTCTACACAGGAAGCGCTCACGACTTCACCTATAGTACTGGAACCCCATTTTGTTGGCGACGTTGTAGTCAAATTACCTGCAGTAACCATTGTGCCTCTGTTGGTTTCCATGGCAAACAAAACCGAGATCTACGTAAGATGTCCTGCTATATAAACGTGTGTGGAGTTGTGCTCATCTCTGGGCCTTCAGCGTCTTATCTGAGGAACGGGGCTTGGGTCCATTTCTGTAATGTTGTGTGTATCAATTCTTACTGTGGCTCTCATCAAGTTTCTAGCGTGTCGCTGCTGAATGTGCTTTGCATCGCTAGGTCTTGCATTAACATGCAGATTTTGCTTCCAAGGATCTGGGGTGAGGCTTGGACGCACGGCTTTCTAATAATTCCCAAGCTGGCCTATAACCATAGGTTTGGTAGAAAAGATCTAAATGATACCCAGAAACAGAGGGGGAATAAATAAGACTGGTAAGGGGTGGGGGGGCTTGGCTTCTCCCCAGACCTGGGGGTCCCGACTCCTCCCCGCATAACCCTGCCACCCTGCCTCTTCCTCGCAAGCAGAACTAGAGCTTCAAAAAGACAGTATGTCCACAGAGAACATAAATTCTTCCTCTTAGAGAGGAAACCGCAAATCTCCCCGGGAAGGATCTGTGCCTCGGTGCTTGGGCGTCCCCCGCTCTGCTGAAATATGAAATAAATGAGATGGGGTTTAATTTTAGGGTCTACAAACTTGTAATGTGTTCATCTTTCCTGCTACCATTTTGCATGGCAGGCTGAAGTTGGCAGACACGTTTTGTGAGCGGAGCTGCAGGTGAATTCTAGTTTAATGGAGCACTTACGGCGGCAATGAGAAAGAGGCCACTTTTGGAGCCGGCCATTTTTCACTTGGGAAGCTGATTTCACGTTTACCTTCCAAGGCTGGCCTCCTGACCCCAGCTGGTCTGGAGGCTGGCTCTCCAGCAGAGGGAGCAGTGTGCCAGAGCCCCGCCCCCTGCCTCGTTTGTACCTTTTCTCCTGGGACTGCTTTCCCCACTAGGCTGCTGAAGGCCACCTGGAGGAGGAGTCTTGCGTTGAGCTCTCATGACCAAGGAGATGAAGGCTATTTTAAGGAAGAAAATAAAATCAAATTATGTGAAATCCGAATTAGGCTTTAGGACAGGTCTACTTGCTGTCAGTGAGCGGCTTTTTATAATTCTCAACACTTACAAGGCTATCTTTGCTTTCTCAACGCTATCGGGAACCTTGCGTGGATCAGCATTTCTATACGCTAAATAATTATGAAAAGAAATTTAATAATTCTCACCTCATAGTTGACGGAGCACAGAAAAAGTCTTTAATCTGTTATCCTTCCTGACTTTTTTTTTTTTTTAACAGACAGGTACTTTCACAGCATCCAAGGAAAGGGACATACACACTCTTATACAAATACAGACTCCTATACACACTCATACACACACATTCAAAAACACACTCTCACACTTACATGCACATGCATGCTCACACATCCTCAAACACAGTACATGTGAGTTCGTAATTTTCCTCAGCAATAAATGCCATTCTTAAGAAGCTGAAGGACTGAAGCAGAGAGACTGCTTCTTGTGGCCCACTCTTTCTCAGCTCCATTTTCCACTTTCTGCAAACGTCTGGGCACAGGAAATGAGTCCCATGGAACTTTGGAGGACCTTTAATATGTTCATCTCAAGTTCTCGAAATTTTGCATTCCTCTGTAAATCATACGGGCATGACCCAGCCCAGTTATTCATTATAAATCCTTTTCTTTTCTTTAAAACAAAAAAAAGAGAGAGAACAGCTTCTGTTTTTCCTCATTTTTGATAGATCCAACCGCAAACTTCAAGTAGAGTGAGTGCAGACGGCCAGAACACTGTTCTCACGTGGAGGGTATTTTATTAAGTCCAGCAGTTAAAAATGTACAAAGTTCCTTGTGATAAGCCATTCATTCTGTTCTCGCCTGATTCCTGGAGTAAGCCTGCACAATTATTCAAATCCCAGCTTTTAGCTACAGCATACACCTCGCCATGGGGCTATGCCTCTGTAATCTCGCTTTGCTCTTGCATGTCAAATGGAATTAACTCCCATAAGAAATGTGTGCAGAGACAACCCAAAGTGTCTAATCCTGCTGCTGTCTTAAAATTCTGAAACTCTGGGCTGTCATCTTTTCCTATTGCTTTGTTGAAGTTCTCACCTATGCTTCAGTCTATTCGAGGCTGAATTTTAGGAAAATTTGATATATATATATATATATATAACCCTAACCATATATATATATATTCCCAGTTATGTTTTCTCGAAACCCTTTCACAGGCTTTCTTTATACAAGGAAAAATAAAAACTTCCTTCAAATTCCAAGTCAATTTTATACCCAGAGGAATTTCAACAAGAGGAGAATTCAGTTCCCCCCTCCTCCAAGAATTTACAACCTAAGGTGAAGATTCACCATCCAACTCCCAACATGAGTGTGCACATGTGTGCACGGTGTGTGCCTGGAAGGGGGAGGTGGGAGGAGGAACAACGACGTCATTACTATTTTCCTCAGCCACTCAACCTAGCTAATCACAAAAGCTAATTCTGTCTCGAGTGAATCTCCAAAGGCATCATCTCCCTGCTGAATAAAATGCCTGGTGCAGCATCTGACAGAGTCTCCTTGTCAGCCGTGTGGAGTAGATTGGTTCAGGGGAGGGTTGTGCGCCTTCTTGGCTGCCTAGTGAGGGCGCTGTTTAAAACTCTTCATGCTGGAAAGGCCTTCTTCCCTCTTCAAGATTTGCTAAATTTCACTTCCCTACCTTCGGCAAGACTCCCGGAAATAAGGACACTAGAGCAATCTCCAGACTTCGTGTCTCACCAATTCCTATGAATGAGCAAGGACAGCTTACTTGACTCCTCTCAAGCGAGGGAGCCCTCTGCCTCAGTTTATTCAATCGTACCGCTCACAAGTTGCTGCCTAGGTCGCGCAGAGCGTCTCCCCAAGCCTTTGTGCCCCAGCCGGTCATTACACATGACATGGATTTAAATTGCCAGCAGTTCCACATCGCGGGTTGCTGGAGGTGTCTTGACTGAGGGAGGTGTGGAAGGATTAAACTGTAAGTTGTTGTGGTGAGTATTTAATAAGTGGTAAACCGCAGCACTCTCCATGTGAAAGTTAATTAAGGCCACTAGCTGACCGGGCTTCTGCAGAAAACGTGTTCATGTTTTAGCCGTAGAAACAGTCATAACAACGATCAGCTAAAAATAATGGCTTCAGGAGGTCTCCCCACTGATCCTTCCTGACTGCTCGCCCTTTGTGCTTTTTCATCAGAAGAGTTTCCATATAGCCATCAGCTACCTGGGTGGCAAAAACAAGCATGAAGGTCAATGGTGGGAACTGTCTTCATGACCCAATTTTATTTTAACTTTTAAAAATAATTTTTGTGAGAATAGAGTTGTGCAAGTACATGGGGGCAGGCAGTGCATGTGTGTGTGTGATATACACATACAGGGGTGTGCATGTGCATGACAAGCTCAAATGTTCTTCCTCTGGAGACATCTACAGTATTTTTTAGATGAAGTAGAGTGCCCTACAGATCATCTTGTCTCAAGCCTTTAATCCCAGCACTCAGGAGGCAGAGGCAGGCGGATCGCTGTGAGTTCGAGGCTAGCCTGGTCTACAAAGCTAGTCCAGGACAACCTAGGGTACACAGAGAAACCCTGTCTCAAAACAAAACAAAACAAAACAAAACAAAACAAAACACACACACACACAAAAACAAAAAACAGATAATCTTGTCTCTGCCTCCCCAGAACTGAGATTACAAGCTCATTTTACCAGCCCCAACATTTTTACATGTAGTCTTGGAAGGTAACTCAGGCCCTTGTTTGAACACAAGCCTCTACCAAATGACCTATGTGTTCCTAGCCCAGCAAGTTATATTATGAAGAAATTATGTATGCAAAAAATCTCTTTTAAGACAATAAATTCTTATGCTCACTAGGTTTTCTTTGTATAGAGTGTAGTGACTTCAATATGCCACTTCAGCAGGCTTTGAGCACCCAAGAAGTTAACCCAGTAACATCACCAGCTTGTGCTACCCAAATTATGTAAGGTTATGGAAAAGGCTTCTTGTAGTGACAGGCAACGTAATATGTATTCCATTTCTGTGTGCTCACTGTTGCTTCACGGGAGTACAGTAGTAAGACAATATGTATTTACTGTACAATATGTTACCTGGGCTAAAGTATATAAAATGTAAATGTCCTCTCAGCATCTGGTTATTAGTGAACAGCTTGCCTGCCTGAGTAGCTTAGCAAGACTCTCAGGTCCAGTAATCTTTAGGGCAGCTGAGGAAAGGAATAGCAAAGCACCAGGCAAGTTTGTGCGAGGCATATGGAGGGAGAAGGGTCTCTCAGAAGGGGTGTGATTGGAGGGATGAGGCGGCTGGTTGCAAGCTGTTTTTCACAGGACAATGAGCATCCTGCTTCTAACCATCCCTAGTAGTGGTCCTGCTACAAGCTCTCTCCTTTTGTTAGATTTGAAGCCAGCGACTGCGAGTAGGGATGTCAGAGCGGTTATTACACGGGCCCAGCAGGTTTCAACGTCTTTATCCACCCACCTTACAATGAGACCTTAAGAATATTCCTGGGAGAAGCTGGGGCTCAAGCTTCTACTCTGATCCTTGGAGAACTTGGTAGGAAAAAGAACAGGCTGGAAGACACAATGGCACAGCTAAGCACAAGACCTCACCTCAGATCTGTGTCAGCATTTGGCCAGCTGGAGGGTGTGTCCTGGTCCAAGAGCCAGATGGATTCAGACCTCCATTTCCCTGTGTAACCTGTCTGTAAAATACTCAGAGAGAATTTAGAATGGATTATTCCATCCCAACATCCCTCCACGTTATCATTTCTGGTTTTTGTTTTGTTTTGTTTTTTTGTAAAACGACATGACCCACTAATCTCTGTCAGTATCCATTTGGTGTTTCTAATTTTCCTCATTGGTTCCTATCTCTGTCTCTGTCTCTGTCTCTCTGCCTCTGTCTCTATCTCTGTCTTGTTCTAATTTAATTTAAAATGCCCAGCATAGGACTAAGATCAGGTAGGGAGACTCAGGAGACTCCTCTGAAGAAGCAAGTCTCCTGAAACGGGTCTTTTGGACACAACAGAACAAGCCTTTATTTATTATCTCAAGAATAACAAAATGAGAAGCAGGCAAGATGGCAGCAGCCATGCTTTTCGGGCCACAGCTAACTCAATGAAACACCTGACCCCCAGGGTGCGAAGGGACTGCCCCTTACCTGGAGGTCAGCCTGCTCTCCTGCTGCTTGCTCTCTAGGCCAATGGAAACAAATAAGCACAACAAAAACCCTGAGGGAGTCCACAGAAAGCGCCACTGCAAGAGTCCCTTTTCTGAAAGTAGACTGAAGGCAGTCCACCCAAAGCTTTGGGCAAGGCATCCTTGGCTTCAGCCACTGGCTAGCAGCCCGACTTCCGGCTTTAGGTGAAGGAGCAAACATCCATTTCTTCTGTGGCTCTCCAGTAGGATGCATCAATTTCCCCACATAGCAAATGGACTGAGGGAAGATGACTAATTTGGTTTACAATTACCCATGTTTAAATTACCGATTTACACACTCTCAAGCCCTCAGTTTCTTCACTGATAATTTGAGGACAGCAGCTTTCTGATTGTGGTGTCTAAGTGTGGTACAGGGAGATGTGTTATTATCAGGAACTATATGAAATGCCGTTCAGAAAAATGGGGGATAGGGGTGCATAGCCAACCAAAGTGTGGGAGAAATAGAGAGTCCTGTTGAAAGCAAAGATTTTCTCCTTCTTCTTTTCAAGGTATTTAGTAATTTCATCCATAGTAGAAAATGTTGGTAATTCTTATTTCAATCTTCGAGGCTGGATCCACCTTAACCAGAAGTTCTTGGCAAGCCTTTTTGAGGAGAACTTAGCTCACTTTGCAGGGGTGTGATGGTTATTGAGCAGCTTAGCTGGCCGCATGTAAGGTAGCACAGGTACCATCATACGGTACTACAGATAGGCAGCTAAGCTCAATGTTGCACACTCATGTGACAGGAATTCCCAGGGAGCATATAGAATATCAAGTCAGGCATTTAGGCTAGCCTGCCATTCCTCTCCCGCAGAAGAGAAGCTCTCACAGGACAGACGAGATCTTCGTCCAGCTGTACGGCTTTCCCAGGCACTGAAAGTATAAGCATTACTACCACTGGTAGCTGTGCTGAGGTCTGCTCAATGGAATGTCCATCCTGCCTTCTAATGTCAGCCACAGAATGTGATAAGTCCCTTCAGGACATTAAAGAGTAACCGAGAAGGAATACAAAGAGATGGTGAACCCTGTATTTGGCATGTGTGGTTTTTTTTCCCCTACCACTTAACCAAGGGCCTAAATTTCTATAGTATGTGTATGATTTACCTTAATTATGAAAGGCTGTATCCTTGTCATCGGATTTTTGTCATTTTTTAAAGTGACATTGTTTCTCTTTATTACCACCTACCTAAGACTCATCATAGTGATATGTCCAGGGAATACACACACACACACACACACACACACACCAAGTTGTGGTACCAGAAAGGCCTGGCCAGAGTATGTGACACCCATCCTGAAAATAAAATGTATACCCTTTTGAGTATGCTAACGCTATCTAAAACATTGATGGCATAAGATGGGACATGCTTTTTCTAGCCTGTGGCATAACCAAACACATCAACTATCCGGAATGAGAGAAGAAAGGACATTCTTCCGAGGCATGAAGCCAGCAGATGACCTGGTACCTCTGGACATCACCGAGCTGCTTTGGTACCCATTCACAAGTTGTGACTAACAGTGATGACGGGTAGAGTCGCAGGGAAGCCGAAGAAACAGAGAGCATGGCTTACAGGTGTAAGCTCTGCAAACACGAGGTCTTTCTCCACAAAAATCCTGGAGGTCCCCGAGTCCTACAGCTGAGTGAGATGAATGGGACAAAGATCTGGGTCCACAAGAGGCAGTCCAGTGAAAAGAATGCTTTTAAAAACTAAGAGAAAATGCATAATCCTTGTCTTTGAACAGAGCCTGTTCTCTCTGCCTGCCTTCTCCTCCAAGCCTCAGAGGAGGTGCCTCTGGAGTAATTGGCAGCGCGGGCTTGGCATCTATCTGTTGAGAAATAATCTTTGTCAAAGGGCTCTGGGGTGGTGGTGTGAGGCGTTTATTAGTGATCTAAGGCAACAGAAGTTGCCTCTGGTGCTTATTGACTGTTTCTTGCTGGAGGCGCAGAAATACACAGGCACGAAAGGGTGAGTTACTGTGGCTGCTGCTCTCTGGACCAGCAGGGACTTGGCAAGTTCTTGGAGGACAGAGTGTCTTGCATCAATCAACACTGACCCCTCTGGCTGAATATGTACAGGCATAAAGCGGCTCCTAAATTAGCCTCTATCCTCCTTAGCAGGGGTAGACGGATGATGAGGAGCAGTCCCCGGAGGAGGAGAAAAGGAGTGTGGTGGGGAATTGAGCTGTGTTTTGAAACCCAGGCCATCCCTTTCTGCCCCAAACAGGTCTGAAATATCTTCATTTTCCAAGGGCCCATTAAAGACCTGACAGGTAAGAATAAAGCGCAGATGTATTGGCGTGACGAGCGGAAACGGAGCAGAGCGGCTAAGGACCCACGGCAGCGTTTTCCCCTGTGCGCTGCTCAGGCGGATATGTGGATCCCCTCTCAGACGGGCAAGGTAGAGTTGTACATCATCAGGTCAGCCAAGAAATGTGTTTACTAATGTTGCCATTGGTTATTAATGTACCCCGGGACCTAATTGAGGTACCTTAATGTACCTAAAGACCCAGGTAAAAGTCACATGAAAGATGTTCACACAGCATACGGGAAGGGCAACCAAGAACAGTGCTTTTTGTGCTTGAGAAATATTCATTCAGGGTTCTTTCTCTCCATTGGTAGCAACAATTTCTCCTTGACCAAAAAAGAAAGGATGGAGGATTCTGCTGGGAGGAAGAAACCTCCGAGCCTCATGTTTTCTGGACCTTGTCCCCTACTAGTCCAATGGCAATAATTTTAATGATGTCTGGAGAGCTGTCAGTATTCAAAAAGACAGCAAGAACAGTAAATCGATTGGTTCAGCTCTGCTTCCACGTTGTCCTTCTTTGCTTGTTTTCCATGACGCATAATCCCAGCACACAGATGTCTACTCCAAAAACTCCAAAAGGGTATGTTACTTAACCTTCTCTTGTCAGGTGGGGTATCCCAGACTTAAGCAAGCCAGAGAGCATGGATAAGGCAGTAGAAACTTGCCCCTGCTGATGACAAAAGAAAACTAGGAGACTTGATACATACATGTCCATATGCAAACATATGGACCACCACTACAAACCCGGCTACAGAGAACTGAGGATTGCCCATAGGCATATTTAGTTCTCAGAACTGACAGGTCTGTTTTGTATTTTCCTCCCTGAGAAGGCAGAGTAAGAGTCTCAGAAGTTTATGGTACTGTGGGTATCATTAAGGGTTCCCTTCTTAGTACCTAACATTTTGGGGCACTTAATGTTAGATTTTGTTATGCATACTTAGCACATAGTAACACATTTTTAAGCCTCTCAAAAGCCTGATGAACTACATCTCTTGTGCTGTTTATTTTTGAATGAGGAATTTAAGGCAAGAAGAGATGGTCTGTTTTTCTAAGGTTATGCAGCTAGCATGTGGCAGAGACCAAACTTGGACCCTGGTTATCTGATCCCAGAGCTTTTGCTCCCAATGTTTTCTCATTCTTCTTTTGAAGTGGGTATCTCCCAGGAAGGCTGGAAAGTGAAGGTGAACCCTTCATCAACTTATTATGCATCTTGTTTGACTACCTGGGTTGAGGCTAATAAGGCAATGCGAATCTGAGTAGCAGTGTTGCTATTTCTCTCCTATCTCTGACTTCTACACACACACACACACACACACACACACACACACACACACACACAGTAAAACAACTCCAGGGACAATTTACAGAATTGAAGAAGTTCTTATGTGGGCTCCATGTAACAAATGTGTGCACAGGGTGACCTTAGTGTTCACTCTGAGAAGATCAAGTCTGAGGAATTTGGGGGTTTACAGAGCAATAAATGACAGAGAAAATATTAAGTGTTGCCCGAAGGCCTATAGTTAAATTTATAGAATTTTAATCATTCAACATGTCACAGAATGACTCAATGGTTTGTTTACAGATTTATTGAGGAAAGACTTCCTGGAATGTGTGTCGTAGAGAACCCTGCACAGTGCTTTTCCTACAGTTCCCCCTTTGTTCCTTGCCCTTCATCTCCTTCCAGTGTCACCATGCAGTACTGGGGCCTTTAAGTTTTCAGAGTGTGTTTGTATATGTACTTCATTCTGTATGTCAGGTCTAAGAAAAACGTATTGCATTTGGCCAAAGGCCAGTATAAAATTTGGAGGAAAAAATGGGGGCGGGCGATACAACACAGTCTTTGAAATGAAAGTATCAGAGCACAGCAAAATTAGAAATGATTTTGGGTTCGAAAAACAATATGTGTTGTATGTGAACTTGAAAAAAAGCTGACTGACCAAGCACTTCATGTGCCTTTAATGATGGTTGCAATAGAGAGGAGGCAAATGGAAGATATAAAAACGTTATTTCAGTGTATCATTTCTGTGTCTTAGATTGTAAAATACAATATATCCTCAATGAAAATGAATTGAAAGAGGGAAAATGAAACATTAAAATATAAATATCCATAATTTCACTATGACAAAAAATCTGCGTGATTATAAAGCACTTTCTTGTCTTATTTATTCAAAAATGCATACAGATACGCATACACATAGACAGTGCTATTGATTTCTTCATGCCAAACTCAGATATAAAACCAGCAGTGTCATGCTGTAAATTATTAAAACTTTCATCTTGCCCATGCAAAACTACTTCCTTATTTTTGGTATTACTTTAGTCGCATCTACTCTGTACATTTTCCTTGCCTTTACCATTCAGCCTATTCAAAGATATGATTTTTTAGAAGTTTTTTTTTCCAAATGCTTAGCCTCTTTGAAAAAATAGTCCTTTTTGATTCCTCTTCTAGCTCAACATGATGCACAGATGTCAGAATACAGACAGTAATGGTTGTTAATACAGTCTTAGACCCAAAGTATTACACAACAAAACAAAAAAAAACAAAACAGTAGCAAATACAAATACAATAATCACCCAAGCTATAGAAGCCACCCTTCTATGACAACCAATTCCGAGAAAGCTCCTTTCCCTCAGAGTGAAAGCGGAGCCCTCAGTTTACAAGTGAGCATGACGGAAGGAGTGAGCATGTCTTGACCCTGCAGGGCACATTTCTGAGGACACATACCCAACCCTGAACCACATCCCTGGCTCTGTCTCCATTGAATCTCCATAGAAGCCGAGCAATGACTGATTGGCTTGGAGGCCTACAAGGGTAATTCTTCTGCCTAAGTTCTCTTTGCCACATAGTCATCAACAGGATGTCCATGTTGGGACTCGCTTCCCTATTGTTTAGCCAGTAGCTTTCCAAACACTCCCCCGGGGCCTCTGCCCCATCTGTTTTTGTTGATGTATGCAGTGTCTCTGCCCTATGGTACAACCAGTTCCTGTGTGCAAAGTCCTACCAGGATGCCTTAGGAGGCACTGCAGCCTTTATCACAGGGTCCCATGGGAGGACTGGGGCTCAGCATCTCCTCTTCTCTCTCATTGGGGCTAAAGAGAATTTCATGATCTTGTAGATTAAAGAATATAAAATCTGTAGGGCTGGAGAGATGGCTCAGTGGTTAAGAGTGCCGCCTGCTCTTCCAGAGGTCTGGAGTTCAATCCTCAGCAACCACCTGGTGGCTTACAGCCATCTGTAATGTGATCTGATGCCCTCTTTGGCAGATAAAGCACACTTATACAAATAAAGTTAAAAAAATTTTTAAAAAGAATATAAAAGCCATGCTTTCCTCTTCTACTTAGGTGGCATCACCAGGTCATTTATATGTGGGCACCTCCAATATATACTGGTTATAATAAGGTCAACTTCTACCAGAAGTAGACCAATTCAATTAAGGGAGGACTGAGGTTGTAAGAAACATTTGAAAAATTTGTGATGTCTTAATATGTGTTTTAAATCTTCTCCTATATTTTTACACTTCCATTAAAAATTTATACATTATATGGATGTTGCCGTCATGAGTATATGACCATCATGGGTTTACAGTTGCCTTTGGAGATCGGAAGACCAAGATGGATTCCCTGGAGTTTACAAATAGTGAGCCTCTCCCGATGGGTGCTGGGGACCTCACCTAGATCCTCTATAAGAGTAGCAATTGCTTTTAATCTTTCAAGCCTCTCTGTCCCCACTTATGAAGGACTTGAGCTGGGTGAAAATGTGTGAATGTTTCTTGAATCCAAAAGAGTTTTAAAATGGCATCCCTTGATTGGGTGATTTTGGCTTTTCCTAAGTTTGTTTCTTACCCAAACAGGAGAACGTTTGGAATTCAATAGCAAGGATAGATCTAATTTTGGTGGTGATTTATGGAGTTTATTAAAATTTCACATTTCCCTCAAATTCCTGCCTAGTTTTTAAAAATAGTTAACACGCTTTGCAATTGTTACAGGAGTGAACAATAGCTCCTTGAGACCTATGCCGAGTGCAGGAGCCTGATCTTCAACACTGCAAGAATGTGAAGTTTGCCTCCAGCTAATCAGAGGAATGAGAATTATAGAATTTTATAGCCATTTAATTATGCCATTAGAATAAGGATTGGCTAGGAAGGGGGAGGAAGCTGCCACGAGGCCAACAATGTGACTTTAAGGGGTTCTGCCAAAGCCATAATGGTATTTGGGAGAGACTGTTAGAGTAACACATTGGTCAGAAAGATACCTAAATGCTTAATTAATATACTTCAACACATATTTTCCCTTTATAAAAATAATACTTTGTTAGTTCACTGAACATTCAGACAGTATTTAGATCCTATGCATCCCCTCACCCCCCACCCCGCTTTCTGAGCTCTCATATCCACTCTCTCTACTCCGACCTTTCTCCCACCCAACTTGGAGTTTTCTTTTTTCCCCAGCAGCAAGACCAATCTGTTTCTCATAGAAGTATTAACAGAAGAAAGCTGTACCTTCTCCCTACGTTGAAGGCTTACTGGGGGTCCTGGGAGTTGGGCTCCAGCAGTTTGGTAAGCTTATTTCTTTCTCAGGAGTCTGTTGTGCCAAGTGTGTGTGTGTGTGTGTGTGTGTGTGTGTGTGTGTGTGTGTGTGTGTGTCTGGTGTAATCTTATCATTACATACCCAGATACTGGTTATAGACTTATTTGTTTAGTCCAACGTATTAAGGCCTTTCTTCCTCTCACTCACCCCTACCACAAACATGCATCTTTTTTTATGAATGGCAAAAACTGAAATGCCAAAATTGTTACTATATCTGCTGTAGGTTCCAAAGCTGAATAGGATATAAAGCTAGGCACTTAAGGCTAAGAGTCCATCTCTGTATCTGCTCTTGGTAGTGTCCTCTCTCCTTACTTAGACAGTTATGATTATCAAATCAAGCATTGCACGACAGAAAGCATGTTACTCTTCTTACACTTTGTCTTTGGGTTCATTCTTAATCAAAAGATAGAAAGGAAATCGCTAGAAAATAAAATCATGAAGTACCAATAAAGATTAAAACAAAAACAGAATCATGCCACGAAAAAATATTTGTGGGTTTTTTAGTTGGGAGTGAATTGTTTATAATTTTGTGGTTTAGATTCTTGTTGATGGAGTTAGGCAGGCGAATGCTTACACATGTATCTCCTGAAAGCAAAGCTGCCTGGAGGGCTATATGCTTGCTACTAAAAGTTTTCTCTTCTATGATGTATACATGAAAATCTAGCTCTTTTTAGGAAATACTGAAGTAAGATTTTGCTGCTAGAAAACTACTTCTCCAGACAGTGTGAGGTAGGGACACTAAATTGGAATAATCAAGACAGAAGGGCAATGAATGTCATCAAAAGACCAACTTGATGTGTTGCTGACACAGTTCAGTTCTACATTTACAAAGGGTTAAAAAAAAACAAAAACAAAAGGTAGATATAAAGTAAACACTTCCTGATATAGACATTTATTCCATGAATTTAATGTATCATTTTCCAGATGTCTTCAAAATACTCTGTGCTGTCAAAATACTTCTTCGTTTACCTTATACACTCCTGAACCCTTGACCTTGAGACTTCTTATCTTGTCTAGTCAATGGACGCATAGAACTTACTTTTGAATTCTGAAAAATGTTTGTCTCCTCACACCCTCTCAGTGTCAAACAGAATTCCACTCTTTAAAATTATTATTAGACAATTTGTTTTGCTTCTACATTCCAGACATCCTTTGCTTGTTTTTTAATTTCATCTCTCTGGTCCAAGTACCTTTCCAAATAACAAAATGGGGACTGATTTTTATCAATTGGGCAGGTCACTTCAGTCTGTAGACTGTCTTGGTCTTCCCCAGATGACTACCATTTGATGAATCTTCTTTACTTATCTTGAGACAGTGGCTAGGTGTGTATATCAAACTCCAGGGACAAGGCTTTGGGAACTCTGCAAACACCTCTATTTGTTTACTGCTAGCAATACAATGCATATGTGGGCAACTGTATACTTTTCATTCAGGGATGCCCTGGTGTCCCTTTTCCTTCATGAGGCCACCTTCCTGTAAGAATAAATATATGCTAAGGGTAATTTCTCTGATCTCTTTACCTTCATTTGTATCTCACACTTTTAATTCTAATGGCACTGTTGTTGATCCCTCTTTGACACGGAGCCATCCCACTCATGTCTTCTCACAAGTGTTATTCATTTGTAGCTCTAATGCTAAATGATACCCCGAAAATTGGTTTTTTTCTCTACGAGGTGCCTGGTGGCAAGAACTTCATTGCTCTTGCAGAATTTGGTATATCATATAGGATGCAAGATAAGTTGGGTGGAACTAGAAAGAAAATAAACTGTCCTGTGGACTCATCACCTTAATTTCAAAGTGAGCTGTTCAGTTAAAATGAGCATTTGTCACTTACCCATAGGGTTACTCTGATGTAGAGGTCTTTATGTATTCCAGTGTTGCTGATATTTTTATTATTCATATTCCAATTACATGCCTTTGCCAACTTTGTCATATGGTGAATGTTATAATCATTCTGGAATTCTATATTTCCAGAATATTTTTATCTTTAAAAACTTTGAAATTTTAATTCAGTAGCCAGTCTTGAAAACAAAAAGTAATATTTACATGTGAAAAAAAAAGTGACTTGTTCAGGTTGAAATATCAAGTGCAATGGGCTAAGAAGTCCCGTTGAAGATATCTGAAGAGTCCCCACCAATTCACTGTGGAAGGAAACCAGAGTTACTCACATTTTCCAAGGTTTACCCCAAAAGCACCACAAAGCACCCAGGTCAGAGTGTTGTCATCATAATGGGGAACTATATCAAACCATTGGCATTTTACTCTTTCCTATGACCAGGACAAATTGGAACTGAAAGCTTCTGCAAGTTCTTCACATCAGATCATTTCTACATATCTGGAGAACCCCTTTTACTGGAAGCAGAGAAAGACTGTTGGGTAAGTGGTCTATTAGCTGCTTTACTGTTGCTTTAGTAAAATACCATGGCCGAGAGCAACTTGCAGATGAAATAGTTTATTGTGGCTTACAGTTCTAGAAGGACCCTTTATAACAGCAGGAGGCACAGCAGAAGAGGGCAGCCAGAATAGGAAGTAGAGAGGTCACATTTTCAGCCACACACAGAAAGCAGAAGGAGAACTAAAGTGGAGCAAGGACATAAACTCTCAAATCCTAAAACCAGTGATAGACTTCCTCCAGCAAGGCCTCGCTTCCTAAAGCTTCCATAACTGTCCCCGACAGCACTACCTACACGTCCTCAAATACCTGAGCCTAGAGGGGACGCTTCTCAATCAAGGCGCCACAGGGACTCAAGGCTTTATCTAAAGCAACAGGAAGAAGAAAGCTAATCTATCTGGTCTTCAACCCCATCAGAGACTTGAGAAGGACTAGCTTAGTTGTTTAGAGATTAAGATGTTTTTAGGTCTAGATAGCTGTTTTTAAGTTGGTAGAGAAGAGATATAATAGATATTGACTTATGTTCAGAATTTTAGATACACCAGGATAGGAAAGATATTCTCTTCAAGGTTGCCAAATACAAATAGCTGAAGCACTATGAATGTAATATTTATATAATTCCTGATGATTTTGTGGTCCTTCTTGCTGAAGATAGTTTACTGTATATATGTGTAATAATATAAATGTATGTGTAAAAAAGAAAAACAATTTTAAAAAATAAAGTAAAAAAAGAAAAGGAGGAAGGAAAGAAGGAAGAAAGGAAGGAAGAAACAAAGAAAGAAATAGGGACGAGTGGGATGCTATCTCAATAAAAGCCTTCTTTTCTCAACCAAATTAACTGATTAACTCTATCAGTCAGGATGGTTTTCTACATACCAGACCACTCTAAGAGATTTTTAATACTGTCTTCTGAACTACTCAGTACTGTCTCCTTTTTTACACTCTATGAACTCACTCTGAAATTTTCAGTAAATATTATACGCAGAGTTCTAATGCATGCTATTGAATTGGGAGTTTCCTAAGACATATTATATTTTAAATGATTTATTCTACAGCAATCATGTGCATAGATCTTCTTTTCTGTTGACTGAGATAGGTCGAGAAGCAAGCGAAAAACCATCCACTTTCCATAGCACCCGTATTCCTATGAGGATGCAGAGAGTCATCAAACACAAACCTTAACTGTCAGCATTCCCGAAAAGTGTGCTACAAACCAAATAACTGTCACATGTATGGTTTTTAGTACCCAGTGTCTGTGTGACACACCGTTTATGTATGGGCCAGCTGTAAGGGAACTGACCATCCTTAGAAACAGATTTTCTGGACTGTATTTTCAGTTAGGATCCTATCTGCCTACTTCGCTTCTATGTTTGGTCTCCCTGGACCAACACTGCTGCTGAGCATGCTCTTCTGTGGAAGACCACATAGGCACAAGAGATTGAATCAGAAGGAGGCACCACCAATGAGCCATCATCTTTGTGCCTATCACACCAACTAGCATTTCATTATCCAAGACCATGCCACATCCAGCTGTACAGGAGACTAAGCCTCCAGCTCGAGAAGCTATGCGTGGGGCATGCTCAAACAACATCAGCATCTATATTACAGCAAGGAGGGAGCCTAGAAAGAGACATGATTCAAGCTACCACACAGGCAACCGAAACACTACCTGGTCCAAAATCTCTGAAGACAATCAAGTAGGCTTGGATAATTCCTGGAAACAATGAAGAATAGACTCATCTTTAAGATGAGGCTGAATGCGTTCTGGGTGGTGGGAACAGGCATAGAGAAGCTCACAGAGACAAAGGAACTAAGGATCACGCAGGAAGCTGGAAGAACAGGAAGTCAGTGAAATGGGTTCACTGAGGTCATTTCATGATGCATTAGTTCATTATTTTTCTTTTTCTTTTTAATTTTTTTAGGATTTTAAAAATACATTTTATTAATTCATTCATATTACATCTCGTTATCCCATCCCTTGTATCCCTCCCATTTTTCCCTTATTCTCTTCCCCTATGACTGTGACTGAGGGGGACCTCCTCCCTCTGTATATGCTCATAGGGTATCAAGTCTCTTCTTGGTAGCCTGCTATCCTTCCTCTGAGTGCCACAAGGTCTCCCCACTCAGGGAACATGGTCAAATATGAGGCACCAGAGTTCGTGTGAAAGTCAGACCCCACTCTCCACTCATCTGTAAAGAACGTCCCATGAAAGTCTTCACTTACCAGGAAAGTGGGACAGAGGGGAGGACATCCTATTGGAACTCTAGGTGAGAGAAGCATGGGAGAATGGCAAAATAGAAGGATCCAGAGGGTCCTAGAAGCCTACAAGAAGAACATTATGATGGGTGGATCTGGGCCCAGGGGTCCTGCGCAAACTATGGCACCAGCCAAGGACAATACATGCAGTAAACTCCAAACCCCTACCCAGATCTAGCCAATGGACAGTTCATTATTTTTCAAATTGCTGTGACACGGTACATCGCAAAAAGGACTTTAGGAAGAAAAGATTTATTCTGAAAATATAGTCTGTTGTGGGAGAGCAGCCATCATGGCACGTGTCTGAGTTGGCCTGTCATATTATATCCACAGTCAGGAATCAAGGAGAGAGAGAAAGAGAAGTGACAGTGCCAGTCTAATCTTCCCTTTGGTCCAGCCTGGAGCCCTAGCCTATGGCAGACGGCCACCTATGGTTAAGCTAGGTCTTCCCAGCTCACTTAAACTTAGAAACATACTCACAGAAATGTCTAAAAGTTCAGCTTCTAGCCCCTGTACAGATGGGATCTGCATTAACCATCACACACACACACACACACACACACACACACACACACACACAGAGAGAGAGAGAGAGAGAGAGAGAGAGAGAGAGAGAGACTCATGAAGAGAAGACATTAAGAATACTTAATTAAGGGCGCAGTAGCAACCATGATGTGCTTTGCATGTATGCCTATGACCCCTGCACTCACAGACTGAAGCAGGAAAATTGGAGGTTCAAGGCCAACCTGGACTACTTAATGAGATCCCATCTTTTAGAAAAAGAAAAACAAATGTTCATAGCTCAGTGGTGCCTGAAAGAGAGCCCTTGAGAAACCCTCCTTCCCAGAACCTTCTCGTGCTTACAGAGGGCTGGTGCCCTGCCCATTCGCACTCTTGCTACCCCAAGGGTCATGTAGATGTGAAACAGCAACATCTCTGATTACCTCGGGCTTGGTAGAACCCTTTTATCAGGAACATGTGTGTCCATTGGACCAGGAGACAACCCTTATCTAGCCAAAGAGGTAGGACTGTGCCTTTGGGAAGTTTCTGGTTAATTCAGGATTTGGGAAAATGTAAATGAGGCTTCCACCAGGGTGAGCACAGGCAAAGCCACTTCTAAGTGTTTGAATTTCATTAGATTGGAAAGCACAAAGGTGTTGAATGCTGAAATGCCTGCAATCACAAGGGCTTATGCACTTTATTGAAATGACCTTTGATCTTTGCCTCCTATGTGAAAAATTTTGTCTAAAGTTGGCATTTAATTAGCCAGATTCTCTTTTGTCCTCTTTCCATAGATACAAGAAAAAGAAAACCATGGTTCTATTTTCAGACACATGATGAAAGCAAACTGAAGCCAGGAACATGGAAACACTGTGCTCCCTGGCTTGCAGGAACACCACTCCAGGTATACCCTTGCCTTCTTTTAAAAATGGCTAACCAAGCCGGTGAAATATGTGGCTGCGAAGTGACACCGTGGCATCTTTACCAAGAAAGACGTTGGGTCCAGATGAGACAGAGAGTGCTAGCTCCCTGAGCTCAAATGCATGGCATGGGTTTTCAAAAAAAAAAAAAAAAAGAAAGAAAGAAAATTGGTGCGGCAATGTTTATTCCACATGCATTTGCTAGTGAAAGGACTTCAAAGCACTTGGTAAGGATATGGGCCACGTGGCCACCCATCTCATCACTGACTCCTGTGCTTTTAGGTGCGATGCCAGGGTCAGTCCTGCTGAGGTAGTTCTCTGCGTCCATCTCCTGTGTTACCTTCCTGGAGGCACGCTGCAGTCCTGGCTCCTAACAACCCTAGCTGGACTCCAGCTGCCAGCAGCCTCCAGTGAGAGCCCACTGCCCTGTCTTAAGAAAGCTAGTAGCCCATGAGAGGGGCAGAGTAAAACCCTCCAGGATGGTTCAGTGAGAGACACTGCAGCTTTCCATCCTGCGCTGCTATTGTGCGGCAGGACACATGCTGCGAGGAGACAAAGAGGACACACGTTTATTTTTGAGCATAGGACTTAGGAACCACTTGGGAAGAATATTCTTGATTGAGAACCAAAACATTCCATGATGCTTAACAAACCTGCAAATTGAAAAATCAGCATCGGCCTGTGCAGCCAGGAGGCAAAAAGAAGGACCTATACCCTGGGAAAAAAAAACCCAAAATATTCCTTAAATGATATTTGTATGCATTTGCAAAATTACCACTTTCTGAATCGAAATCTCAAGCTGTTTTCATCTGAGAACATATGTTGTGCCGTTAGACAGTAACTCTGCCTGCTGCAGTCCATGACACACCCCGCCGCATCGCATAATGGACAGTCCTGAAAAAAAAAAAGGGGGAGCCGCAGTTCAGTCAATGCCCCTGTAATAATATTTTAAAATAAATGATATGCATCATTAAATCACCGAGGATGACTAACTCAATTTTAGAAAAACCCACAACTCCAGCAATCATAGTTACAGCTCTGATTTGAATATTTTCACTTTCACCTGAGCAGCCAGTGGGAGACAGTCAAGCCGACTCCCGCATCCAGGCAGAGGAAGGCTGCATCTCCCAGGAGTGGGAGGAAACCTGTGATTATGTAGTTACAGTAAGTCACGAGATGCCTGTGTCCGCCTGGGCTTTCCAGGTTCTCCCTTCCTTCCTTCTTGCCTGCTTATTTACATATCACAGGCATCCTCTTTGTAAAGTTATTTTAAATAATTTATTAGATTGATCTTTTTAAAATTCTACCACGGCTAAATGTCATAAGGGGGGTAAAGAAAAAAAAAAGTCTTTCTAAACTTACCTAAAGGTTTCTGGTTTCTACTGGAGTAGGGCCGGTTACCTGCTCTGCTGCCGATATTCTAAAAATACCTTCGTGTCCACACTATTATCCATTCTTCACGTCCAATTGCTCTGTTATGGTAATAGTCAGAGGCACACCATGCAGTAATTACTTACAGCTGACTGAAGAAAAGAATATTCAACTCCCCCACTGCTCTGCTAGAAGGTCTTTTTGCTCTATTAACTCATTCCTGTTTATTAATACTCTACTGGTAATTCAGACTGCTGCCTCTTAGGTTTGTAATAGGAGGGCTATTAAACAGCCATTACTGACCATATGGGTTGGGGAATATTTGTTGTTTCCCGCCCCCCCCCCCCCCCCCGCCCCGCTCTGGTGGACTCCCCCACCATCCTTTCAAACTTGTTCTTTAAGAAGCCGCATTATAAACTAATAAAAATATCATTCCGTCTGCATGAGATTAAGAAGCTTGGCGATGTCTCCCTCAGAAAACGTGAGTTTAGCCCCAGATTGTCGTTGCTACCTAGAAAAGGAGATGGGGAGAAACAAGAGGACAGTTCTCAGCAGGAAGCTCTGGACTTGGAGAGGCATCTGAGATCACACGCTTCCAAAGTTAGCTGTTGCCTTCTGCTGACTTTGAGCGGGCACTGACCCACCTTTAATCACTTCCAATTCTTGAAACAAAAGTGTACGTACTTATGAAGGAACCTAAGTCTAACACCGCCTTTTCTTTCTAATCCTCCCAAACATTTGAAAGTGTTCCCTTTCAAAAATGAAAACTTGGCGAATCCTTCTTGCACCGTATGTGAACCTGGGAGGTGAGCAAAGCCCCTCCTGGGACAGGGACGGCATGAGTAATGGGTCCAATCGCAGCAGGCAGGGGGGAAATGATGATTATGGTAATAATGTTTGGGCTTCCTTTGCAGCTAGTGAGCTTGGCTGGGTTGCAAACCCTATACACAGTTAAAGAAAGAGACATCTTTGTGATTACATAGGAGCCCAGAGCAAATCTCTATGGGAATGGTACCACCATCCAGGACCCAGAACCAGTTAGACGCTTGACTATCAGCTCTCCCACAGCGGTGGCGGAGGCTGGTTCTCTGAGCTGTGCAAGAGCTAAGGGACTGGCTTCCTTGATGTTCTCAGGTCGGCCTCATACTTTTTTTCTCTTATTTTATTTTTTATTTTTTGGGTTTTTTAAAATTATTTTTATTTTATTTTATTTTTAAAAATGTTTTTGTACCTTTTCTTATTTTTAAATGTGGAGCCATCATCTCTGTCCAAATCTTTCTAGCTCCTTAATGAACAGATAAAATCCTGGGTAGAGTGCTGTATACCCCTTAAGTTGCTGAAGAAAGAAGAGGCTGGAGCCCAAAAGTTCCAGCCTGGGTCAGAGGAAGTGAGACCCCATCGCATAGGCAAAGTAAACAGACCCCGAGCATCAAAACAAACAAATGAGCAAAAATAGAAGAGGCAACATTCCTACCCCAATTTATTGCTGACAGTGGTCTTGTCCTTCCCAGACTGGAAAGAGACTTGAATGTGTGTGCTGTACACCTGGCAGGTAGACACCACTAATTTAGTACCCTTTCTTTGTCACCTGGTGGTATTGTACAAGAGTCCTTTTTCTCCTAGGTAGACTCTAAATCCCCGAAGACAGGAGCTGTGTCTTCTAAGCCTGTCTTCGATTTATCCCATCACCGGGCTTGGCGACAGACACTCAGCTGGAAGTCAGTAGAAGTCATAAGCACTTAATGGAAATATATAGCATTAAAAGGGCACCAGGGCCTGACCTCCCTTTTTACATTGTGTTTGTAGGAGCTACTTATAGAAAATAATCAGAAGCAAACCACAACAGAACAGATGGCTATGAAACAACAACAACAACAACAACAAAAACAACAACCAACCAACCAAACAAAAAACTTGAGAGTGCAATTTTAAATGATAGCTAAGGGAAGTCCGTTGCCGATGACCAAACTATTCAATGGTCTACTAGGCTCCAGAAGGAAGAGAGGGGCTCCTCCATGATCTCTGTAATGGAATCCGCAGGGTTGCGGATTGACACAGATGCAGCCAGGATGAGAACTCGTGCCCTCCTGATGACGTGAAAGGCACAGTGGAGGCTGGCCTGCTCCCAACTATCTCCCTGCCTGTTTGAAGAAGCTGGCCGGCACCAGAGATCAACTACTGCAATTGGGTCAATTGGTTTGTTAGAGCATATTTCTGGGGAGTGGTGGTGGTGGTAGTGGTGGTAGTGATGGTGGCGGTGGTACTGATTTTAAAGCAGTTTTTTTTTTCCTGGAGAAGCTTTCTACAGAGTCCTGGCATGTACGCGAGACAACAGAACAGCTCCAGCTGATGCTCCACTGGGAAGCACGGTGCCTGAGGATAACTGAGCTACTAAAGGCGCGAGACTTCTGTGGAATAGAATCCTTTCCTCAGAGTTCTTGGGAACACTTGGGTTGGGGGGAAATATTTTCAGCTCCAACCTCCGTCAGATACAATATTACAGTCTGAATACATAACCTCAAATCCACACAGTTTACTGAAGATTCTTCAACCTTTTCCCCCTCTAGTCTCATTAAGGGATAACTTATAAAATTAAGTATGCTGGGCATGGTGGCGCATGCCTTTAATTTCAGCACTGGGGAGGCAGAGGCAGGTGGATCTCTGTGAATTCAACATTAGCCTGGTCTACAAAGTGAGTCTAGGACAGCCAAGGCTATGTAGAGAAACACTGTCTCGAAAAATCAAAAAATGAAATAAAATATATATATATATATTCATGTTTTGTTTGGGAAGCCATAGACATTGATATAATATATCAATTATATATAGCATATTATATATGTCAGATATATATATGTACCTTTTGTTTTGGTATTCATAGACATTATAAAACAATGCCTATCATAGCATCTCTTTCAAAGTGTGGGTTTGTGTGTGGCGAAAGCACTTAAAATCCACTGTCTTAACAAATTAAGTTATACAACGCTTACTATGAGCCGCAATCAAAATGGCATAATTCAGTTATGGAAATTCTAAAAAGTTAGTGTCTGGTTATATACCCTAGGCTAGCTACAAGCTGTAGAACTTCTTACCATGAGCTCTCGATTGACTACTGGGATTAGAGATATATATCATCCATTGGGTATTTATTTATTTTCTAACAGAAAATTTATGCACTGACCAAATCTCCCATTTTTTCCAACCTCAGGTTCCTAACAACCATGGTTCTACCTTCAGTTTCATGAGCTAAACATTTTTTAATACACACATAAATTATCATGAAATATTTGTTGCCCTGGTTTGATTACCTCTCATAGTGTCTGCCAGTTTTATCTGTGCTGTAAATGGTGGGATGGCTTCTTTTTCTTTTGTAGTGTCTGTGTATTGTCTATCTTTCTGTCTACATTGCCTGCCTATGCTAATAGATTGCCATTGTCCTTAGAAAGCCATAGCCAAGAAGTGTGTGTATAATGCTGGAAAAATAGGCCATTAAGACCTCTCTTAGCAGAACTGAAGTGGTTTTAAAGTCAGATGAGTGAGCCAGGAGGACTGTAGTGTGTCTTGTACACTGAAAGGCCTTGACTAAACAGCTGAATGCTCTCAGGCATGTGCGCTTCACAGTATATGATCAAATGCCAGCAATTCGGTTCCCAGACCTTTCCCTGGTTTTCATACACAGTCCTCTCATGACATCCTCACATGGCTTGCCTTTGGCGCTCACCCTTGAGAAGACAGGAAGAACACATGCAGGCAACGTCATCCTCTCTTATGTACGGGCATTCTTAGCCTCATGACCTAATCTAATTCTTACCGAGAGATACCCTCTAAATAACACAACACTGGATACAGAGCTTCGGCACATGTGTTTAGGGCAATACACACATTGAGCCAACGTGGCCCTTGAGTAAGAACAGATGCTTCAGGGCCTTGAACGAGAAAGCAAGTGCAGGGTGGTTGTGTTCATCTGAGCCTGGACTTACTGGCTATGACCTTTCAGAGCCAGCATCCTGGCACTGGTCTGAGCTCCACCTTCCTGCTCTGTATCCCATACTCACCTTGGCTCAGTTGGGAGGAAGGAGCTCCACTGTAGGACTTAAAGGTGTCGCCGATACCCAACCCAGAACGGATTGTATTATAATGCCTTGGAGCATTTTAAAGAGTTTTAGAGGCAAGTATATCTACTGATATTTTTGAATTCTTTTTCTAGTAGAGGCAGCAGGATGTGGCAAAGGATAAGGTATAGGAATATAAGCTACCATTTGGAGTTGAGGTCAGATTGTTCCACTGATTGGCTGTGTATCTTAGGGACATACTGTCCTGTCTTTCTGAATCCTACAGCCCTATCTGGAAAATAACACTCCAGGGCTGTTATTTGCTTCACAAATAACACTTTGACTTTGCTGGGCTCCTAAATAACAAACCCCATTGTTCTTCATATAATAACTCTGAGTTAAATTGCATTAAAATAAAAACAAATGAACAAATAGTCATATGAATGAACTCCTAATATATACCCAGAATTATAAATTAGGCTACATGACGAAAAAAAAAAAAACATTTACTTTGGATATCAGTGAAAACTTGAGATAATTTAGCAAAGATGGTCTGAAGCCTTGTAAATATCATCCAACTGTGACTTGGAATAGTGGAAGTTCCCCATGGGTGGGAACATCTGGGCAGTGTGTAGGCTTGACTTCCGAAATTCCCTAATTCAATACACACTTCCTTTGCTTCTTCCATATTTCATCATCTGATTAATAAACACATACTGAGTTATTACCAGTGAGTCACCCAATAAATGTATTATTCACTGAAGGCTTACAGGGGAATTGGCTACATAGGTAACAATATTTTTTTCTTTTTTCTTTTTTTTTTTCTTTTGGTTATTTCTGAGACAGGGTTTCTCTGTGTAGCCTTAGCTTTCCTGGACTCACTTTGTAGACCAGGCTAGCCACAAACTCACAGAGATCCGCCTGCCTCTGCTTCCCCGAGTACTGGGATTATGGGCATGTGGCACCATGCCCTGCTCACTATTTTTATTTGTAATAAAAAATGAATAAGAAAGGGGTGCCCCTGAAGTGTTCAACATCCCTTGAGGAGACACGCTGTATATGTTAAAAAGAAACTTCTTTGTAGGACAGTGCATGAGTAAGGGACAAGAGAGAGATAAAGGTTGTTAGTGTTAAAAATTAAGGTGTAATAAATATATAGGAGGGGTTTGGAGGAAGGTTAGGCATATCTTGGGCTATTATTTGTTGTATAATAATATTAGAGCAAGTGGTGGGGGTCAGAAAAGTCATATAAGCATGGCACTGTGAAAATAGTAACTCAGATAAGAATAAGAGGTATTTGAATTTAGTAAAAGTCCAGGTCAATTTGGAAATAATGGTTATGTAAGTGACGAATGGAGCAGAGGTGGGATAAAGTCTTCCATGGTGGGTCAGTTAAATAATTAGGTGAAGAATTTTAGATGAATTTTAGTATTAAGGAAAACAGTTTCTTTTTAAAAGATGCTTAGCTCAGTGCAGATTCTTCTGTAGCAAAATCAGAAAGTGGCCCTAAAGAACATAAAAAAGACAAAAGGGAAGGGAAGGGAAGGGCAGGGAAGGGAAGGGAAGGGCAGGGAAGGGAAGGGAAGGGCAGGGAAGGGCAGGGAAGGGAAGGGAAGGGAAGGGAAGGGAAGGGAAGGGAAGGGAAGGGAAGGGAAGGGAAGGGAAGGGAAGGGAAGGGAAGGAAAGGAAAGGGAAGGGAAGGGAAGGGAAGGGAAGGAAAGGGAAGGGGTAAGAGGGCAGAGGAGAGATAGTCTTAAAGTATCAGCGTATATCACAGACATGGCTGAGCTTAGAAGACCCATGGTGAAGGAAAAGAGCAGGCTGTTTCCCCATCTTGGAACCTGAGAATGGGAGGACAGGACAGAGCACAGAGGTCTTTTTGGAAGAGGGAAGGATAAAAATGGTCACAGGAGAAATAATAGTGATGTGACAAAAACAAGGATGAGAGGAGTACAACACCTGTTCCATGTGGAGCGAGTTAAGTAACCAAGTCACAACAATGTCCCAACCATCAGGAAACCTCACAGAAGGCAGGCTGTAAGACTGATCTTCATCCAGTGACTTGGCAGGTGGAGTGACTCTAATTCTACCCCATTCCCTGAATTTCCTCATCATAGCAAGCAGCACTGTACAGTCCAGGCAATTAGGAGGGACCTGCAGGAAGCGAGCACTAGATCTGCCTTGGGAACATAGTGGAGACAGCATGTGAAAAGTAGGACAATCATCTCAAATTGGAGCGTGTGGCACTCTACCTCACAGCAGAATCTCCTCAGAAGTTTCCCGCCACCCTCCTGAGACTGTATCACATCCGTATGGACAACGACTAATGCAGCACGAGTAATCCTTGCATTTTCAAGAACAAATATTAAAACCAGAATCTCATTTTAAAAGTCACTAAGTATAGTGTAGTGGCTGAGAAACACTGGCTGGTGCGTGGGGAGGGGATCCTGGGAAGTTTTGGATTTCATGAAGATTATCTCCTGCTTTCTAAGTTAGATAAGTAAAGAAAACCAAAGATAAGAGGCTGACAATACAAACAAATCGAGGATTTTTATGAACTGGTGACAGTTAGTATATATTTCAATGCTTAGAGCTTTTCATTACTACAAGTATTGGTCGGTGAACAAGGACATGATGGGAAGACACTTCACAGATACCAGGATGGAAGACGAAAGAGCAGTGGGAGCATCTTCTATGAAACACACATGCCCACTGCAGTATTCTGTCACTACTTTACCTCACTATTGGCATTGATCAGGTTCCTTGAAAGTGTAGAACTTAAGGCTTCATCTGAAGAAAATAAACAAGGAAAATACAGTGAGAAGTGTGAATAAAGGCTGTCTAAGGCCACTGTGAGCACTGTTGTCCCTGATGCAACAACTGAACACTTCCTACATCCTTGGCAAGCACTGGGGCATGCTCTAAATGAGCTCTGAGAATGACTCACAACCCTCACACAAACAAAACAAGAAAGGAGTATGCACACGTGACACTGAAGCAGAAAATGATGAACACCTTGCCCAGAGAATCATGGAAGTAGCAGAACTGAGACCCATAGGGCACAGTTGCTCATTCTCCCCCGATACCCTGTGTTCATAGTTGCGTTGTTGCTCATCTGCTAGGTTGACCAACTACACCTATTCTGCGAGAATAAAATAGAACCTGGGCCTGAGCTGGAAGTGAACAAATCCCCTAAGGTATACACTGTAAATCAACATATGTATAGCATTCTTATTTTATAACAGATCTATAATTCATAGTTTAACAACAATTCAAAGCTGGGTCGGAGTTGGGGGGAGGGGAGGAGTATGCATGCCTGTAATCCCAGAAGTAGGGGAAACAAAGGCAAACAGAACTCTATGAGTTCGAGGCCTGCCTGCTCTACAAACAGAGTTCAGGACAGGCAAGTCTACACAGATAAGCCTGTCTTGAAAAAAATAAAAAATTAAAAAAAAAAAAAAGAAGAAGAAGAATTCAACTGAAACATATAGTGGCAGGTACTTGCAATCCTAGCACTTAGGAGGCTGAGGCTGGGAGGTGGGGAGGTAGTTGTGGGTGGGTATAGCAATTCTAAGGCCAAACTGAGCTACATAGATAGACCCTGTTTAAAAGCAGCAACCTCAGCCAAAAAGAATACACCCCACAACTGGGCGGTGGTGGTACATGACTTTAATCCCAGCATATACGAGGCACAGGCAAGTGGATCTCTGTGAGTTCGAGGCGAGCCTGGTCTGTAGAGTTGCAGGATAGCCAGAGCTGTTACACAGAGAAACCCTGTCTTGAAAAAACAAAAATAAATGAATAAATAATACATCCCCAAAGATAATTCAATTATAGAAATTGTTTTGAAATAAAGACTTGGACGAGTAAAGACATTATTGCATGTCCATTATCATAACCAATATTTTAGGTCTATGGGACTTTACTATTAAATTATATATATATAATATATTTTATTTTGAGGAAAAGTAATTGAACTCATGATCCTGTATGCATACTGGCTGCTTTAGTCAGTCTGCCTGACAGTGATAACACTTCATTGAAATGTTGGATTAGATTTCATGTTTGAACAGTAAATAAGAATCATGAGCATTAAAGCAGTATTTCTGCTAGAAGACCACAGGCAATCCCAGATCTCCAAATCTCTGTATTTCACTCTAGCAACTTTTTGAAAGGAATTTTTAGAATGCATCCTGAGAGAGAAATCTAAAAATCTCTATCTCATTGAAGAGACTTCTTGATGACTTTGTAGACTCTGTAAATATCTCTTTCTTCTAGAAAACATGAGAGCATGAGAGGAGACTTTCCTCATGATGAGAGAAGAGTGACAGTCCTTGGAGAGAGGCGTTGCACGTGCCTCCTCTTCCCTGCTCCCCCTCAGTGCCCAGCAGCTAGTGACCATGCTCAGGGAGCATGGTGTTTATAAACCATGCATGTCGATGACACCCACACTTTCCTGAGATGAAGAACAGATGTTTGCAGCTCTCCTTTACTCAGTGTATATTTTGGTGTGCTTTATAGATCTTTTGGTTGGAGGGTTTTTAAAATAATTTTATTAACTTATTCAGATTACAACTCAATTATTATCCCATCTCTTGTATCCTCCCATTCCTCCCTCCCTCCCACTTTCACCCTACACCCCTCCCCCTAGGTCTTTAACCTGTAACCACCCTAAGAGCCAAGTGCATAGCATGAGATGAGTGTGTGGCAGGAGCTGAATGTAAAAAGCAGAAAGGGGCTGGAAGGGAGGCTGCCATGCCCTCAAGATGGTGGGCCAGCAAGTCTTCCTTAGACTGATGTGTGCATACAGAACTATTGACTCATTCTCTAGGTCAACTGCTCCAACTTAATGTTAACACAGTGCCTTGTGGAAATTCCTTTCTTTGATGCTAAGATATAAATCAATGAGGAACTGTCAGAAATGAGCAACTCTTTCCCAAAATTCCATTTTAGTTAAATCTCTTTCCTTTCTATTTTATTTTTGTCATCAATTCTTGTATATTTCTTTTAGAGCTTATTTTATGGAGCAAGCACAGTAATTATGAGAGCTTCACAGACAAGACCAAGGCAGCGGCTTTCTACATCTTTGTCCACAGCTCATCCTAATATGTTTCTGTCTAACATAACTGGAGTCTAGGCATATGCTTATGGCCATCTTTGGCACATATTGTGAACACAGAAAAGACTTGACAGTGTCAGCTAATGGTTAAACCAGAGTTGGGGAAGGAAGGAATATGTGCTGGAGGAAAACTCTCAAAGATAACCTAGAGACAAATTGAGAAAGGGGCCCACTTTATTTCCAAGGGGAATTTTATTTCAGAGAAAGAATATTTACCCAAATTACATTTTTTAAGGAATTGCGTATGATTAACTCTTTACATTATCTTATGGCAATTATACAGAAATCTCTATTTATGTAAACAAAGTAAATTCATCGTCATACTAGAAAAAAGTGTCCAAAAATGGCATGTCGAATTAGGATATAAGCATTTTCAGGGGATGTGATTTTCCAGCTAAACAGATTCATTTACATTTTGCAAAATAAAAAATAAGTGGAAATAACTATAGAAAATGAGGCTTACAGCTGGACAGATCTTCTTGGCAGTGGTCCAGACACGAGTAGGGAAAGCCCCTCCAGCTGAGGGGGGTATAAGATTCTCGGGCCCACATTCCAGGCATGGTCTGTCAAGAAGGCCTTGGAAGTGCCGTCCTCGCTGTGTATCCTGAACTTGAACTCTACCCGTGGGGACAAAAACAGCGTAAATCACCCAGTGATGACTCACCCTGAGTGGGGGACCAGTGGAGCACAATAACGCCTAGTAGAAGGAAAACAGGGTCAAAGCAAAATAAAACAAGGAAGTACCAATATAGCTTCCCTAGGCAAACCATCAAACAAACAAAAGCCAAACCAACCAATCAAAACACACAAAACCATAATAAAACTTGGGGAGTTTCTAACTGAAAGGCAAATGGTTGACTCTGGCATTGCAACCATGTTTTCAGTGCTGGGGATCAAGTACCATGGATTGCTGGGTCCAATACTGAAACGCACATAAAAATTTAGTGGCTAATAGGCAAGAAGCAAGACTGATGCTAAAATTCAGACCTTTGCTTCCCAAATCTGATGCTTATTTAATGAGATAAATGATTCTCACTCTTCAAGAGAGAAAGAATGCCCTAAAAGTTACTCACTTAGCTCCCCATCTATACAAAAGTGCACTACATGTCTGAGGTGGCCAAGCTTGTGACAATATCCCTTACCTAAGTGGTGTAGTTGTAAGCACAACTTGTTAAATAGTCAAGTAGCACTCTGTGGCTAATGAACTATGCAGGGCAGTTTACTTTTCACTCAGCATTAATAAAATGCGTTCGATCATTTTCCCTGTGTTGCCTCAATGTTCATTTGTTGTTTTTGTTTGTTTTGTTTATCACAGTGACTTTATTCTCTGTTTTTTGGACTCTGACTTGGAGGTGGTGCTGTGATTCTGTACCTTTAAAATGTGTGTTTAAATTTAACTGATAAATTATTTTTACTCAGAGTATATTTGTTGAACGATTACTCTTCTCTCTGTTATGCATACATAAATTGCTTTTCACGTTCCCTTGGTTGAATTGCCTTATACAGGACTTAGCAAATTATGTCCTGTGGGCCTCATGCAGTCCATTGCTCGTTTTTGTAAATAAAGCTTTATTGGAACATGATCACAGTCATTTGTTTGCACATTGTCTGTGATTGTTTTAGTATTACTGTGGCAAGGTTGAGTGGATAAAATGGACACTATATGTCAGTAAGTGCCTAAAAGTAGAATGTGTTAACCTCTCCTCCTGTGTGTAAAGAGTTGCTTATTTAGTTGACTTGATAAACCAAATAAATAAATAAATAAATAAATAAATAAATAAAAAGAATCTTATTCACCTGCCTAGTAAACAAATTCCACACACGTGTCTGTGGTCATATGAAATAATCATAGCACTAAATAATGAAGAAAAATCTGGAAAAAAAAACTTTAGTCTTTTGTCAGGTTTGTTGAAATTATTTGCAATCTCCATTCCAAGAACCACCCCTAATCTGTACTAACACACAGGCTTGTAGCTTTTTCAGAAATTTACTGTTATTTCTTTTACCACCTTTTCCCTAGGAAAAAGGTAATTAGGCTATAAACAGAGGCCTGACAACTAATTTCAGTCAAGGCAAAAATTAATAGGAAGCCAGCAGATAATTTCAGCTTCATGAAATTAAAATAGATATATTTTAATGACATTCTAAAAACTCGAAGTCTAATGTTTTCTCCTTTGTTTCCATCTCCCTTCCCTTGTTTTTCTGTGAACCGCTACTTTGTTAGATCCTGACCCCACTATTCAGGGGGGCAGCTGGCTACTCTATCTGTTCCTCCCTCCTTCCCCCACTATTGATTTTTGGCGGAGAGTATCTCCTTGCAGCCACTTCTCAGGGGCTTCTCTACCAGAGACAACACCCCTGCAAGGACAGGAACCTACTTCCCATGCCTCAAAATTCTCAAATGTTCACTGACATTAATAAGAGCCAGTTTGCTAAATCTATACTGAGGTTTCACTTCAGGAATTTAAAGGTTAGTAGCAGGGGTGGGGGGGGGAGGGTGGAAGAGGGAGAAGGAGGGGGAGGGGGGGAAAGGGAGGAGGTAGTTTCCAGGTGGGTGATTGAAGCGTTGCTGTGTTGTGTCATGCCAGAACATATTAAATATGCATTTTTATGTCAGAAACACCTTGAGATGCTATCCCCCAAATGAATCCCCTTGCCTTCTGGAAGCCACAATCTTAAAAATGCTGATTGTTAAAAGGCAGGATCTGAAGGAAGGAGTCAGTGTCTCCCTGGATTATCCTAATCAAATAAGGACAGGCTTAGCCCAGACACTCACTGTGCAGCCAGTGTTTGGTTTGAAATGTAGGCACCTCAACTAAAGTTATGTGTTTCATTCTTTTGAATATTTCTCACAGACATCTAAATACATTACCACTAAGCCAGAACCAAGAAAAACATAAAAAGCATTTTAGGGAATAAATTCAGCAAGTTTCCATTTGTAGCAGATAGTAAAGTTGTTGACATGCGTTATGAGGCGCATGTACAGTAAAGTTGTTGACATACATTATAAAGCACGTGCATTTTACATCCTGTCAGGGCTTAGTCAAATGCTCAGGGGGTGATAATGTGGCTAAGAGGGCTCATGTCCAAAGTCCTAGGACCTTCTAGGTTGTCCGTGCTTCCTTGTAAAGGGACAAGGAGTTTCTAAGTCACCTGCAGAGCTGTTTAGGCAAGAGAAAAAGCTTGTTTCATTAATTATGCCACAAATGTGACTCCAGTGAAGGGTAGCCAGCTAAGTACAAGACGAAAGGAGTAGTAGGAATTCTCTCCAGCCAAGTGTTGAGCTTCACGCAAATGTGTTTGGAGGCCCCGCCATTACTGAGGGAGCTATGAGTTGATCGACTGTGTCTTAGAATTAACTACAGTGGTGAAAACACAAATTGCAAACCAGCATGAAGTCACAGAGGAGTAAGAGGAGCCGGAAGAAGGAAAAATCAGGGACTCGTATGTCTAACGCGTTTTACTTTCCACGGCTCAATATTGGCTCTGCTACTCAGAGTTGTGCACTGGGAAGAACCAGCCAGTTTTCATGGGAATCTGGCCTTTCTTTGGAGGCATAAAATCATGTCCCGTTCATCTGATATGCTGAAAGAACATGTGTGAGAAGAGGGAGGGCACCGGAAGGTAGCCTGGGTGCACCGGAAGGTAGTCTGGGTGCACCGGAAGGTAGTCTGGGTGCACTGGAAGGTAGCGTGGGTGCACAGAAAGGTTTCATGGCGACAGTGTCTGTAGCTAAGTGAATGAAGCTTGGTTTATGCCACCTTCTCTGGGGTCTTGGAGGTGCTGTGCTTCTTGGGGACGAGGACAGGTGGTGCTTTAACCACAGGGTTCTCTGCCCTCCCTTCATTCGTCCCACAAACGAGGCCTGACACGTGTGAAAGGCGAGAGGGATCGGATAGTCTCCTCTCTTCCTGATATCTTGACTGAATCTGACTCAAGATTCAGAGGAAATATTAAACTTCCCTACAAATATTTGAGGCGAGATCTCATCATGAGATCAGAGTGAGAATCCATTGAGGAGAATAATCATGACCCTACTTGGCTTTTCTTTGTGTAGCCCTTTCAGTTCAAAGGCCCTGGTCTTTGTGCCTCCTCACTGTTGGAAGGTCGGTGTGCGGTGCAAATAACTTTATTATCCTCATTGCAAGCATGAACAGATTCCACAGTGAAATGGCGGAAGCGAACAGGTTTCTGACTCGAGTTCCTTCCAGAACATTCTGCTGGCCTTCCTTGGCTAGTGCTTAAAATCTTCATCAGGGTTACCCAGCAGAGAAAGCAGGCTTCAGAACACCTCTCTACGGCTAGCAATTACGGTCAGAGCAGGGGAGGCGGGCGTCCTTGCAGCACCTCTGCAGTTTGGAGAGTAACAGCAGATCTGATTGTATTGGGGCTCAGGTCACAATGTCCCCGAACACCTCCTTCCACCATCGCATTGATGGCGTAATGTTGGTAGGTTGGCATTTTCACCACGGAAATGAACAAACTCTACATAAAAAGTGGAATCTGCTTCCCCCTCCCCATCAAAATCAAAATATTTGGTATCAAACATCTACCATACTGTTGCCAGAAACTGAGAAACTCAGGCCAAACATCTGCCAGTGGGCTTCTTGTTGCTTAGAATATGACTGGATGCAGTTGATACATAACACAGGAGCTGACGGGTTTGTGAACTCTGTTGAGTGTATCCTGGCTATCTTTAGAGACTGTGTGTATCTTCTCCAACAGCAAAGTAAGCCTTGGGAGTAAAATTAGCTACTTGTTTAAGACTATGGGTGTTTGGGAACATGTGAGTGTGCCTTAAATTACACGTAATTTTAAACAACTGTGTAAAAAGAGTTTTAAAAGTTTAATGGTGCTGAACCAAGCATAGGAATTAAAAATTGAAAAGAAAATACGAAACTATACCTTGTTGTTCTGCTTTAAAAAAGAAAGTTTCCCTCTCATTTGCAATTAAGATGCTAAGAATTTGCATAAAATGTGTAAAATTAGAGATAATTGAACTACAGTAGCTATAAAAGTGGCTTTTCCATTTAAAAAATAAATCAGATGTCCACTAAAAGGGTGTAAAAGCCATTCCCCCATCTCCCATTTGGATCTCTGGTATTTTTCACACTTTTATAGCTGATTTTTATTGCTAAACATTCCATAGCAGTTGTGGCAGCTTCAAGATGGCAGCTGGCCTGTGCAGGCCTAGTTAGGGACCTTTGGGGAGATTTCAAATGTAGCCACAGCACATAGATCAGTAGTAAATCCAAGGAGAACTTAAGAAAGCCACATGGACAGTAGCCCACGTACAGAGATGCCTTTCAACAAACACCAGTAGCTGTTTTTATTTCTCCCTAGACACCTCAAGTTTAGAGAACAATCTAGAATATAGCCCATCCACTATTACAGTGACTGAAAATGTGGACTTAGACTAATGTCTATGCTTCAGGTGAGGCAAGTTTCCCCCCCCACCCCAAGGTAAGCCACAGTCTACATCCTGAAGGGTGCTGAGGGCTGAACCGTGTCTGCAACCTGTTCCTGACTGCCTGTTCCCCACACACTGCACACTTCCCAGTGGGACTGTATTGTCTCCTTCAGAGCTCAACACACGAAGACTCATTACTCTCCTGAGCAGTCCATAGCGTTAAGTATTGGTGGAGACTATCTGTGTAAGCTGTTTGATAGCAGAGCCTCCACTGGTCAGCAAAATATTGTCGGTGATGATGAATGAGGGGCCTGAATAAACTTTTCAGTAGGAAAACGAGACAGTATATCTGTACTTATATCAATGAAAATGTTTTATTCTTGATGAGAGGGCTTAAAAACTTGGTCTCCTTGTTAGCTCAAACTGTCTGCTTTACCTGGCTAGGAAAATGGATTTACAAGTGAAGGATTTAACGAATTGGAACGGCCTGTGGACATGTCTGTGAGGGAGTTGTCTTGACTATTATGTGATGTAGGATGAGCCAGCCCACTCTGAACAGCACCATACCCTGGGAAGGTGGTCCTGGCTTATGTACTAAGGCTCCAAAACATTGAGCATGGACTGCAAAACACCATATCATATGCTCCCTTTTCTGTGTATAGGACCAACCTGGTGTGTTCCTCATTAGATAAGTCATCTCTTTGACTGACATCACAGCATGTCCATTTTCCATACCCAAAATAGTACAAACATAGAAATTAATTTTCTCTACCCTGTTTTTCCATGTGAGAGTGCATAACCAAAGGCTCATTAGCACTTTATAACCTGCATAAAATCTATGTGATACGGAATGCATATGATCTTTAAAGATTCCTTCTACACCCCCAATGACTGGATGAGCAAGGTCTGCAAGGAGAAGCTTCTTGAATGCGGTCAGTTATGTAGAGGTGATCCCTGAGATGTGCATGCAGAAATAGTTACAGTTCTCCAATGTGGAGCTCGGGCACACAATGCCACCTCTAAATCTTTCCCAGTACAGTGTTCCAAGACCCACTTAACTAGAGATGGCTTTGGTGTCAGTGCCTCCCTGGCACTCTGGGTACTTATGGAGAAAGTACCGTGAAATGGACAGCAAGTAGAATGTGGAAGTTTCTAGATTTCTTTTCCTAACTGATGAATTGACAGGCTTCTCAGATCTTGGGAAGAACATGATGTAACAATCGATCTTAATTTAGTTGTTTTCTCTCTTCCCTTTCCCTCACCAGGCACTTTGCAGGGTACCTATGTAAGCATGCAAAAATACAAGGCCAGATTTCCTTCAATGTTGCCAAAGGATAAGAAAAGAAAAAGAGGATTAAGAAGGAAGAGAAGTGAAGTATCTGCCAGTGCCCTTTCAATGTGAATTTCAGCTTGGTTCCTCGCATTGTTCAAGAAGGACCCTGCCGAGCGAGGGAAGGCAGTGACTGGAGCCATGAGCAAGGTATCAAGGTGCTGAGGGTTTGATTCAACAAGGGGACCTCATTTGGGGACCACTTTCCAGGTCTCAGCTGAGCTGCAGTCTTATAATTTTTGAATCTCCCTCACTTCCTGCCCGGTGGAAAATGACCTCTGTCTTTCCTCCCTAGAGACCATCTGTCTTAACCCACATCAATGTGGAAGCTCTATGCTTTCTTTCCTATGTCTTCCGTATAACAAAGAAACGTCTAGCCGAGACCTCAAAGCATTGCCTTTTACTAACCTGATCTTAATTTCACCAAAGCTGTAAAAAGAAGCCCATCTGTCCATCTCTTGCCCAGTCTTCTCCTTATAGCGAATCATATCAAAAGCTCCCTCTCTGATTCTCAGATGCATGCACAGAATTACATAATTGGCCCAACAGTTGCGGATTCTCCACTCTCTTGCTGCCCGGTGTTATTGCCGAGCAGTCGACTGTTTGCAGACCTTCCTTATTGCGTAAATGGCTACATTATCACCGTGTACACATTAGGACAAGCAAATGGGCCCCTTAAGGCAAATAAGAGTTCAAATAACCCAGACATGGTAGCCCAACTGAATGGAGGATTCACCCTTGTTACAACCTCATTGCTTTATGGCACATAAGCCAAGGGAAGGGACAGACTGCTTCAAGTGTGTTTCTACTGATCCTGCTGGCAAATCACAGCTTTATTACAGTAATGAGCCTGACCATATTTCTGTGCTTATGCATATTAGGCACCAAATGTGTTTTCTGGCCTGCCAGCCCATGGTAGTAACTAACACAAGCAATTTGTCCTGGGTTACAGTGTGTGTGCATGCATTAGGAATGGGCATGTTAGTTGCTCTGGGTTATAAAATACTACATGTTTCATCATGCATATTTTTATATGCACAACTTAACTATATGCAAAATAGCTTGGCAATTAACCAACACAACTTATTAGTTGACTACACGATTATTGCATAAATATGTAAGTTGGGGGCAGGCACAATTTCAATTTAACAATATTAAAATTTTCATGGGATTATTAAGCATCTACAGAATATACTGCTTTTTTTCTCCCTTCACTGGTGTTAAGATTCTTTAAACAAATAATAATAATAATAATAATAATAATAATAATAATAATAATAATTTTTTAAAAAGATTCTTTAAGCATACCTTGGTCCTTGCTTCCATTTCCATACATAACTGCCAGCAACCTCCTTTTCTGGAGGCTGTGGGATTTTAGACTGTGTATTTCCACCTAAGCACTGTGAGCTGGCATCTGGCTTTTGATCTCGAGAGCTTTTAGGTAGAGGTGAGCAGTCACACACAGCTTCTTCCCCGGGCACACACTCTCTGTCTGGCCTATCAGTACTTTACTGGCCCATCATTATTAGAAAATGACGTAGACGTAATTCAGTGTGGCCACTGAAAGCAATGCAGATGTTTTCCTCTCCCTTTCTCTTGATCACTAGGATTATACAGTTACTTGCCTGATTACAGAGCTTTATAGGAAGCACCAATTCTGGGGTTTATTCCAAAAGACACACATGTGGAAATGAGGCTTTCTGAACTATTAATTACAATTAACTCTTTCTCACACTTTCCTCCAAAAAAAATCAATAAGTAGATAAACGAAAAATAAAGTAGATTAAGAAAGAATTGGAACCAACAGGAAATGTCTGATAAAGGAATTACTGAAGACTTACTCGTACCACTTTTTGAAGTTTTGGAAGGATCGCTTTTCCCCTCCCTTCTGGTTGGATTTACATAAATGACCACACAGGCCAGGTACCTTGATTTAGTCACTACTAAACCTAGAATCATGTCATACAAGTACTGATAACACGAAACAGCACAAAACAAGTGGGCTTATCCCCTCTGAAGCTTGCTCTCATACTGGCATTTCTCTTTAGCAAAACCTGCTGTCTTTTTTTTTTTTAATAATACCTTAAAAACAACACAGTTGTCTCTGTGGTTAAAGTTGAATGTTTCAAAAACAACATGGGTGGTTTGCCTGTCATGTCTTGAGATTGAATTTTGAGCAGTCCTCCGATTTCTGTGGATATAAAGATGTTTGCTTATGTACCTCCAAAATACCACACACCAAAGAAAGGACGACTAGGAAAGTCACGTTAGTTACAAACAATACTATAAACAGGAAGCAACTCAAGACCGAGATGCACCTTTCACAGTCTCGCACAGACTCACGTGCCTTACGGTGGATGCTTAGTGCTCTGACAGCGTTCCATGCACCTTCCCTGCGAAGCTGATAGAAATGACTCCAGCTGAACGCTGAAAGCAGATGTTTCCCCCCATTAATTAGCCCTGGACCCAGCACACTCGAGATTTTCCCATTTTCAGGCCGAAAGGAATTGGTCCCAGTGAGCGTGCTGTATCTCCACACTTAGTATCATCTCATAAACAGCAGTGAAAACACAGCAGGCCCTTGATGAAGATACATTAGCTTAGTTCTAATTTAAAGTTACGTTGCCTAACCTTAATGTAATTGGTCACCGGTGGCCAACTGTTTGTATAGCGTGCTGATGACCAAAGAGATGTAATAAATTATAAAAAACTCTCCGCTTAAACGGAGGGAGCGGATGCTTTGTTAAAAGCCGTGCATGTAATAATGGTAAAATAATTACGTCTCAAGCTGAATAACTGTGGAACTGTTGATGCTAGCGATGACACTGTTCTTGGGGTAGCTTTGCTCACTCCATGTAATTCTTTAACTTTGTTCCTCTACACTGCCAGAGAGAAACGTTACATGTTGAGCCTCACTTTGATTAAGATAAATGGGTTATCCTAGTGTCTTATTTAGGGGTGATCACTGTGGGGGTAGTGTAGTGGAGGAAATAAAAGAATTAGCCAATTGCTATGGTTAACAAGGAAACAAAAAACCTCACATAATGCTATCCAATGTGCCCCCGCGCATCACTGACAGGCACATTTTCAACGAAGACTGGATTAGCTAGTTGAGTGACCGGGATAATAATAAAATATGAAAGTAATTGACATAACTTTAATGTTTAATAATGAATAATGGGCCAGGGGCAAAATAAAGGGAAACTGTCTCATGGCTGAGAACAAGTTCAGACTTAAATTGTCTTAGGTCAAATATAATGACTGCTGGACGCTTGAAAACAACAACATGGGATTATAGCTAAAATTACAAATTTGCTTAAAGATGAAAAGACATGAGTAATGATAGTCACTTAACTGGGTTTCTGCGTGTTATTGTTCAGGCTCGGTTCCTTCTCCCTTCTATTTAGGGTTTGCGTTTGCAGTGTAGACACTGAAGTCAATATGCCCATGCTTCTGTCTGCCTCTCTTTCTCCCTGGTTGGATGGTGGGAGCTCCTTTCCCTGTAACAAGTAGGAAAAGTTGCAGTCTTGGTTTTTCTCCAAAGATAGCTTTTCCCCTAAATATTTGCACTGTGAGTTTGGATCACCTCCAAAGGGCACTCGTGTTACAATAGAGAGAAACATTCCTCTGCCTTCTCACATTACACTTCTGAGGAAGACCTTCCAATAATTTAAACTATTTACAGTACCTCTATGTCATCAGTTCCCCAGACTCCTTCCAAAATACTCTGGGACACTATTTACGGCCAGCTTCTGAGATAACTCACGGGATCGGTTTACAACACGGAGACTTCAGCATATGAA